>NC_136419.1:41685000-42285000 GCF_052625555.1 Lactuca saligna
TAGCTTCATAGATTGGTATGTTTAGTTCTACATAGGCTTTGTTTCATAGTGTATTGGGTCATTGGACCAGACGTCAATACATTCTCGATCGTTGGTTATTCCGTTCATTGTCAGTAGCTGAGGTTCTCCGAAAGTTTCAAGCTTTATCAACCGAAGTTCAATGGATGCGTCAACCTATCATCAAAAAATTTCCATTGTACATTTTGGTTTCTGGGTATGGGTACCCTCAATTGAGGTTGTGGGATTATTGTTCATAACAGGCTCGAGTTTGGTAGATGTCCTTGGTTATTGGAAGTTTGGATGTTGGTGAAACGTTGTTTAGTTTCTAGGTGTGGCTTTGGATCTACGCAGAATCTGAATTTGACATGTCATGCCAGCAGGGTTGGTATCTGTTTTGACTCGACCAGGGTTTTGATAGCATTTCTGAATAATTTTGGAAGTTTTATCAAGCTAATTTACGTATTAGTAAGATCTATTCAGTTTCAATCAAAGTGTGAGATCTTTGTTTTGTCCATTCATGATGATGTTTCTGTTAGCGATTGAGGTTCATAATTTCGGTTAGATCTACTAGTACCACACCCTCTAGGTAAGGTTGTGGGGAAGAAGGAATGAAGTAGATTTAGGGTTGGTTATGTGTTTCCCTTGGGGATACATGTAGGATGAGTATGATAGCATGAGAACATTTGGCTCAGGTTATTGGCATGGTTCTTATTTGGTTTATAGCTCTTGAATTGGAACAAGAGTGCAACCACACATCTCATTCTCTGGTTGTGTGCGACCATGTTTTCATTTGGTTTTACACTGGTAGTAAGATGTGTTGTGAAAGGAATTGTGTGTTATAGAAAGGTAAGGCTTGGGTTGTGTTGAGAAGGATGTTGATTTGGTTCCTACAAGTCGGTAGGTTGATGGTTAAAGTACCTTTCGACCTATGTGGTGTTGCTCTCGATTCTTCAGGTCAGTGATGGAATGATGGCAAGATCGGCATGATAATGTGAGCTTATCGTTTAGTGGTTAGATGGTGTCACGATGTATCATGAACCAATGGTTGCATAATTCATGTGGGTGGGACTTAGTAGTCATTTGATCGAGACTCTTTGGTCTCAGATCGTTAGTCTTTGGCATGGTTGAGTATTAATGCATTTTTGGGAGTCAGGAGATTTAGTGACCAGCTGGTTTAGATCATGTGGATAGTAAAAGTTTGTTGGGAGTATTAATATTGCATCAATAGTCTCTTGCTAAATATTTGCATTATGAACCTCGTTTTCTTGCGGGTTGTGTATTAGGAGTTTGGTTGCTAGTGTTGGGTATTGGTTTTGAAATCTCGGGTCATGAAGTTCGTTGTAAATGCCTCGAGTGATTTTTCATGTCGATGTGCACCTGAGCTAATAAGGGATTTTGATGCAATGAGAGAATCTTGGATGGACCATCATTATGCTCGTGGGAGCAGTGGGTAGGTGATGACTTGTCAGAAAGTCAAGTGTGTATTTAAGGTTTTTGGGCACAACTTTTGGGTTTGGGATTAGTTGAAATTCACGAGTGGTATGTTTTGAATATTCTCTCTACATGATTTGGTGGTGTTCCTGGTCAGGGACTAGGGGTAGGTATGCGATGGATGATCGTCAGTCTTAGAGTATAGTTTATGTAGTTTAGATTGATGGGTTCCCAGTTTTAGGTCTTTATTGACGGAGTTAGTTGTAGTTCCATTTTTTGAGAAGTTTCCTAGTTTGAGTGGTTTTCACTAGAAGTTGGGTCTTACATTTAAGGAGAGTGGATAGTGGTTGCGGTTGAGTATTTTCAAGTTATTAGGTTATTTGTTAACGGTTGTGGGTTTCAAGTGATCTCTCAACTTCTCTGTATAGATTCCTTGATTTCGATGTGGTTAGAGGGAGCTTGTGGAATATTTTGACGCTAATTTCAGAGATTGTAGTCAAGACAGATTTCGAGGATGAAATCCAATTTCAGTAGAGGAGAGTTGTAACATCCTATTTCGAGAAGTTTCTTATTTCGGGATTTTGGGCAATAAATGGATCAAGTAAATGCTTTGGTCTTCAAGGAAATATATTTTAGACCCTATTGGATGTTGATAATATTGATTATGTAATCTAATCTCTTGGTTTGTGTTTCGGAGCCAAAGGGCAAAATGGGAAAAGTTATTTGTTAGGCTTCTTGCATGGATTATGGTTTTTAGTTCGACATGTTTTAATCCCAAATTAACTAGATGTAAGTGTGGGGATCGTCAATACCTTTCCGTGGATATAAATATCACCGAAAATGGAGTTGAAATGAAGAAGTTCTGGTTGTTTGAAGTTGAGGTGGTTTTAGGTGAAAACCGTCGCCACATAGTGGGGATCAAAGCCAACGGCATGGCAATCGCCACAAAGTGGGGATCAAAGCCCACGTTCTAGCAATCTATCATGCCTAAGCCTATGATTTTAGGGTTTTCAACGTGTTTAAGCATACGGTTCCGCATTTTTGGGCATTTTAGCAGCCTCCATCACCTCTATAACCCCTTAGGAGAAACCCTAGCCTCCACTTTCAATATTTAAGCTTCTCCTCTCTCTTCTCTCCTCTTTTGGGTGCTTTTTATGATATTTTGATGAAGTTTAAAGATCAAGAAGGCTCTTTTGGTTTCAAGGAATGATGCTTCATGTTTAGATCCATCAAAGACATTACATTTCTGGATGATTGTAAGTATAAAGTTCTAGTCTTGCTATCCATTTCCTTAGATATTGTCATTTGGGGTTTTTGGCACTTTTTGGTCCATTTTATAAGTGATCTTGGAGTTAAGTGGACTCCAACATCTTTTGACCAGTTGGGAATGTTTCTTGGACCTCATGGACTAGGAAAGTTATGATATTTTGTCTTCCCTTTTAGCCATGCAAGGTATCTTGGTCCTTTAGGCCATTTTAGTGTATTAAAGTTTAGATCTTGAAATATTGGCATTATTATGGATAAAGTTGGAAACTTTATCCATCTAAAAATCTTGTTGATTCAGATCTGGAAGTTGGAGACTTGGACTTAATGGATTAAGTTGAGAAATATGCATTTTTGGGTCCCTTTGAGACTTAAAGTCTAGATCTTGGTGGTTTGGATCTTCCTAATGGATAAAGTTATAAACCTTATCCATTAAGACCTTGGAAAGGATCAGATATGAGCTTTAGAGCTCTTGAGCTATTCAGACCTGTCCCCACGGTGTGGCCTTAGGCTGCAACGGCGTGGCGACTGGGGAATCATCGACTGTTTTGGCATTTTATACCCACGACGTGGCCAAGGAAGGCCAAGACGTGGAGGGCTACTCGTTGGCGATTTTGACTTTGACTTTGACCGTTGTGTTTTTGATCAGTTTGATTTTGGTCAAACTTAACTAGAATTGAGCATTTGGCGAAGGATTAGTTTCGGTTTGGCTTTCGGGAGCTTGGGTTGGATGTCCTATTGTTGAAGTAGTTGTTGGGCTTCTGTTAAAATAGTTCAGGTGAATCACTTCATTGTATTCGTGGGTCGAAGGCACCAATATCGGCCCACTGGATTGTGTTTGTAGGATGCTAGTTATCTGTGTGATACTTGCATGTTTTGTATGTTGGGTGGGGCCCATTATACGAGGCTCATTATACTCATTGGACGGGGCCGCTTTCTTGTATGGCGTGTTTGAAGGAGAAGAGAAAGTATCATTAGCCTCATTGCTTGTATGGCATGTTATACTGATTGGCGTGTTATAACGTGTTTGAAGGAGAAGAGGAAGTAGCAAGGAGAATAGCAAGTATCATTGGCCTCTTTGTTTGTACGAGCCCCACCCAATGAGTATAACGTGTTTGAAGGAGAGAAGCAAGCAGCAACGGGCCCGTTATACGAGGCCCGTTATACACCTCCCTAACTTTGTGTGAATCTGGTGATGAAATGCATGGCGTGTTTGAAGGAGAATAGCATATGGGTGCTCCTGTGGAGCTTTTTCATTTACCTCCTTAGTAACCTCCTACCATCATAACCAAAAGGGTAAAACAGATTGTGAATAATAAAACAGACACTTCAAATATCTTTAGGAGATTTTTTCAAACACTAGTATCTTTTTTTCTGGTTTGCTCCAATGTTATTTCCACGAAGGTCGTTGCCATTTCTAATATTTTTGACTTCCATTTAAAAGATATTAACTACAATAAGAAACAAACGAAGTTAATAGAGCAATGTATATACTCTAAGTGTAGGTGTTCTTAGGATAGGTTTTGGCCTTTATGGGCTTTCATTAGGTCATTTGGTATACCAAGGATGATCCCCTTCGTGGTTTACGTGGCCACTAACCACGAATGTAAACACCATCTCGGGTGTTTGTGTTGGCTAGTGGTTGTGGTCATTTGTGGTGGGAAGCACAGACCACCACACCCAATCAACTTGTTTCTCTTTTTATTCTCTCCATCTCTCTCTACTTTTTTCCATCTATCTCTACATTTTAATTTATATATATATATATATATATATATATATATATATATATATATATATATATATATATATATATATATATATATATATATATATATATATATATTATTTTAATAAAATAAAAAAAATAAAATGAATATAGTGGTGGGTATCCCAAATTTTTAGTGGTTGAATGTGATGATAAGTTGGCATCTACCATTATAGTGGTTAGTGGTAGGTATAACGGAATATCTTAGAGTAATTCGTTTTGAAAGATGTTTCACCATTTTCCATCACTAACATCTAACTTTCATTTATAAAGCTTACCATTTCACCATTTTCCATCACTAATTATAATGAAAGATTTCAATAAATTAATATAACTTTCTAACTAATAACTAATTTCAAAATTTACAAAAAAACAAAAAACAAAACAAAAAAAAATGATTTTAATAAGTAAAAAGAAGTAATAACTAAGTTCTAACCCTAATCAAATAAACCTAATTGCTAGTTTATAATTCTTTCAAAGTTTTTAAAAAGATAAAAAATCATAAAAATGACCATAAACACTTGCTTAAATGCTTGCTTACTTGTTTCATTCTTACAGGTGGAATGGAAAGTCATTAGAGCTGTGGTACTTCCGGACGTTGCAGTGAGAGCTGCCGAAAAAAACGTCCGACTTCAATCAACTAAACTATTGGGCCATTTTGTCCAAACTTTTTTTTTATTTGGGTTATTTTATCGATGGTGTTATAGCGGTATGGTTTCTTTTTTGATCTAAAAAAACTTAAAGGATAACATAATTTTTCAGTATATGCATCTAGTAATAAGAAAAAACCAAAATTTTTACTACCATTCGTAAAAATTATATACGTATATTATATTAACTCCTTCTTCCTTTATCAACAGTATTTTTATATCATTAGTTGATATTTTGTTATTTATTTACTTTTTTTTTTTTTCCTTTTCACAAAATAGCATCAGTATTTTTATATCATTCGTTAATTTTTTTCATTTTTTCCTACTTCAAAAGGGCTTTTTTGACTTCAAATTAAAAGGGTTTTTTGTCAAATTTACCCTTCAACTTTAATCATTTTGACACTTTTCATCATTACAATAAAAAAAAAAAATCATTTTTTAGAAACATTTTAATATTCAAAGTTTGGCCATAAAACTTTAAAGAATTGATAACTTTGGTCCCTTTTCTAAAAACTTGTTAATTCCAACCCTTTTAATTATTTAGCCATTTTGACACTTTTGGTCCTTACAGTCAAAACTTTTACATTTTAATACTTTTGATCATTGCAATCAAAATTTTTACATCTTGTAAGAACCTATTAATATTCAAAGTTTGGCCACAAAACTTTAAGGATTTGACAAATTTAGTCATTTTTCTAAAAATTTGCTAATTTCAACCCCTTTAATTATTTATCCATTTTGACACTTTTGGTCCTTACAGTCAAAACGTTTACATTTTTTCATAAAAAAACACAAAAAACGGCCCAGGCGAAGCCCGGGTTTTTCTGCTAGTTTAAAAGAAAATTTTGGAAGGTAGCACGGTTGCACGGGCAAGAAATCAAAGAAGTACTTCATCCCAAAGTGATGCAAACTCAACCCCCTCTTTTAGATATTGCACCGACTTTCTTTCCCAGTAACGCTTCAAACATTGACAATGGCGCTGCTCTTCGGAGTCCTATAACGAAACGAAACGATGGCTCTCCCTATCGTGAAAACCATTTTACGATCTCTCTACAACACTCTATGTCTCTATCACGAACAACTATCACCGGAGATGTATAACAGCTACCGGAAAACAACTAGAACCATCCATCGACTCCTCCTTAATTATTTCATGTGTGTCATTTACCGGAGACCCTTCCACTCTTTCTCAAGACAGCGCTTCTCAAAGAAATACCCCCTAACCCTAAATTCCTAATCGTAATGTATGTCTGTATATAAGGCAAAGAGGTGACTTTTGTGGCAAATATCTTATCTCGGGTCGATTGTATCTAAGATTGTAGGGTATGTTTAATCTGCAAAGAGATGTGTTGGTTGTAGTGTTGTCGTCTTCGAGAAACTCTACCAAGCTAGAAGCTAAATAGATGAAGCAAATGCATACTTCTATTTATAATAATGAAACAAAACAATTTACAGAGCTGATTATGAATATTCATTTTGTTTTTAAACTAAAGTTACAATAATAGTCCCTGAGAAACCTGACCCTCCATGGAATGTCCCCAGCGAAATCAAAAAGCTTCCTCCTCTCCTAACCCTGAAGAACCTCGCCCTCCATGGAATGTAATTTCCGTGCTATGAAACCTCACTACCTAAGTGCGAAATGGTGGTTGTTCCATGATCTTAACGAACGCCATAATAGTGAATGCCTTGTTAATCTGTCAATCAATAAATATACTTGATGTCGGGTTTGATCGATATTTGACCTTGTCAATCTTGTTTAAGGAACACAGGATTTCTTAATTGTCATTTTTCACTAAATATTTGAAAAGAATTTAACTTGAGATTGATTACATATATGATAACTATTATCTCTATGAAAAAACTTGAGATAAGATAACTGTTATCTTTATGAAAAAACTTGTATGTCGACAATTGGTAAAAGAAAATCAGCTCTTTTTTTCTTTTTTTGCGTTTTACATCAGGCATAGACACACATGAATTTCATTTCGCAACTAGTATTTATAACATTTATAAATAACGTTTATATTTTTTAGACATTACTTCCATGATCCATCATTAATTTATAAATTTCATAAACTCCAATGGCAACATCTATGTAACCACAAAAAACAAACAAAAAACCACAACCACTATCCTAAACATCCATCCCCAATTCATCCATCATAAACAAATGGAAATTTGCATACTACAAAAAAGAAGTCATTCATGTCCACTGAATCAATTAAGACCTTCACAAGTCACGTATAATACAATAGCTAAACTCACTCGGTCCCAATCCTAACCAGAACACCTCTCTCTATATATATCAAAAGTAGAACATTCAAAATACCCAAAAACCAAATTTAAAAATAAAAACATTAAAAAAACAGCATCATTGTGATTGATTACTCCAAATCTAGCTCTAACCACTACACCCTTTGTGCACTTACCTAATCCCAAAACATTTTTCTTTCACCTTTTTTCAGCAATTATTCCAACAATCAACCCAATCTGCAATTATTCCAACAACATCATGTCAATACAAAAAAACATAATCAATAATATAAACAAGAACACAAAAAATCTTAACTCCTCACATTTCGTTCATCAAGCGATTGCACTTCTGTCGCGTATACCAACTCCACACAACTTTGAATGTTGAAAATGGTAACAAAAGTATGTTTTGCTAATATGATGTATCCCTAGGCTGATAATACCCAAGAAGCTTACAGATAACAGGAACAAACGCAACCAATGCAATCTGAAGCTGTTCAGAGCTATTCAATCTCACACTAACTTGTCCCGACCCTTTATTATTCAAATTCACACGACCGATTAAATTCGTAAACCGCCCAATAGGAATTTGAGTCTGCCCGTTCCATCCAATTGCAAGATCCCCATGCCAATCCATAACCGAAACCCCAACAGTTGACAAAAATCGACCCAACGGGTGATCTTTATCTCTCAACGTCGCCTCTAAGCTACCCCCATACGCCACGTCACCACGCCCAATCACCGCCCCTCCCGCCACCACCAACTGCCCCCGTTTATTCACACTCAACTTATCCTCAAACTTCACGCCACCTGTCACCGAATCACCAAAGTGGGTCACCGAAAAACCCGCTGACGCTTTATTCTTTTTGAAATTCAAAAATCTCGTTTCGCTGCGGAGAGTGTAGGACATGTCTTTTCCGACTGTTTGCATGTCGAATGCTAAAGTGGTTGACTTTGACTTTGAATTTGAATTTGACTTTGACTTCCCGTGTTTGATTCCGGTTGAGATTTCCATTTGGAGATTCGCATCTTTTTTATCTTTGGTGACCTGGCCGGAAAATGAAACCGGTATCTTTTCACGTAACGCGAGTAAGTGTTCGATATTGATTCCTTCGTAACCGACATCGTGGTCCCACCCATGCGGGTCAAGTACGGGTCGAACCAGCCATTGGTTAGCGGAATCAAGGGCCCGGTAACGGTGGGTGGGATTGTCCGCATCGAAGGACACCGGTAAGTTCATGTCCTGCACAGCAACGGGTACAGTTGCAGCACCATTACTCTCGTCATCTTCTACTTCCGGAATGTTCTTTGCTTCTTCCATCATTTTCTTCATCATCTTTCTCCGTTTCTTTTCTTCTTTCAACTGTTTCTTCATGAAAAGCTTCTCACGATACTCCAACTCATCATAATACGCCTTCTTTTGCACCTTACTAAGTTTCGCCAGCTGTGCGTTAGTCAACCGTTTGAACGGCGGTAGCTCGTCGTATTCCGATGACTCATCATCAGATTTCGCATCCACGTCATCATCATCATCATCATCATCCACGTCATCGTCCTCATCATCGCCAAACTGCTCGTTCGGCAACTTCAACTGCGGTCTCGATTGTAACAAATTCGAAAGAATGAAAGGTAAAGGTGGGGCCCGGGCTCGTGTTCCAAACGGTTTGCCAGGTGGCGAGTCTTGTAGCTTCAACAACATATTCGCTTCGACCAAAATCTTGGAAGCGAATGAGAGTAACAACAAGTGAGGCTTCCAGACCTGCCCGTTGGGCAGGACCCGCTGCCCGGCTCGGTTAGTTCTACACGCGGAGTGGTTTTCAACTAAGGAAACCGGGTTCATCAACCGCATATCACCCGCAGCTTGACGGATGGCTTGTTGGACGACGTGGGACCGCTGAGTCACAAACATGTCATAGCTGGTTGTGGTCCCGTTTGGGCCTTCGGGCGGGGCGGATGCAGCATGGGTCAGGACCACAATCGCATTGAACCAAATAGACTGGCCGAAAATATCGGTTATAGTTCTCAAAAGTGGCATATCCCCAAAATCACGACTCTGCATATCTAACCTATCAAGATACAAAACAATATCCGGAGGTGATTTTTGGATGAATTTTTTAACCGATTGTAGAATTTTCTCATTCTTTCTTTGATCATTCCATGAAGGAAGCAACCCGGGTGTGTCAATAACCCGAACTTTAATCCCTTGAACAGTCCCAACAACATCTTGAACTTTTTTCGTTCCTAATTGAAACGCATCTGTGTTAAATTTAACTTCATCAAATATCGAATTAATGGTTGCACTTTTTCCAACTCCGGTTTTTCCAAGAACCATAATTGTGCATGAGAATTCAAGTGGTTCTTGACCGGTTGACTCGAGCTGTTCAGCCATGGCACTCGCGCGTTCAAAGCTGAAGGCTGCAACACGCCCACCGTTTCTGCCACGGAGTTGTTCGGCTAACCCTAACCGGTATAACACTTGGGCAACTACAACATTGTGAGGGGTCTGCCCGAGTCTTCGGGCAAGCCGTAGGAATTTGACCCGGATCATTTGGAGCTTTTCACGGGTGTCATCGTTTTCTTCGGGTTCACCCGTTGGTTCATCAATGACTTGGTTTTGAGGAGGGGGGGTGTTGCCATTTGGTTGAGATTGAACCACACGGTGTGCGGGTTCGAGTAATGGTGCACCATTGCCCAGACCCGCGGGTCGGGTCCCACGGGTCTGGGCAGGGGGTGGAGCCGGAGTGGTTGGTTTGGAGTTGGGAATGGGGGATGGATTTGGTGGTTTTGGATCAGGGTTGGGATTGGGAATAGAAGTAGTAGTGGTAGGTTTTTCTGTAGATGAAGTCAACTCTGGTTCTTTTTTCAATGGAGTATTTTGTTTCATATCATAATCTTTAGGTTCAACTTTGGGGCTCTCTACTTTGTTATCAGGCTCATTAATGGCAGAAGTGCTTTCTTGTTGCAGGTTTTTATCATCCTGATGTACTGAAGATGGATCAAAACTTTTTTGTTCCCCTTCTTGAAGTTGTTCGATGTTTAGTTCGTTTTGCATATTCAGTAAATTATTTCTTGAACTTTCAACCTTCTCCTTCTGATTCATACTGTCTTCATCTTTACCTTCAGTAACTAAAGTCTCTGTTTCATGAAGTTGACTTGGAACATCACCGTTGACTTCAACTATTATCTCATCATCTGGTTGTGTTGTGTGACTTGTGAAATCTCCATCAGCACAATCTTCATGAAGGACAATTTCATCCAAATCAACATTGTTTGAAACTACATTTTCTGAATTTCCTAAAATTACATCAACTGGTTTTGTGTTATGAATATCTTCCAAAGTCTGCATCTGGCTTTCATTATCATCTGCATTGGATACCTTTGTGACCTGACTTACCCCTTTGTCTACAACCCCGTTATTTTCCAACACATTTGGCTCATCTTTGTTTACATCGGTCACAACCACCGTTTCCACCTCATCTTTTCCATCGACCACTGACACCTCAGTTTCCAAGTCACTGGATTGATCCCTTGCAGCATTATCAGAAGTATTTTCTCCCAAATCTGCCTCACTATTACCATCATTCACAGCCTCATTAGCTTCCAATTCATTTGGATGATCGCTGAAAATACTAGCAGATACATTTCTCTCATCTGTAACCTCTTCCAAATTAATCCCTTTTTCCTCATGTTCATCACTAATCACAGGCATATCATGTTCTACCACCTGCATGCATCACCAATTGATGGAATACATACAACTTAATCTTTTTCAATCAAATAAAAGCAAGCAAGTAACTCGGATAAGGTTTACCTTCGTTGATATAACCTCCTCAACAGGATCAACATGAGCCTTTTCCACAACTGTCTGCGTTTCACAGGGAGTCTGAATTGCATCCTCACTCGTGTCTACTATCTTTTGCCCAGCATCCACGTCCCCATCTAACACTAGAGAATCGCTCAAATCCCCACCATTTTCATCACTTCCATCTTTTCTAAGAGTTTCTTCCGCCTCTACTGTTTCAGATACACTTTCAACGCCACCATTTGCCTCCTCGAAAGCATCATCAATTCCGATACCCTTCATCCCATCTCCCAACACATCTTTATCAAATTCCCCTACTTTTAACTTTACTTCTTCCACCTTAGTCACGCCATTTTCCATCGAAAACACCAAAAATCTATCCTGAAAACCCGGATCCCTAAAAAACACGCAAATGAAAAACCCTAAATTAGCGAAAAGAAACAACCGCCCACAAATTTTCAATTGAAGAACAATAGTAATACAATCAAAGGAAGTCAAGCAATCAATTTAGACATCAAAGAGATCTATATTCAACAAATCCACACCAATTTGAACCATGAACATGAATTCTAGATACAAACTAGGGTTTTACGAAACAAACAGATAGATAACCAAAGATATATGAGAGAAAGGGATAAAAGACAATACCTGAACGTATAGATTGACGTTGAGGATAAGAAAAGGTGGGTGTTGTTCGAGGAGAAAGGGGAAAGAGCAAAAAGGAGAGAAATCTCAGAATTGTGTATCACACTCCCCGTTCGAGCTAAATAAGATATATATGTATATCTACGCACACACCTAACCAGTTTTGTTTCGAGAGAGGGGTTGTGAGATCGTACGGTTGAGGATGACTTATCAGAGTAATCGTTGGTGAGGGGCGATTCACGGTGACGCCATTGGTGAGAGAGTAGGTTTTATCTTAACCTTTTTTTTTTTTAATTAGTTTTTACCATATGATAGAATTAGTAAACTATATTATTTATTATATATGACATAAAAATAGATTCGTTGCTTCAGTGGCTTCAGCCTATTCAATGCGTACTTTGTGACTTCTTCTAGACTAAAATCATAAAAGAAATTAAGGTGTGTTAATGTTAAGATGGGTGTTAACCATGTTAAATGTAAAAAAAAATAGGTCCAATGTTAAGGTGGGTGTTAACCATGTTACATGTAAAAATAATAATAATAAATAAATAGGTCCAATGTTATAATTAATTTAAAATAACTTTTGAAATAATAATAAAGGTCTTTTATTATTGTCTTCAAAAACTAAAATAGCTAGAAAGTGATTTAAAATAGTGAGATAAATAGTTTATTGGTTATTATAAAATGATAAATTAATTATAAATTTGTTAACATTAATTTATAATTAATTGAAATTAATTAGAATTAATCTGAAAATTATTTAAATATACGTAGATTGACTATTAATTGTTCAATAGTTGAGCAACTAAAATATTATGGAATCCCCAATAGGGTGGACGGTTTTGAGAAGGGATATAATCCTTCTAGAATTTATATATAGTTGTTGATTAGGTGTAAAACTCGTTTATCATATGGGTTGATTAAAAAAATAAAATATTAAAATATAAAGACAAAACTGCGAATTTGGTCCTTGTGGTTTGCCAAAACCTTTGGATGGGGTCCAAATAGTTTCCAGCTTGCACCAAAGGTCCAAAATCAAGGTTTTCTTGGGTTTTTAGTCCATTCCGTCATTGACCGTTTGTTTGGAGCCGTTAGTGCCTTCACGTGCCCTCCATGTGAGGGCATTTTGGTCATTTTAGGTCAGCCTCCGTTGCCGCCACTTCAATTAATAAGAGTGCAGACTGTACTCACTCCTTCGTCTTCTACTCATTCCTCACTCCTTCGTCTTCTACTCATACCTCTTGATTCAAACGCAAAAACCCTAACGATCATCTGAAACTTTGAAAATGTGGGGACTTAGAAATGTTGGAGAGATTGTCAACGTTCAAGAAATTTATGGTAAGATTCAAACTTAGAAAAACTCTGTATTTTATGATCAAGCTTCAAACTTTGAAAAACTCTAACTAATAATCGTCTCTTTCTGTTTTGAAGATGGTTACCCCAACATATTCTCTATTGAACTTCATCACGGAGGGAGTTTCACAAAGTTTCCAAATATCAGGTATATTAATGGCCAAGTAAGGTACTTTGATGTTGTCGACATTGATGAATTTTCTGTTCATGAACTAGACTCGATGATGAGAGAATTAGGGTATGATGGTACTGAAATCATGTATTACCATTTCCGTTTGCCTAATGAAGGATTTGACTTTGGACTCCGAGCATTAGGTAATGATGATGATGTGCGTAATCTCTCACGATATGTTACCCATAATAACAAAATGATTAAAGTGTACACAGAGCATGGTCAAACGAACTTGCTTACATATTTTATGTCCCCAACTGGTCCAAAAAGGGTTATAATAGAAGACATGGAGAAGCAGGATTGCATTAGACCCTCATCACCTGTAGTTGCTCATGAAGTGGTAACTCCAATCCAAATTGATGTTGGTGAGGGTGATTTAGGGTTAGCATTAACCTTATACAAATCAGCAACACCTGAATTTAGTAGGTCTAAAGGTTGGAAACATAGTAAAGGGGCATCGTCTTGTAGTAGAATGCTTAAATTGGATTGGGAAGGTGCTGAAAAAACAATGGCAAGTGGTGAAGTTGATAAGGGTAAGGGTGTAGAAGGATTTGTAGATGAATTTGTTGTAGTTGATGCAGAAAAAGAGTTAAACAAAGAGATTGATGTGAATGAAGAACTTGATGTGAACAAATCCAATGGTGAGGGTGTAGAAGGATTTGTAGATGAGGGGTATAGAGTTGTCATGGATAATGATCCTCAAGGAGTCAATGAATTTTCAACTAACATCAACATAGATGATGAGTTAATGACAAACTTTCAACCTTTTGAAGGGTTTGAAGACCAAGATAGCATCCCATTTAATGGGTTTGAAGGCCAAGATAATATTCCTTTCAATGATGAGTGCAGACAAGAGGAGCCTGATGACATTGAGTTTGAGAATCAAAACAGTGAAGATGAAGATAGTGACTTTATGATTGATGAGGACAACATAATTGAAGATGTTGACGTTGACATGGAGGATTTCAATCTAAATATTGATATAGAAGCAGAGTTCAATGGATGTCAAAGAATGGGTGGTCAAAGAAATGAAGATAGTGTTGAAGAAGATGATTTGGAGGTAATTGACAATGACGAGTGGGATTCACTAAGTGATGACGCAGGGGAAAACAGGAAAAGAAGAGAAATGATCAAAGAGATGGGGAAACAAACCTTATGTTCTGCTGGTGAGGTGCACAAGGTAGCTTTTCATATTGGGCAGAAATATAAAGCCAAGAAAGAATTGAAAGATAAAATTGACCTGCATGCTTTAGAGACAAGGAGGAATATATCATTCACAAAAAACGACAAGAGTAGATTAACAGCTGTTTGTGATGGAACTGTAGTTTTAAATGCAAGTGGGGTAGGTGGACCTACCTCTGGGAAAAAGGTAAAGGGTAAAGATGTAAACTCAGATAAAGTTAAATGCACATGGAAACTTCATGCATCTAGGTCAAGTGAACAGGACTATTAGTTTATTAAGACGTATAATCAGAAACACATCTGCCTCCAAACACGAAAAATCAGATCTTGCACAGCAACATTTCTTTCCAAACGTATTATGGATCAGATTGAAGCTAATCCTGGACTGCCTGTTCGTGCCCTACAAGAGCAACTCCAATCAACTTATTGAGTTAGTATTTCAGAAGAGAAAGCATTTAGGGCAAAAGCATTAGCCACCAAAAATGTTGCAGGGGATTACGTAAAGCAATATGCAGCTTTGAGAGACTATGTACTAGAGCTACAAAAGACAAATGAAGGTACAACTGTAAAGATTGATGTGGTTTCAGAACCTGTGGTTTCATCCCCAACCAGGCAATTCAGAAGGATATACGTGTGTTTAGGTCCTTTGAAGAAAGGTTTTAAGGCAGGTTTGAGAGAATTTTTAGGCTTAGATGGAGCCTTCATGAAGGGACCTTTCCCAGGTCAAATACTAAGTGCAGTTGGTGTTGATTCCAACAATGGAACCTACCCATTGGCATATGCTGTTGCTGAAAGTGAAAACACTTCAAGTTGGAAATGGTTTCTTCAGTGTCTTGCAGAAGATCTTGACTTGTATTCAAATTCCAACTTCACCTTTATCAGTGATAGACAGAAGGTACTATAGTTACATTTAATATTGCATACTAGTTTCATTACAAACTAATGATAATTTCTTATTTTGTTTTGGTGACAACAGGGTCTTCTACCAGCCATAGAACAATTGTTCCCTAATGCAGAACACAGGTTCTGTATTAGACACATATACCAGAACATGAGGATGTTATTTAAGACTACAGAGTACAAGGAGTATTTTTGGAGGTGTGCTACAGCCACCACCATACCAGAGTTTGAAGCTGTAATGGTAGAGCTAAGGAATTATGACATAGAAGCATATCAATGGCTCTTGAAAATCCCTCCACATCATTGGGCTAGAAGTCATTTTTCTGGTATTTTCTCAATTTGTTGTCTTATTTTTTATTGTAGTATAGATATACACTAACTGTTGTTTTGTTAATGAACTATTAGGAAGGGCAATTTCAGACATGTTATTGAATAACCTTTGTGAAGTGTTCAATAGCAAACTTGTAAAAGGGAGAGACAAACCCATTATCAGTTGTTTGGAGTTCATCAGAGAGTACCTTATGAAGAGAGTATGCAATGTGATGAAGGTGTTAAACAAGTGTCAAGGTCCATTAACTCCAACTGGTACTAGGATTTTGGAAGCAAACACAACACTAGCTAGTAAGTATCATGCACGATGGAATGGGGGACAAAAGTATCAGGTTAAAGGTCCATGGAATGATCAACATGTGGTGGACATGGAGAAAAGGGAGTGTAGTTGTAGAAAGTGGGAGCTTACTGGAATTCCTTGCAAACATGCTATTGCAGGCCTAAATGAAATGGCAGACAACAATGAAAAGGTAGGAGAACTATACACCTATGTGCATAAGGTGTATTGGCTTGATACATGGAAAGAGATGTACTCCTTCAAGGTGGAGCCTATCAAAGGTAGAGCCATATGGCCTAAGAGTGACTGCCCAACAACTCTTGTGCCTCCACCACACAACAAAGCTATAGGCAGGCCAAAAAAGAAAAGAAGGATTACAGTAGAGGAAAGGATTGAAATCCAGCAACGTAAGAGGCAAGCAAACAGTCAAAGTCAAAATGATAATGAAACTCAATCACTGAGCAGGAAGTTTTTGACTGTGACATGTAGTAAGTGTAAGCAAAAGGGTCATAATGCCAGGACCTGCAAGGCCAAAGATGGGAATTGATGTTTAAGTACTTTTTATGTTTGTCAAGACTTGTTAATGCACTTTAGTTGGTACTTTGTTGCCTTTTTTTGTTCCATTTTGATAATGTACTTTGATGCCCTTTTGATAATGTACTTTAATGCCCTTTGTTGGTAATGATTGTGTTTTGACATTTATCTGTTATGGTCCCCTTTTAGTAATGTTGTTTGTTATTTGTTTATGTTGTACTGTCAAAGCCTGAAGATGTTATGGCAATGTACTTAATGTATGCATATAAAACCATTACAATTGCATATTCAAAAGGGAGAGACAAAACCATTACACTTGCATATCATGTCAAGATCAAACCTTTATAATTTCATATTCATAAAAGGATAAAACCATTACACTTCCCATTGTCATAAAAGCATTACATATACAATGATCCAAAAGATAACACTTTTAAGTGGTTACTACCAACAAAAACATATATAAACCACAATTAAACCTTCTAGCACCAAAAGACAACATTTTTAAGTGGTTACTACCAACAAAAAAGTCCTAACCTCTAATTCCTATTTCCAAAACAGCACAAACAACAGAAACAAAACCCACGAGACAAGCAAACACATCTTTAGCTGGCCCACTTCAACCTCATACCTATTCATTGTTCTCAACAGTCCTGGTATGATAATAGTTGATCTTTAACACATAGGGGGATCGAACCACCCCAAAAATGCACATCTGGATCCCTACAAGAATACATTAAAGTAGAAGAGTTATTGCATAACTACCGAAATATCATAACCTAATATGAGTTTGCTAACCATTTTAGGGCATGCATAGAAACGACGACCAGGGTTTCGTGAAGTCCATGAGGTTCGCACAACAGCAACATTCGCACAGAAGCAGAGCACCATTTTTGAATCTCGTAGCAGTAGAAGTAGACGAGAGATGAAGAAGAAGAGACGAAGTAGAAGAGGAAGAGGATTCTTCTCTGTAAATAAAAATGAAGAAGAGGAAGAGGATTGCGTATATGTATATAAAGGAGAAATATGATATTATTTAAAATAAGTACCTAAAATGACCAAAATGCCCTCACATGGAGGGCACGTGAAGGCATTAACGGCTCCAAACAAACGGTCAATGACGGAATAGACTAAAAACCCAAGAAAACCTTGATTTTGGACCTTTGGTGCAAGCTGGAAACTATTTGGACCCCATCCAAAGGTTTTGGCAAACCACAAGGACCAAATTCGCAGTTTTGTCAAATATAAATAATAAATATTTTTTAAAATAAAATTTTGAAATAAGGAATGAAAAAACATAGTAATTGAAATTTAATATAATATTTATTACATTTGATACTTTACATATATAAGCATAAGTATTACATGACTTTTTAATTTTAAAAATTGAAAAAAAAAAACCATAAATTGACATGTAAATATTATTTATTTAAAAAATATCATAAAATCACAAGTGTCAAAACTCATGAGTGATTGACATGTGGAAAAAAAACATTCATTTATTAAGTAGGATAAGACAGAGATTTGAATTCTGATTAAATTTAATTATTTAATTAATTCAAATATGTTTAGGTTAACTATAAGACCATGTATGTCTTCATTAGTTTCATTCATTATCACCCTTGCACCCGGAGAATTCGAGCTTTGCAAGTGTTCTCTCATCTTTTCTTGTTTTCTAGTGTTTTTAGACTTTTGGGTGTGATTCTTTAGACGCGCGTTACTTTGGGTACTAGATCTTCCAAGAGCATCAAGGAACTTGAAATCTACAAGTGATCAAGAAGCAAATCCGATTTTGCTTAAAGGTTATTAATCATATCTCTCTTTGTAGTATGATTTAGTAGTTTTGAAAGTATGTTGTTGTAACTAGTAAAACCTAGATCCTACTGTGTGTTGATCCAAAATTTTGGGACAAATTGGTTTCAGAGGCATTTTTGGAAAATTTTCATTTATATATGCTTTTTAGTTTGTTTAGGAATCCAATTAGTTTATTATAAATAGGACTCTTATGTATGACGCTTTTTTTTTAAGTTTTGCAACTTTTAAGTCTTGGTTTGAATAAGATACTTGGAGCCTAAGTAATTTTTCGGAAAAAAAAAAAAGTCTTTTGTTTCTGTCATGTTTGTCTATTTCTTTTCATATACAATTAAGTTTTGCTTAACTCTTCCAAAATCAAGAGAATTGATTCTCAATTGTTATGTCCATGTTAAGCCTTATTCATATTTCCTTCTTTTGTTGTGACATTCTATTAGAATTAAGTGATTTAATTCCAACAGTTGGTATCATAGTGAATCTGGTATAAGTAAACCTAAGGTGCTACAATGTCGAACAAAGAAGTTCAACTCACGTTTCAATATCATATGCTGTCAACATCTAAACTATATAGTATGGGCTATTAAGATGAAGATATATATCGAAGAGGTTTGTTAATTGAGAATGAAATGAAATCAGAGTTGTAATGGATTAAGAACACCGAGAGTAAATATAATCTTGTTTCAGCTCTATTATGGTTTTCAATACCAAAAGTACTAGACATAATACAATGGGAAAATTCTTATCTAACCTAAGTATCATCTCCTATTTATAGGAGAACTGAAAAGCATACAAAAAATACAAAAGACTAAGCATTACAGATTCGAAATAAAAATGTCTTTGTAAATAAAATTACATCTACTTTCAAACATTACAAAAACTTCGACACCTTACAACACACTTCGAACCCTACAATCTCCCCCTTTGTAGGCAGTGTTGAAATCAGTTAATCAAAACTTGAGCAACTATATGTAATGTTCTTCGAATCTTTGTATATGTAACACCCGTGTTTTTGGGCTTGTGTGACATCCCCAAAATCACGGCCAGAAAAGACCGGTTTTGTTTATACTTTATTTCAAAATCAGAGTTATCTTTTAATAAAAGGGTTGCGGAATTTGTCCCAAAACAATAATATGATAAAGATTTATCAAAAGCATTTCCATAGAAATGTATTTCATTAAAAGACTCGGGATGTCATGTTCGTACAGATCAAAAGTATAAACAGTACAATATAAGCCTTACTACATTATTTCATATCTACAGGCCTATATCCGTAATCCCTCGTCCAAAACATCACACCTATGCTCATGCGCCACTACCTGTAATACATAAAACTGAGTGGGTCAGGCTTGGGAGCCTGGTGAGCACATAGGGTTTTCAACCCACAATAAATAAGTTTATTAATTTCATCAATCAACAATAACCCGATTACCCGTTCCCGTTATCCTCACTTTACGTCCCTAAACACCTATCATAAGGGACCTAGCCTAAGGATCATCATCGGGACGGACACTACTGCTAAGGGGATTCCTCAGCAATAAATGTCCTAATAGGAAACCATGTGGGGGATGGAGTACACCGGTGAACACATCGTTCACAACACCTACAGGTTGCGAGCCTGCTAGTGTTCCACTGGACTGTCTAGAAGAGTCCGTGGTCGTCATCTATACTCCGCTAGATGACTGGATCAACAACAACAGCATCGAGGCCTCTCATCATTTTATCACACATCACCTATTACATCTACCCATGTTTTACCCCAACATTTTTGTAGATATAAAATACATATACATTTTAAATCATTGAAAACATGTATAACAACGTTCATCTAGCATAGATAGCAAGTATTCAGATAATATGCACACATAGCATGTAATTTATATAAAATACTTCATATCTATGTGTAAGTTGAAAGTAACTATGCACTCACCTGATTAGGTGGTGACTCAGCACTCGGACAGCGCTTCGCTACTCTCAAAATGATATTCCTTCGATAAAACCTAGTATCGATACCACTAGGGTTTAGTCTAATGATAACCGTGACAAATTAATTGTCTGACTATTATTATTATTATTATATAAGTGTTAATAACACTTAATATAACTCATAATAATAGCCCAAATAATTATTTTAAGGACCTAATAACATTCCTATATTAAAACATAAGCTAAACTAAAGATAGGATAGGTACAACTCACTTACAGTGGGTTTTTCTCGAAAACCGGGCTTCGCTGGAGCAGCGTTCCCGAGCTGAAAGGCTCTTTTCTCAGGGCTCTGGGAGCCTCGGGGCTTCCTTCGGGTGCTAGGGGGTTTACCTAGGCTTTTAGGGGGGTTAGGGAGCTTAGAGAGAGAGTTTAGAGAGAGAAAGAAGAGGGGTGAGGGGTGAGGAAATGAGGGAACCCGGCACCTCTATTTATAGGGGAGGATTCTGATGTACTCGCCGAGTAGGGGGGACCTACTCGCCGAGTTGGTCCATGTGGTGGCCTTCTGGTGGTGCCACGTGTCCAATTCTGGTGGTGCCACGTCACCCCTATCGCGTGTCAGCCCTCAAACTTAGAAAAATCATAACTTTCGCATACGAGCTCCGTTTTCGATGTTCTTTATATCCACGCATAGGTAAAATCAAGATCTACAACTTTCGTTTAGACTCCGTTGGCTAATTCTCGACCGATCTCAAATTTAACAGTAGGAGGCGTTTAGACTGTTAAATGACCGAGAAGAGTTCATAACTCCTTCATACGGACTCCGTTTTCGTCTGTCTTTTTACCATTGAGTTCCTATGAATGAGATCTTCAACTCTCATTTAGGTCGCGTAAGCCAAAAACCGCTCGAACTAAAATTCGAGTTTCGGGTCGTGCACTGCTAAGCCGAATCTTAGAAAAATCATAACTTCTTCATACGAAGTCAGATTTGGGTGTTCTTTTTATCGATGTTCTTAGTTTAACATATTCTACGACTTTTATTTAGATTGCTAAGGCTAAAAAGTCTTCTATCGTGAATTCACTATTTACGTCTCCCGGTGCCGTGCCGGTTTTGCCGTAAAACTTCGGCGGGTCATAACTTCTTCGTTATAGCTCGGATTTCGGCATTCTTTATATCTACGGAAACCTTGAGACATATTCTACAACTTTGTGTAGAGATATTGGGATTATCTCACACTTTAATTTTGACGCTCATTTTTATTCTTTATTAATTATACATTTATAATTAAATAATAAACACATAAACACACATAATTCACATAATACTCAAATATTTCTTATTTATTACTTCAAAAAGAGTTACAATAGTTGACCTAGACTATTACATTGACAAAAATGCTTAGCCCTGAAACCCGGACGTTACAGCTTGTCATTAATAACAATGTAATAGTCTAGGTTAACCTTTGTAACCCATTTTTAAATAATAAGAATGTATTATTTGAATATAATGTGTTTTATGCTTAATTGCTTAATTGTGGGACTTAAATGAATTAAGAATAAAAATATGAGTTAAAATGAAATGTTAGATAAGCCCGATATCGATACATGAAGACGTAGTGGTCGTGACGAGGTTTCTGAATATATAAAGAATGCCGAAACCCGAGTTATAACGAATAAGTTATGACCTGTCGAAGTTTCACGACAGAACCGATACAGCACAGCGCGGCTGTAACGACCCAATTTTCACACCAAAATTTTTTTTTTGTTTAAAAACGTTACTTTAGAAAATATTAATAACTAAAACATCATTCAATCATCCATAATATAAACTGAACCATGTCTGAAAACCAAAACATACAACTAATCAGAATATCAGAGTATCAATCCCAGAAAAGCTTGTAAATGCGGAAACCGAAGACTGTGTGTGTGACATGCTGCTACCGCGCCGACTCCTTGCCCTTAGCTGAGGAGGTACCTGAAACCAAAACTGAAACCGTAAGCACAAAGCTTAGTGAGCTCCCCCATAATACCCCATACCATGCAAGCATTTAACAAACAACATGCAATTAGGAGATACGGGCCACGCCCACACTCGTGAAGATACGGGCCCCGTGTAACATCCGGATTTTACCAGGTATCTTGTAAGTTTAAATTTTGTTATTATGTGAGAGGGACTCGGCGAGTTGGAGCTCAGACTCGCCGAGTAGGGACGCGGAATTGATCGCTGGTGCGCGCTTGGACTCGGCGAGTCCATGGTATGGACTCGGCGAGTCTGCGCTGTGTAATGAAACCCTAAATCTCCGGGTTGTGGCCTATTTAAAGGGCCTTATGGCCGACTTTTGTGCTCACCCAACCCCCAGAGAGAAACCCTAAAGAGATCTAGAGCGTTTGTGAGGAAGGAGAGGCCAATCTTGAACTTTTGTGAGTGTTGTTGCAAGAAGGAAGTGTTCAAGGCAAGAGGAGGCTGAAGGAGGTGCGATTTTTGTGGTCTTTGAGCTCATAGAGGCTGTATTGAGGTATTATTCTCGGACCTTCTTCACTTTTTGGTGTTTATTCTTAGTGTTAGGGTTTTCTAACCCTTTTAGAGGTTTATTAAGTGGAGTAGTTGGTCCCTTCTCGAGTTGTGTTTTGGATCTGGACCCAAAGAGGTCCAGAGACCTTAACCCATGGAGCTTTATGAGTCATTTTGGGAGTCTTGAGCTTAGAATGTCATTTTTGGGGCTAAAGCACCATTTTGGACCTTTTAGATGTTATATGTGTGTCAAGGTCCCAACTTTACGTGATTATCATGCTTGGGGAGGCCAGATCTATGATTGTATGGAACAGATCTGACCTCAGAAGTTGTTTTGAGTTCGTGCATGGCATGAACTCGCCGAGTCCGAAGAACGGACTCGGCGAGTAGTATGAAGGTGGCCCGTTAATCACTCAGTGAGTGGACTTGCCGAGTTGGGGGAAATGACTCGGTGAGTCAGGGAGAGTCAGGGGTCTAAGTTCAAGTTGGAACTCGCCGAGTTATTCTGAGACTCGGCGAGTTGAGTCGGGGTGGCCCCACGATTCATGCTAGGTGGAACTCGTCGGATCAAGGGGAGTACTCGACGTGCCAAGAGAGGATCTAAGAGAGTCAGTGGACACGTGTAGACTCGCCGAGTCGCCCTAGTGCACTCGACGAGTCGGGTCAAAGTTTGACCGTTGACCTTGTTGACTTTTAGGGTTGAGTTCAGTTGTATTTATGAGAGTTTTATGTGATTAGGCGGAGGCTAGATCACACTTCTACCGAGTCAGATATTTTCCGAGACATCGAGGTGAGTCTCCTCTCTATACTTTACCTTGAGTAGGTAACCAGAGTTATGTGATTGAGTAATTGTATGCTATGTATGTTATGTGTTGTACTGCATGATTTCTATGTGATTTATGTAGTGCATGTTATTCAGAGCTAGAACCTGAGGGTTCACGGAGTTTGGGTGCACGGACCCACAGAGTTATAGCCTCGAGTGGCTAATATGTTTTATATGTGGTATTTTGGGGAACTCACTAAGCTTTGTGCTTACAGTGTTGATGTTATTTGTTTCAGGTGCTAGTGACGACCGCGGGAAGGCGCCGGCTTGATCCGTACACACACGTTTGGAGTTTTTACATGTTGATCTTGGGATTTTGTACTGTTATGTTGAACTATTAAAATGGTTGTTTTTATGAGGAACAAGTAAAATGGTTGTTTTTATGAATATTAACGAATTTATGTTTTATAAAAAAAAAAAAAATTTTGGCTTTAAATTTCCGGTGTTACAAATTGGTATCAGAGCCTTGGTTTGAGGGATTCGGGTACACCTTCGGGAGTATTTGAACTCAAACTGAGGAATTAAGAGACATTTTCAAAAAAAAAAAATGATGAATGAAAACCAAATTTTCTAAGAGTAAAGGGTTTTCCAGGAAGAAACGTGTGTACGATCAGTCAGCGCCCGAACGGTGAATTCCCAAAATATCCTTCGTTATGAAATAATTATTACTATGATGTGTTTGCATGCTAGAGCAGGCTAGGTATTGCTGATAGGACTAGAGTGGCCTGTTTTGTGATGCCTTAGCTTAGGGAATGGTGAGCTGCTATGAGATGCTGAGAGTAATTAGGTAGCAGCTAGGGCTTTGTGTGAGATTTGTTCCAGAGTGATTTACGTATAATAGAGTACTTGGGGACTGGGATCCGAAGAGGACGATTTGGGGATGTGTACTGAGACGGTGCAAACAGTAGTATTGGGCCCGTACTACTCAAAGCACCGGTGCGGTACACAGACCCAAATAAGAATCTGGGGATGCCAAGAGTCAAGGAGGGGTGGATTGTTGAATGTAAGAGTATTCGAGTGAATTCTAATTATCGCATGTTGTATTTCAGAGGTTGATCATGGTGAGGACGCGACACATGCTGGAGGATGCCGGGTCTAGTGATGAGGACATTCGGCAGATCATTCACGAGGAGGTGGCTGCGGTCATCAGAGCCGAGATACCGGAGATGTTCGGGTCTATTAAGACCGCTTTGATCGAGACATTTGACGAGCGCTATGCCGCTCTTTCTGAGGCTGCGGTCGCAGCAGCTACCGCAGCGATTGCTGCGGCGAGACCCCAGGGAGGTGATGCGACGTTATTCAGGGAGTTCAGCAACACCAAGCCACCAGAGTTTGATGGTACGCAGGACCCGGTGGCAGCTATGAGGTGGATATCTGATATGGAGGGATGCTTCTTCACTTGCTCGTCCCCTGAGCATTTGAAGGTTCGGTTCGCACTGAACCAGCTTCGCTTGGGAGCGAAGGACTGGTGGAAGTTTGTGTCTGCGCATTTCACACCGACTGAGCTTTCGGCAGTGACCTGGGAGAGGTTCACTTCCATGTTCCGGGATGAGTATGTTCCTCAGGTGGAGAGGGAACGTCTGGCGCAGGAGTTTCTGACCCTCAAGCAGGGTACCGAGTCGGTTACAGCGATTACGAGGATGTTCCAGGAGAGGGCGATGTTTTGCCCTGAGCACGTGTCCACCGAGCAGGCACGTATGAGCCGTTATCTGAGCATTTTGAGGCGGGATATTCGGGAGTTCGCTGCGAACTCCTCGTACCGGACATTTGCCGAGCTTCAGGCAAACGCTCGGAAGAGGGAGATTGAGCTTGAGACTCAGGCCAGGGAGGAGGCGGAGTCTATGGGGAGGGATCGGCGACCGGCACAGTCCCAGCCGGCAGCCAAGCGGGCCAAGCCCGCTGATCCCAGACCCGGGAGTCAGAGGGGCCGCACTTGTGGGAAGTGCGGCAAGGGTCACGATGGCGCCTGTCGGGCAGGGTCTTGCTACAAATGTGGCAAGGAGGGGCACATGGCTAAGGACTGCCCCAAGGGATTTGCAGTGTGCTTCCACTGCAATCAGACCGGACACCGGAAGGCGGAGTGTCCGCTGCTGCGCGGGGCATCTCAGGGGACTGCTCCCGCCGCCATCAGAGCTGCTGCTACAGAGAGTCGGTCCGTGAAGGCCGAGGCACCGAGGGCTCGGGGGAGAGCTTTCCAGCTGACTGCGGAAGAGGTCCGCGCTGCACCCGACGTTGTGGCTGGTATGTTTCCTTTTCATTATTTATTTTCGGTGTTGAGATATTATGCTTATATCATGCTATGCTTAGGTACCTTCCTTGTGAATTCTGTACCCGCTTTAGTGTTATTTGACTCGGGTGCGAGTCGATCTTTTGTATCCTTGGCATTTAGTCAGCGTATCAGTGTTAGTCGTGGAGTATTGAGTCGGCCTCTGCGGGTTTCCATAGCCGCCGACAGGGTGATTTGTGCTACAGAGGTCTTCCGGGGATGTGTATTGGAGATATTCGGGGTCGAGTTTCCGATCGACCTGATTCCGATTGCGATGGGTGATGTTTGTGTTATAGTGGGCATGGATTGGTTGAGCCGATTCGGTGCGGTTATCGATTGCGAGCGACAGCTGGTGACTATACGAGATCCTAGTGGGGGAGTTCTTTCAGTATACGGCGAGGGTACACGTTCTGGATCAGCCTTTTGCTCGGCTGCTAGAGCGAGGCAGTGTTTACAGCAGGGCTGTAAGGGTTATGTAGCGTATGTGATGGATACGCGAGTGATTTCGGAGAGACCGAGCTCTGTGGATGAAGTTCCGGTGGTGCGGGAGTTTCCAGATGTATTTCCCGACGAGTTACCAGGTGTGCCTCCCGTGAGGCAAGTAGAGTTTGGCATCGATTTGGTTCCTGGAGCTGCGCCTATTGCTAAGGTGCCGTATCGCCTTGCCCCTCCAGAGATGCAGGAGTTATCCTCGCAACTTCAGGAGTTGCTGGGGAAGGGGTTTATTCGGCCGAGTAGCTCGCCGTGGGGAGCACCCATCCTGTTTGTGAAAAAGAAGGATGGCTCGCATCGCATGTGTATCGATTACCGGGAGTTGAATAAGTTGACGGTCAAGAATCGTTACCCGCTACCGAGGATCGACGATTTATTCGATCAGCTTCAGGGAGCATCTTGGTTTTCCAAGATAGACTTGAGGTCGGGCTATCATCAGGTGAGAGTGCGGGACGAGGACGTCCAGAAGACAGCATTCAGGACGCGTTATGGGCATTATGAGTTTGTGGTGATGCCTTTTGGGCTCACCAATGCCCCGGCCGTGCTCATGGACCTCATGAACAGGGTATGTCGGCCGATGTTGGATCGGTCGGTGATTGTTTTCATTGATGATATCCTGGTATATTCGAGATCCAGAGAGCAGCACGAGGAGCATCTGAGGGAGGTGCTTGGGGTTTTGAGAGCGGAGAAGCTTTACGCAAAGTTCTCCAAATGCGATTTCTGGTTACGGGAGGTCCAGTTTCTGGGACATCTCGTTAACCAGAAGGGGATATTGGTCGATCCGGCCAAGGTTGACGCAGTGATGAGGTGGGAGGTGCCGAGGTCACCTTCTGAGATCCGGAGTTTTCTCGGGTTGGCAGGGTATTATCGGCGATTTATTAAGGATTTCTCCAAGATTGCGGTCCCACTCACCAGATTGACCCGGAAGGGTGTGGCATTTGCATGGGGTCCTGAGCAGCAGACCTCCTTTGAGACGCTTCGCCAGAGGTTGTGTGAAGCACCAGTATTAGCCCTTCCGGAAGGAATGGAAGGTTTTGTGGTATTCTGTGATGCATCGATCCTAGGATTGGGAGCGGTATTGATGCAGAAGGGTCATGTGATAGCTTATGCTTCGAGGCAGTTGAAGCCTCACGAGACGAGGTACCCCACACACGATTTGGAGTTGGGGGCAGTGGTGTTCGCCCTCAAGATTTGGCGGCACTACTTGTATGGGGTACGTTGTACGATTTACACAGACCATAAGAGTTTGAAGTACTTGATGGATCAGCCTAACCTAAATATGCTGCAGAGGAGATGGTTAGACGTGGTCAAGGATTATGATTGTGAGATCTTGTACCACCCGGGCAAGGCGAATGTGGTAGCCGACGCATTGAGTCGCAGAGCGGAGAGTACTCCCCTGCGAGATGTATGTATGAGATTGACCGTGATAGCTCCAGTTCTGGATGCCATTCGTGGGGCTCAGGCCGAGGCCGTGCATCCGGAGATGCAGAAGAGAGAACGGGTTGTTGGATTGGTTTCTGAGTTTGTATCGGATAGTCGAGGTCTTATGACTTATCAGGGCAGGATCTGGGTACCGTTTGTGGGCGGTACACGTGCTACATTGATGGAGGAGGCTCATAGATCGAAATTTTCGATCCACCCCGGGGCCACAAAGATGTATTTGGACCTAAGGAAGGAGTATTGGTGGCCCTGTATGAAGAGGGATGTAGCGTGGTTTGTCGAAAGGTGTTTGACCTGTCGAAGGGTAAAGGCCGAACACCAGAGACCGCATGGCAAGTTGCAGCCATTGGAGGTTCCCGAGTGGAAGTGGGAACAGATCACTATGGACTTTATCACCAAATTGCCGAGGACTGCCAGAGGAGTTGATGCAATCTGGGTGATCGTGGATAGATTGACCAAGAGCGCTCACTTTCTTGCCATCAGTGAGAGTTCTTCGGCGGAGAAGTTGGCAGAGGTTTACGTGAGGGAGGTTGTATCTCGGCATGGGGTGCCGATCTCGATTGTTTCAGACCGCGATGTGCGGTTCACTTCCCGTTTTTGGAAGAAATTTCATGAGGAGTTGGGTACTAAGCTGCATTTTAGTACCGCATACCACCCCCAGACCGACGGTCAGAGTGAGCGGACGATACAGACACTCGAGGACATGCTTCGGGCCTGTGTTCTGGACTTTGGGGGTAGTTGGGACACGTATTTGCCTCTGGCGGAGTTTTCCTACAACAACAGCTATCATTCGAGCATCGGTATGCCACCTTTTGAGCTGCTGTATGGTAGGAGGTGTCGGACTCCCATATGTTGGGGAGAGGTTGGGCAAAGAGTAATGGGCAGTACAGAGATCGTGAATCAGACGACAGAGCAGATACAGCTGGTCAGGCAGAGGTTACTGACCGCTCAGAGCCGACAGAAGAGTTACGCGGATAGACGCCGGTCCGAGCTGGAATTTCAGGTCGGTGACTTTGTTCTCCTGAAGGTCTCCCCTTGGAAGGGAGTGATCCGGTTCAGGAAGAGGGGCAAATTGGGGCCCCGGTTTATAGGCCCGTTTCGTGTGATTGCCAGGATAGGCCGGGTAGCCTATCGGCTGGAGTTGCCAGCAGAGTTGGGGCAGATTCACAACACGTTTCATGTGTCGCAGTTGAGGAAATGTATAGCCGATGAGTCGGCAGTGGTTCCACTTGAGGATATCCAGATCGATGCGAGCCTGAATTATGCGGAGAGACCAGTGGCTATTAGGGACCGGAAGATCAAGGTTTTGAGGAACAAGGAGGTACCTCTGGTGTTGGTTCAGTGGCAACATCGGAAGGGATCAGAGATGACCTGGGAGCCGGAGGGTATGATGTGGGAGCAGCATCCGGAGCTGTTTTAGAGTGGAACTTCGGGGGCGAAGTCCAGTTCTAGTGGGGGAGAGTTGTAACATCCGGATTTTACCAGGTATCTTGTAAGTTTAAATTTTGTTATTATGTGAGAGGGACTCGGCGAGTTGGAGCTCAGACTCGCCGAGTAGGGACGCGGAATTGATCGCTGGTGCGCGCTTGGACTCGGCGAGTCCATGGTATGGACTCGGCGAGTCTGCGCTGTGTAATGAAACCCTAAATCTCCGGGTTGTGGCCTATTTAAAGGGCCTTATGGCCGACTTTTGTGCTCACCCAACCCCCAGAGAGAAACCCTAAAGAGATCTAGAGCGTTTGTGAGGAAGGAGAGGCCAATCTTGAACTTTTGTGAGTGTTGTTGCAAGAAGGAAGTGTTCAAGGCAAGAGGAGGCTGAAGGAGGTGCGATTTTTGTGGTCTTTGAGCTCATAGAGGCTGTATTGAGGTATTATTCTCGGACCTTCTTCACTTTTTGGTGTTTATTCTTAGTGTTAGGGTTTTCTAACCCTTTTAGAGGTTTATTAAGTGGAGTAGTTGGTCCCTTCTCGAGTTGTGTTTTGGATCTGGACCCAAAGAGGTCCAGAGACCTTAACCCATGGAGCTTTATGAGTCATTTTGGGAGTCTTGAGCTTGGAATGTCATTTTTGGGGCTAAAGCACCATTTTGGACCTTTTAGATGTTATATGTGTGTCAAGGTCCCAACTTTACGTGATTATCATGCTTGGGGAGGCCAGATCTATGATTGTATGGAACAGATCTGACCTCAGAAGTTGTTTTGAGTTCGTGCATGGCATGAACTCGCCGAGTCCGAAGAACGGACTCGGCGAGTAGTATGAAGGTGGCCCGTTAATCACTCAGTGAGTGGACTTGCCGAGTTGGGGGAAATGACTCGGTGAGTCAGGGAGAGTCAGGGGTCTAAGTTCAAGTTGGAACTCGCCGAGTTATTCTGAGACTCGGCGAGTTGAGTCGGGGTGGCCCCACGATTCATGCTAGGTGGAACTCGTCGGATCAAGGGGAGTACTCGACGTGCCAAGAGAGGATCTAAGAGAGTCAGTGGACACGTGTAGACTCGCCGAGTCGCCCTAGTGCACTCGACGAGTCGGGTCAAAGTTTGACCGTTGACCTTGTTGACTTTTAGGGTTGAGTTCAGTTGTATTTATGAGAGTTTTATGTGATTAGGCGGAGGCTAGATCACACTTCTACCGAGTCAGATATTTTCCGAGACATCGAGGTGAGTCTCCTCTCTATACTTTACCTTGAGTAGGCAACCAGAGTTATGTGATTGAGTAATTGTATGCTATGTATGTTATGTGTTGTACTGCATGATTTCTATGTGATTTATGTAGTGCATGTTATTCAGAGCTAGAACCTGAGGGTTCACGGAGTTTGGGTGCACGGACCCACAGAGTTATAGCCTCGAGTGGCTAATATGTGTTATATGTGGTATTTTGGGGAACTCACTAAGCTTTGTGCTTACAGTGTTGATGTTATTTGTTTCAGGTGCTAGTGACGACCGCGGGAAGGCGCCTGCTTGATCCGTACACACACGTTTGGAGTTTTTACATGTTGATCTTGGGATTTTGTACTGTTATGTTGAACTATTAAAATGGTTGTTTTTATGAGGAACAAGTAAAATGGTTGTTTTTATGAATATTAACGAATTTATGTTTTATAAAAAAAAAAAAAATTTGGCTTTAAATTTCCGGTGTTACACCCCGCCCACACTTCGCTTTCTGAGAGATACGGGCCCCGCCCACACTCGTGAAGATACGGGCCCCGCCCACACTTCGCTATCTGGGAGATACGGGCCTAGCCCACACTCCATTCTCGGAGAGATACGGGCCTCGCCCACACTCAACCGCCAACTCGTATCATACAAGTATCGCACAGACAACAAGTGTAAACAATTCTATCATACTGGCATATGTCATAATCAACTCAACTAAGAGATACGGGCTCGGCCCACACTCTAATACTAACGTCTCGTCTATACGGGCCGGCCTTGGTGCCTTAGACCCGTTACTACTGGAAGGAAACTCACCTCGAAATAGTTGCTGGTCTGTGTGGGAATTGATCACCTACTACTGCTGTTGCTACTCTGGAAACTCCCCGACTGTAATTCCCACAATATACTTAATCATACACTGCTAACTGTCCTTTGGGTAAAAAGACCATTTTACCCCTGGTCTAGCCCTAAGTTAATTCGAAGTCAACTTTTAGTTGACCCGACTCGCCGAGTGGATCTCCACTCGCCGAGTCCCTGTCCAGACTATTGTCCTGGGTCCCTGATTCTACTCGTCGAGTTGGTCTATGACTCGACGAGTTCATCTTCTAAACTGACATTCAACTCCTTCATCCTACTCGCCGAGTTGTATGAACAACTCGTCGAGTTCATCTTCATCCGAAGAACACATATGCTAAGACTCGCCGAGTTGTATGAACAATTCGCCGAGTCTGTTCTTGATCTATGAAGATTGCCTTGGACTCGCCGAGTCAGGGCATTGACTCGCCGAGTCCTAACATAGGTGAGTTCAGCTCCCAACTCACCGAGTCACCCCCTGTGACTCACGGCTCAACTCGACACATCATGAAGGGACCAATTCAGTGACTTGCGACCAGACTCGTCGAGTCACATATATGACTCGCCGAGTCACAGCCATGCATCCATCAAATACACCGATTTGCTCGATTCCAGTCCATGCCATTCACAGATCTGGGCTTCTAGGACACAAATCACACGTAAAGTTTCCAACTTTACGTGTAGATATTCACCAATATGGATTTTAAGGCTCAAAGTGCACCAAAAGAGGTAGATCTAGGGCTTTCATGCAATATGACCCCATAAAGGCATTAGATCCAAGCTCCAGGGACTAAATCATGCCTAGATCTAAAGGCTAACCACTTATTACAACCCACAAAGCACAAACAAGCTTGGGGAAGAGCCCAAGGAGGACTCCTATGAAGCTAAAAGGACTACAAGCTTGAAAACAGAGGGGAAACGAGCTATACCTCAAGGAAAACGTTGAGATGACACAAAGATGCCTGGTCTCCTTCTCCTCTTCTTGATCTACTCTTCTTTCTCCTCAAAATCTTCAAGAACACTCCAAAACACTTCAATCTCTCAAGGAAATAAGGGAATAAACGATGTTGGGAGTTCTAGGGGTGAATGGGGACGAGTTTGGGGCGGAATGAGGGTTTAAATAGGGTGCAAACCCTTGAAATTTAGGGTTTCATCCAGCAGCAGTGACTCGCCGAGTCCGGGATATGGACTCGCCGAGTCGCCAACTTAAACGTGTCCTGAGTCTCGTCCCTACTCGGCGAGTCGGACCTTATGACTCGCCGAGTCCAAGGCTAAAATAGGGAAATACTCAAATAAAATTCACATACCGGAAAACAGGTGCTACAAATCTCCCCCACTTATTTTAGACTTCGCCCTCGAAGTCTGCTGCTCGATCCTGAAACAGCTCGGGGTAATGCTCCATCATCTCGTCCATCGGCTCCCAAGTCCATTCCGAACCCTTGCGGTGCTGCCATTGCACCTTCACTAGTTCTACCATCTTGTTTCTCAAAGCCTTTGACTTCCTGTCGAGTATTGCGACTGGGCGTTCAATGTAATTCAAGCTGTCATCAACCTGAATATCCTCCAACTGTACTACCGCTGAATCGTCCACCAGGCACTTCCGCAGCTGCGAAACATGGAAAGTGTTGTGGATCTGACTGAGCTCGGCTGGCAGATCCAGCCTATACGCCACCTTGCCCACCCGGGCTACAACCCTGAACGGCCCGATGAATCTTGGGCCCAACTTGCCCCGCTTCCTGAATCGAATGATGCCTTTCCAAGGCGACACTTTCAGGAGAACCATATCCCCGACTTGGAACTCCAAGTCGGATTGACGCTTATCGGCATAACTTTTCTGCCGACTCTGAGCAGTCTGAAGTTCGCTCCGAACCTGCTGGATCCTCTCGGTCGTCTCTAGCACCACCTCGGTGCTTCCCATGACTCTCTGGCCAACTTCACCCCAACATATCGGGGTTCTGCACCTCCGCCCGTACAACATCTCGAACGGTGGTCGGTCAATACTCGCGTGATAGCTGTTGTTGTAGGAGAACTCAGCCAAGGGAAGATAGGTATCCCAGCTACCACCGAAATCCAACACACACGCCCGCAACATGTCCTCCAAAGTCTGGATGGTCCACTCACTCTGACCATCTGTCTGCGGGTGAAAGGCGGTGCTAAAATGCAGACGAGTGCCCAACTCGTCATGGAATTTCTTCCAAAATCTGGAAGTAAAACGCACATCCCTGTCCGAGATCACCGATACTGGCACCCCATGTCGTGCCACAATCTCCCTGATATAGATGTCGACCAATTTTTCGGCCGATATGCTCTCCTGAATTGGAATAAAGTGAGCACTCTTGGTCAATTTATCCACGATGACCCAAGTCGAATCCACTCCACGTGCGGTCCTGGGAAGCTTCGTGATAAAAGTCATCGTGATATCTTCCCATTTCCATAGTGGAATGTCCAACGGCTGCATCTTGCCATGCGGTCTCTAATGTTCGGCCTTGACCTTCCTGCAGGTCAAACACCGCTCGACGTACCATGCCACATCCCGCTTCATGCAGGGCCACCAGTAATCCGAACGAAGATCCCTATACATCTTCGTCGCCCCAGGATGAATAGAGAATCGGGACTTGTGCGCCTCTTCCATCAAAATCTGACGCACGCCTCCGTGATACGGCACCCACACCCTACGGTGTAGTGTCAAAAGTCCTCGGCCATCATAATCAAAGGAGGAAACCTGACCCACCACACGCTCGCTCTTCTGATGCTCCTCCTTGATAGCCTCCTGTTGAGCCTCCCGAATCTGCTCCAATAGGGGAGTCACCACGGTCATCCTCAAGCAAACGTCCCTGATCGGCACCGTCTTACGGCTAAGCGCATCGGCCACCACATTGGCCTTCCCCGGGTGGTAAAGGATCTCGCAATCATAATCCTTCACCAGGTCCAACCATCGACGCTGCCTCATGTTCAGATTCGCCTCGTGAGGCTTGAGCTGCCTTGAAGCGTAGGCAATGACATGCCCCCTCTGCATCAAAACTGCGCCCAACCCCGAAATGGACGCATCACAATAAACCACAAAATCCTCTACGCCCTCAAGCAGGTCTAGGATCGGCGCCTCACACAATTTCTGTCTCAGCATCTCAAACGCAGCCTGCTGCTCGGGTCCCCACTGAAAGACCACGACTTTCTTCATCAGTCGTGTCAGGGGTACGGCTATCTTGGAGAAATCTTGGATAAATCTCCGATAGTAGCCCGCCAGTCCCAGGAAGCTCCGAATCTCATATGGAGACTTCGGGACATCCCATCTCATCACGGCCTCGACCTTGGCCGGATCAACCAGAATCCCGTTCTGGTTGACGAGGTGTCCAAGAAATTGCACCTCGCGCAACCAAAACTCACACTTGGAGAACTTGGCATACAAGCTCTCCCTCCTCAGGGTCTCCAATACCTCCCTCAGATGCTCCTCGTGTTCCTCCCGAGTCTTGGAATAGACCAAGATATCATCGATAAAGACTATCACAGACCGATCCAGCATCGGTCTGCATACGCGGTTCATGAGGTCCATGAATGCGGCAGGAGCATTGGTGAGCCCAAACGGCATCACCACGAACTCGTAATGACCACAACGCGTCCGAAACGTGGTCTTCTGCATATCCTCCTCCCTGACCCTCATCTGATGATAAACCGAACGCAAATCAATCTTGGAGAACCAAGATGCCCCCTGAAGCTGGTCAAATAAGTCATCAATCCTCGGAAGCGGGTAACGGTTCTTCACCGTTACCTTGTTCAGCTCCCGATAATCTATACACATCCGATGCGACCCGTCCTTCTTCCTTACAAACAGAATCGGGGCTCCCCAGGGTGAACTGCTCGGACGAATAAATCCCTTGTCTAGCAGCTCCTGTAGCTGCGTAGACAACTCCTGCATCTCGGGAGGGGCCAACCGATATGGCACCTTGGCTATCGGAGCCGCGCCAGGGACAAGGTCAATCCTGAACTCCACCTGTCGCTCCGGAGGTATCCCAGGAAGCTCCTCCGGGAAAACATCTACAAAGTCTCGAACCACCGGAACCTCGCTCACTGTCGCCTTACCCGCCTCCCGGGAATCCATCACATATGCGACATATCTTGCGCATCCCTGCTGGAGGTAGCGCCTAGCCCTCGCAGCTGAACATACAGTGGGTCCACGCTGAGGCCTCTCTCCATGAATCACTAGCTCTCCCCCGCTTGGGGTCCTGACCCGTACTAGCTGCTGCGCGCAATCTATCACCGCCCCATTGGGGCTCAGCCAATCCATGCCTATAATCACCTTGTTCCCACGCAACGGAATGGGAACCAAATCTACCAAATAGCGCTCCTCGAACAAACGCAGCACACAATCTCGGAATATCATCGATGCTCGCACCGATCGATCGTCAGCAATCTCCACTTCCAAAGGGCAATCTAACTTGCCCGATGGCTCATGAAACTTCTTGCTAAGTGCAAGGGAAACGAATGATCGGGATGCTCCTGAATCAAATAACACTTGAACTGGGAGGCCGTTCACATGGAACGATCCTAAGGCATACATATACATATAGAGCACATATCAATAACGTAACATCATCATAAAATATAATAAAGGGGAAGAATCATACCCGTCACCACATCGGGTGCGGCGCGTGCCTCTTCGGCAGTCAACTGAAATGCCCGACTCCTCACCACTGGAGCCTCTGCCTTGCCCTGCCGACCATCCGTGATCCGCAGGGTCGCTGGGGCTGGCGCCTTCACTGGCGCTGCAACTGTCAACTGGGGGCAATTGGCCTTCTTGTGGCCCCTCTGGTTGCAGTGAAAACACAACAACTCGGATGTCTGAATAGCTGAAACTGGAGCAGTACAATCCCTGCTAAAGTGCCCTGTCTTTCCGCACTTGTAGCAGCCTCCTGATCCCATCCTACATACCCCCACGTGCGTCCTGCCGCATTTCCCGCAGCGGCTCGATCCTGAATGACCTTTCGGCCTACCGTCTGATCCCTTGGGCTTCGTCCTCGAAGCCCCTCTAGTTTTTCGTTTCCGGATGTGCTCCAAATCTATCTCCCTCTCCCTAGCCCTGGCAATCATAGAGTCCAGGGTAGGGCAAGCCGAAAAGCTAACATGCTCCCGGATGTCAGCTCGTAGCATATCATGGTAACGAGTCCTCCTCATGTCCTCGTCACCGGCATACTGGGGCACCAATAAAGCCCTCTCCCGGAACTTGGCGGTGATCTCCGCCACAGTCTCCGTCGTCTGCCTCATGTCTAGAAACTCCCTGGCCAGCTGCTGAAGCTCGACCGCCGGTGCAAACTCTGCCTTGAACCTGGTCACAAAGTCCGACCAGGTCATTGCCTCGATAGCTGAGGCTCCCAACGAGTCACCCACTGAATCCCACCAATCACGGGCTCGGTCTCGTAAACACCCTGCTGCGTACCTCACCTTCGACCCCTCGGGGCAGAAGCTAGTCAACTGGGCAGACTCGATATCTGCAATCCATCGCCTGGCGACAATGGGGTCCTTCACCCCATGGAAATCCGGCGCACCACTGCCCCTGAAGTCCTTGAAGGACAGTGTGCGAGATCCTGACTGGCTAGAGGCTAAATCGCTCCTGAATGCCCGTAGGCGATCCTCCATCAACTCCATGATCCCTTCCTTGATCGACCCAAAGAGAATGGGGGTCGACTCAAGGATGCCCCTGGTGATCTCCGACGTGATGAACTCACGTAGCCTCTCATCAATCGGCTCGGAGCCTGATCCCGAACCTGACCCCTCTCCTGAACCGCCATCTGTCGGTCTCGATCGAAGTACCACCATTCTACAAAATATCATAATAATCATTAGTGATACTGCTACTTTCTGAGGGATCTCAACTACTTACAGGTTCCCTGGTCTCATCTTGGCCTTCCTTGGTTCGGGTACGGATCCTCTGCTTTCAGTAGTACGGGCCCATACTACCTTCCACATCTATCCGTACCTTCTCCAAGGAATTCCTCGACTCCACCAGATCCCCTCCACTACTGCTGATCAAAGCTATACTCATCCTAGGCTTGCCCTAGGGAGATCTCTAATTCTACTCTAACCAGTCCTCAGCTGCTGCAGGCTTCATTATAATGCCAATTGGCCACTACTCGAATGCCATCACACGTGACGAGGCTCAGATAATCCTTCGAGTACCGGACTCGTCCCTACAACGATTGGACTCAAACAAGAGCTACGCAGTAGGATCAAATTCGGCACTCTAAGATTATCCAAACCTGGTTACATGTGATGTGACGCATTCGACTAATGGCTAACTCCCATTATTCAGAGTCCCACGAAGCACGAAGCAAGCAACATTCAGACAAGGTTAACAGTCTCAACTAACTCTATCCACTTTCAGGAACTGAGCTAGCATATAGTGCTAAGCTCCTACTACCAGGCATAACCTATTCAGGCTATCCTACTTACTGTCTACTCCGTAACTAGCATGCAATTTCTCATACAACTGAAACACAAATAGTAGGCACACAAGGCATCACTCCTAGATCCTTAGTCCTATTCTAGCATGCGGTTCTACGAAAGCTGATAAACATAACATAAACTTGTATGGGTACTATGGGGAATACTTACTTGAGCTCGGCCGGTCGCGCACGTCACACACTTCTCTCTTTCTCATGACCCTTTTCTAAATTTCAGAGAACATTTTCTTTTAGAAAATCTTTCCATCCCTCGATTTGAGTTCAGACACTCCCGAAGGCGTGTCCGAATCCCTCAAACCAGGGCTCTGATACCAACTTGTAACGACCCAATTTTCACACCAAATTTTTTTTTGGTTAAAAACGTTACTTTAGAAAATATAGATAACTAAAACATCATTCGATCATCCATAATATAAAGTGAACCATGTCTGAAAACAAAAACATACAACTAATCAGAATATCAGAGTATCAATCCCATAAAAGCTCGTAAATGCGGAAATCGAAGAGTGTGTGTGTGATATGCTGCTACCGCGCCGACTCCTTGCCCTTAGCTGAGGAGGTACCTGAAACCAAAACTGAAACCGTAAGCACAAAGCTTAGTGAGCTCCCCCATAATACCCCATACCATGCAAGCATTTAACAAACAACATGCAATTAGGAGATACGGGCCACGCCCACACTCGTGAAGATACGGGCCCCGCCCACACTTCGCTTTCTGAGACTTGAGACTTGAATCAGTGAGTCGGGTGGAGACTCGGTGAGTTGGACAGGTCAGGACCCAGAAATCAGTAGACTCGGCGAGTCATGGACTGACTCGGCGATTTGAGACGCGAAAGGAAGGATGCTGAATATATGAACTCGACGAGTCAGTAGGGTGACTCGGCGAGTAGGGTTGACCTGGAAGGTCGACCTTGACCATGACTTTAACTTGGACCAGGGTAGACTTGGCTGTCTTTCGGGGGTCAGTTAGACTCAGTATTGCTTTGATATTGTTAGTTCGGGGAGCAAGGGGAGCAGGAGTTCAGTGAGTTGCTGGGTAGCAGCTAGTGAGATCATCAACAAGCTCATCTAGTGCAGGTGAGTTTCCCTTTGTGTGAATAGGTCTAAGGCCATAATGCCGGCCCATGTAGTTATGAGTAGAAGACCCGGGGGTTTGCCCGAGGCACAGTATGCTAGTATGATATTCAGGACGAGGTCCATTAATAGCGGGCGGGTGCCCAAGGATTCGTTTATATGATAGTTTATACTTGTTGTCTGTGTGATGCATGTATGTGTCTGGTAGGGAGGTGAGCATGGGCGAGGTCCTGTATCTCACCAATGACAGAGTGTGGATGGGGTTCCACAACTCATCAGTAGCAAAACATGGGCGAGGCCCAGGATAGGCGAGGCCTTAGGTCAGAACCAGTTGTATGTGTTTAGTTATGTGTTGTGATATGTTTATGTGTTATTATTTGTTGGCGGGCGAGGCCCTGTGACAAGCGAGGCCTAAGTAAAACAGATATGTATCCGAGCGGGGCTCGAAGCCAGGCGGGGCCGTTCTAGCGGGCGAGGCTCGAGGCAGGGGGCGAGGCCCAGGATAGCGGGCGTGGCCCAGTATGTGCAATATATGCTTATGCAAGGTATGTGGTAGGGTGGGGAACTCACTAAGCTTCTTGCTTACGGTTTTCAGTTTTGGTTTCAAGTACTTTCGGTAGCAGAGGGAAGAGCTCGGGGTGATCGCATGGCACACACCATAGATTAGACAACCTGGGAATGTTTACTCTGATAATGAACATGTGTTTTGAAAACTTATACTCAGATTATGTTTTGGAATGATGACTTACTTAAAGTAATGTTTTATTAAAAGAAATTTTTGGTCTTAAATTTTGGGTCATTACATTCATCATCACTTGCTTCGCCCTAATCAAAATCATCAGAGTCACTGTGAATATTCACTGCTTCTTTTTGAGAAGCCAAGGCTACAAACTTATTTTTTTAGTCCTTCATGATGTCTTTATGAATAGCTTTTGTTTCTTCGTAGTTTCGTAGATTTTCAAACAAAGAATTGAGATCCATGAGGTTAATCTTCTCACTGTTCTTAAGAACATTAGTGTGATGTTCCCAACTTTTTTAAGAGAGTCCAATAACTTTAAGAACAAATAAGAAGAATGCTTGACAACTCCTCACCTGCACATATCATTCACCAAACAATTAAAATTGTTAAAGGTTTGAGTTAGAGATTCACCTGTTGAGAAAACAAGTGCTCATATCTTCGATTGAGGTTGTAGCATGAACTTCCACAGTGCCTTCATAAGACACTGTCAACGTCTCTATCATCTCATGAGCTGACTGATAGTTTTGAACCAGATGATACACATGATAGGGAAGAAAGATTCCTATGGCTGCCCTAGCTTTAACTTCAAGACTGATAAGTCTCTTATCATCATCGTCAAAACTAGCCGTTGGCTTTTGTTTCAAGGGTCCAACATGAGCATTATTAACCATAGCTTGATACATAGGAATATGAGAACCTTTCTCATTGATGTTAAGCATATCATAATCCATGGTTTTAAGAACAACCATAGCCTTTGATTTCCATATAGCGAAGTTGTATTCATCGAAAGAAGGGATCTTGTTGAGAGCAGATGACTTCGGATTATAGGAGGTCGACATGATAACTGGAGTGTATCATAAACCCACTCTGATACCAATTGAAGGTTTGTATCGATCGGATACACTCAAGTATGAATAACAAAGAACAAACAAACTAAGCAAAGATTAAACAGAAAAACTAAAGAACACGAGTAATCACAAAGATGCTTTCACTAAGAAAGAATGTTCTCACCAAGAGAACAAGGTCACAAAGACGGTCACCAAGACATATATTAGCGTATCACCCTAATGTTGATTATGTACGATTATAATAACTTATATCCCACTACTTAATGGATGTATACCTATCTAAGTAAAGGTCTTATCCTAATCACTAAGATTACGGATCATATATATATATATATATATATATATATATATATATATATAGGTATTACTTCATAATATACTTAAGATCACCAAGATCATTGGTTCACGCTAACACTGATAAGAATTGGTGCTGACGCTAACGTTGGTGGATAGCATGTAGGGTTTGACTCATCAGATCATAAGGTGTGACCTTACAAGATTAACTATATATCAAATTGTAGATCAGTGATTGAATGATTGGTTATTTACATGGATAGTGAAACACGTGTTTTGAGATGTTGATAATGATAAAATAGTAAAAATATTTTAAGTTATATATGTTGTCATGTCGGATATTAAATAACCGAGGTAACTATTTTTGTATGTTCTAAGCTATTATAATCTACAATATATTTATTATTTTGAGTTTATCCACACTCTACTCCTAACTTCATATTCAACAAAACATCAACAAGTATGATGCTCAAATCACAATGGAGATTACCAATCCTAATGAAAAATAGAGAATATAAAAGGATTCATTCATGATTGTAGATTATGCAAATGGGGTAAAGAAATTAAGATGTAGAAAGAGGGTTGACAAAAATTTTAAACTATCAACCATACCGATCATGATGATGTACACCAGAGGTAAGGCATTTAGTACCAGAGGATAGGGAAATTGATTTTATTGATGTCCTACATCATAAAATAATATACGTGGTCTCATGCATATGAAACGCCAACATATATAGAGAGTAATCGACGGTGTGGATAAAGAAAAATGTAAATAGAAAATATATGGCTAGAAGTAAATAGGAGTTAGAGTAAGCAAATTATACTTCATGAATACAAAAATAATGCAAATATATTAGTATTAAATCGGGAAGTAAATATTAGAGTGCAATATGAAAATAAAGATGGAAAATAGCAATACATTGCAAACTGAGTGACAAGTATAGACAATTAAAGGAAGCTAGTAAACACTGATCATGTACCACTCTAGTCATCGTGCAACTTCCCAAATTCTAAACAAAAATTTTCTTTTTTAAAACATAAGTACAACATATATTTTCCATAAACATAGAAATACCAAGTTATTTTAAGCCACATAACCATGACATAAAATCCAATGTATTAGAATCATCGAATATAGCGGAAGTCTAAAATGTAAAGCATTAAGGATGCCTATACTATACAATAAAGTTGGGCTTTCCTATGATCAGCAGAATTACCTAAAAACATTTAATCGAAAACTATAAGCATAAAGCTTAGTGAGCTCCCTAAAATACCATATATCGCATTCCATAAAAACGAGACATACAAACAAGGCTTATAGTCAACACCTCAATAGGCATATAGGTACAAAGCCATCACCCGAAAGACATGTTGAACTTCCAGCCAGTCTCCTAGTATCCCTAAAGGCTTACAACCAACCTCTCCTATTTACAAACATTATCCTAGTAGGCTTGAAGGCTTACACCCAACTTTCATAGGTTCCAACATTCTCCTAGTGGGATTGAAGGCATATATCCAATTTCCCCTTGGTTTTGACATATACCAATAAATAAACTAACCAGCCTAAACACATAGACATGCCCTAACCGTACCTATCTAACCTATCATACTATACATATAATGTCACACACAATATAGTAAGAAAACTCACATGAATCAAAGAGTTGGACCAAAACCCACTCATATACTCGAATGTATTAGCGACACGAACCATCTAAGATACAATCAGAGGTAAACCCTCAACCTACAACTTAATTCCTTAATGTTTGACCAAAAGTCAATGGTTAATGTACAGATGCGTTGTGACCATGACTTTCCGCGTCATGCTTTTCAAAACGACAAAATTAGTTGTGATTGGTCTAAAAGGTGCGTCGTGCCCTAATGTACGGACAACTTTCCCTTCAATCTAAGGCTCATAAACTTCCAGATGACATCAAAATGTGGTCTTAATGGATAAAGTTTCCAACTTTATCCATTTGGAGGCATCAAACCAACCCAAAACTAACCCTGGATCTTAAGTTGGTTCAAAATGTACCCAAAGTATTGCATAGATCAGAAGGAAGAATAAAAGTCATGTCATTACACTCCAATGGGTCTAGAAAACCCCAAGATTGAAGCTTTGGACATGGAATTTTCCAAACTCCCAAAAAATACCATGATGGTTCAAAATATGCATAAAAACCTAGATCTACCCATACAAGAGCATAATGCTTCAAGCTATAAGAATTACAAAGGTACAAAAGATTCTTAGAAGGTTGATGAAGTTTTGTATCTGGACTTGTGACACCAAATAAGCCTTGCTTCTTCATTCTCAAGTACCAAAAACACCACACAAGGAAGAAAGAGATATGGTCATAAAGAAGGCTAGGTTTTTCTTGCACTGAGCTCTATGGGGGATATGGAAGTTGATAGAAGGCCTACCTAAGAGTTAGAGCCTTTATATATGGCCCAATGCCCGAGATATTAGAGTTTCATTAATTAGATAGGGTGCGTCATGCCTACTATGGGGCGCAACGCATTACCGCCAAAACCCTAATTCCCTAAAAACTCAAAATTGAACACTTAAACAATAAAATGTATATCGAGAAATCGAATGTTACATATCTGTCATCTTATTTAAGTCTAACCTCATGTATTTTTTTCGTTTATAGTTTTTCAGAAGTTTCATTCGCATGTTTTACCGAATTCGTTTATCATTTGTTTGAAATTGCTTAACTCATTTTGTTGAATCCCAACAATAATTAGTTTAATGTAATTTTAAAGTCATCCCCTTGTTAGTTTTTACTAACATATATACAGTTCCAAAAATAGTAAACTTCTTATGTGTCTTTTTGCTTTAATCGGCCAACTTCGAAGTTTACTGTGAAGTTGAGTATTTCTATTTAGTTTACAATCAAATCCACTATTTTCTTTGGATGGCTCAAATTGACTCATCAATCATAAAGTGAACCAATATGTCGATCGTATTGTGTCTATAATTGACTCAAACTTGTGATAATAGATAAGGCGTGGATTGTTCTTGAATGATTCTAGTATTTGGTTGCTTATGTTTGGATGGTTTTATTTCTCTCTATATATTTGTTCCTTTTGGCTTCTATATATGATTCATTGCATGTAGTCAAACGGAAACTAAAATATCCAACTTTATCTGAAACAAAAATGTTGTAAAAAATTTATAAATCGGTTCGATATATTTTCACATTGTTTTAACTTCACTGAATTCGAATAATAAACATTAAATCTAAAAATGTTGTGAAATCTTTTCAAATTTAAGTGATTTGGAACATATCCTTGTTACTACTAAAATTCGTAAATTTGAGTTTTCAAGCTCCACCACTCAGTGGTGGAACGAGAAACTTTTATAAGGGGTAGCATAGAAAAATTCTCATAAAAATAGCAGTGTATATATATATATATATATATATATATATATATATATATATATATATATATATATATATATATATATATATATATATATATATATATTAAATTACGCTTCATTAGATAGTACAAACTAACGTAAAAGTCTTACATTTTAAGTTTGATATTTACATCTACCTATTTTTCGAAAACACTCTATCACTCGTTTGATCTTAACATTCATAAGTAGTTTTTTTTCAACACTACAAATCAAAATATCGTTCAAAACATCATCACCCATTTTATTACTTCAAGTCGGTATACCATATCGTCATTGCGAAAAATCATTTTTAAATGGTTGCGGTTGCGATGGACATACCAATGTCAACTTTAAAGATTTAAAAAATTCATTTAAAGATTTGAAAATCATCACCTATCTCCAATGGAACCCTATAATTACAATTAAAGATTTAAAACTAATTCACCAACAATATAGAAAACAAAGAACGAACAAGATAATTAATTAATTTTAGGTTTTGAAATGAAAAACTATACTAAAGTAAAATAATAAAGCATCAAAAATCCAAATAAATAAACAATATTTGTATTAGTCTCACTAGTAGTAAAAAAAAGTGAAGCGAAATAGCCAATTGCCGAAGCAACAATCGGGAAAACCCAAATTTTTTACTCCATCTTTAATTATTAATCAGTATTTCATTGTTATATTTAATGTGCTCCTAAATGATTGATTTTAGTTTAACCTCCATAGAATCACATTTGATTTCACATGTGCACACCTTCTAATATATATCTAAATGATTCATTTTTTTTCAATACATATAAGAGTAATTGAGGGGTAGCAGTGCTAACCTACCAACATACTAGTTCCAGTTCCGCCATTGCCACCACTAATTCTAAACCGGAATATCTACCCTCAACCTTTTGAAATCTTTCACATAACCTTATTATTTGATATTAAAGTCTCTAAAAGAATGCTTTAAACCAAAATATAATATTTTTATCTCAAAGTTTATAACATTTTATTATTGACGTCTAAACAGAAACATGGATGCATCTGTAGCTGCGTTAGCAGTAGATGTCCCTACCGGAGTTTGCATTTTTTTAGGATTAAAAAAAAATGTATACTTTTTACATATATAAATAATCCATTATACCTTTATATTTTAGAAATCTTTCTTTCAACCATCTTCTATATATTTCAATCAAGATATTTTGTTTACGGTAATGTTAGGAGTATAGTATAAAAAAGAATTTAATACTGAAAAATGAGAATCCGATTAGATCACTATCCTTAAGGATAATTAGCCTCCACCACAATCAATGATGTGTTTGAAAGGCTAAGACCTTCCCAGGACCTCCTCGGATCTAAGAAATATAATCATTGATTCCTAGAAATCTTTCATGAACAATTCTCTGATTATATTAAAGAAAAAATATATGAAAAGAACAACTAATTTCGAGGGTAAAGCACTTGTATTTATACCGGCCATTACTAACAGTTATGACGTTTCATGATTAGTTACAACTGTTTATGAAAACTAGAAAAAAACGGAATTCAGTTTTTTCCCTCCATAATTAACTAGAAAAAACAAAAATTCAGTTTTTTCCCTCCAAAATTAACTGTTAATGGAAAAGTTAACTTTCCATTAAATTAAAGACCAAAAATGCAAGGAATTTACGTGCAAAGTTAACTGTTAATGGAAAAGTTAAATTCCCGTTAAGTTAAAGACCAAAAATGTAAGGAATATTAAGGGTTAGTCTTTGATTATTAACATATACACCTTAAACTATATATTATTGTCAAAAATCCCCTTAGACCTAACCATCTTTTATGTTCCTTCTAAATTTCTTTCAAATAATTGAAATGAGGTTTCAATTATAAACCACAAAAGTTTTCTTTACCCATCAATATGGGATACTTATCAAAATAAGAAAATAATAAATCACACAAAACAAGTGAGAAATACTACATGCTCCAACATGTAATGGAGTCATTACAAAGAAATTCAATACCATGGAACCAAATGGAAGAAGCCGTGGTCGCGAAAGCTTTATCGACATTTCGGAGTACTAGGTTATTGGGAATTATTAACAAATATTGTAAACGTGTATTATTGAATTAGTAGAATGGTCGAAGTCAGTATAGACTTCCCTTTAGAATAGGAGAATATCTCTCATATTTCAGCTCATACATTTGTATGTATTGATGTACTATAAATGGAATACACATAAAAGTACTCAATTTCTCTATATGATATCAGAGTGTACCTTATAAACACCTGATGTTTTTTCTCAATATTGTCTTATTGTTCCTTAATGAAGATTGGTGTCCTACATCTTCTAAATCTTGCGACCTCCACCAATTCTTCTTTTAATTTCCAAATACCGTCAACTGCAATAAAAACTTACTAATAAAAACTACTCACTTTGGCGTACTACGATCATTGCTGCTCTTAAGACCTTCGATCTCGATGCCTTTGTTCTAAATCCAAAACCTCTAGCAAAGTAAATTGTTGTTCCGGCTACTAATGGAACACCTGCCACCGCCGATGCTCCAACTATTCCATCTACTCCAGCAACCACCGCTCAAAATCCAGAGTATATCACTTGGAAAAAGTGTGATCACTTTGTTCTCTTATGGCTCCAATCAACCCTATCAGAACGGACCTTATATCATGACCATATGTCATACTTCTCACATGGCCTGACAGACTACTGAAAAGAAATTTCAAGCCCAAATAAGGGCATGTCGTCTGTAACTAAAAGCCTAACTCCAAACCCTTTCTAAAGGGTCCATGTCGATCTCTGAATATGTTGAACAAAAACACTCAATTGTAGGCTCTATAGTTGCAAATAATTCTCCAGTCGATAATGAAGATCTGATTGTATACATTCTCTTTGGTCTTGATTCATCATATAATGCATTCACTACTGCATTCATGATGAAAAGTGAAACTTTTTCCACTAATGATCTCACAGGTCTTCTCCTTCAAGAATAAGCTCGCATAGAACAAGAGCGCCATCGACAAGCTTCATTACCATCAACATCCACTACCCTCTATGTTAACCGATCAAACCAAAAATCACATGTTTAAGGGTAAAACTCCACCTCATCTCGAACCACAAACACAAGACGACACCAACCAGTGTGTCAATTATGCACTAAACCTGGTCATGAAGCCATTGATTGCTGGCAAAGGACTAATCAATTTGATTTTCTTTCTCGTCATCTAAAATCAAGAAATTCATAACAACATGCTAATGTTACTCAATTCAAGAGCCCCTCTATCATGATTGATCCATCCTGGTATATTAACACAGGAGCTACAAAACATGCATCCCCTGACATTCAAAAACTCAATATTGCTGAAGAATACCAAGGGAATGACAAACTTCAAGTGGGAAACGGTAACCGATTGTCTATTTCTCATGTTGGATCATCTAATTTGTCAAATCTTAAATTGCCAACTGTTCTTATTATTCCTAAACTAACCAAAACCCTTATACGTGTTTCAAAATTAACAGAAGATAATGATGTATTTGTTGAATCTTGGTGTAACCATTGCAATGTTAAGACGTTTCAGGGAAAACAATCCTTTGAGGGGACGTTCATGAAGGACTCTATAGGTTGCCTCCAACTAGAAATAAAGTTGCTTTCACTAGGATTCGTACCTATCTTCATGGATGGCACAGAAGATTTGCACATCCTTGTGAATCAGTGTTAAGACGTTTAGTATCAAAATTTAATCTTCCTATTTCACCAAATAAATTACCCACTGTGTGCGACTCAAGTCAAATGGGTAAAAGTCATAGATTTCATCTACATACATCTCATGTCCAGTCTTCGCAACCTTTTGATCTAGTGTACTCGGATATTTGGGGTCCTTCCCTTATTTTTTCATTAAATGGATCTTGTTATTTTGTCTTGTTTATTGATGACTGCACGAAATTTGTATGGCTTTATTTTTTATCTCACAAGTCACAAGTTTTCTCTACTTTCTTACTATCAAAAACCAATTCTCTTATGACATTAAAAGTCTACAAACAGACTGGGGTGGTGAATATAGAAATGTATCAAGCTTTCTTCAAAGCAATGGTATTGTTCACTGTGTGTCTTCTCCCCATACCCACGAACCAAATGGTGTCGTCGAACGCAGAAACATGGTCATTGTCGAAAAAGGGTTCACCTTATTAGCTCAATCCTCATTACCAAAACTATTTTGGGAGCAAGCCTTTAACACTTTAACATATTTACACAACTTCACCATCACACCTTTATTAAATCATGAGTCTCCATACTAAAAGTTATATAAAAAAGCTCCATACTATAATTTTCTTAAAACTTTTGGTTGTTTGTTCTATCCTTTCTTGAGTCCCTACAACAAGCATAAAATAGACTTTAGGTCTCTTCTTTGTATCTTCATTGAATACAATGCTTCAGATAAAGGTTACTTGTGTTTTCACCAAGCTTCCTCCTGCATATACATTGTAAGACATGTAGTATTTGATGAAGAAACATTTATTTATATTTCCCAAACACCTATAATCACTTCTACTGTTCCTAATATACCTTCCAATTCCACTAATATTCTTGAATATGCAGATCATCTTTGTTCCAATCATCAGTCAACAACTTCCAACATCACAAACCTCAGTAACACCTACAACAACTAATAACCAATCAGCTCCCACCACAATTAATCCTCCCATACCAATAAGTCCTTCCCCCCATCAGCCCTCAATCTAATCACCAGTCATCTCCCACCACAAGTCATATTCCTTCCTATTTTCGTCCAGCAGAACAAATCAACACTCAATGATTACTCATGCTCGTACAAACTCTCTAAAATCTAAAGCATTAACAGCCACCACACCTTCTGATGCCAATCTTGAACCCCAAAACTTCACTCAAGCAAATAAGCATAAATGTTGGAAAAATTCGGTAAAAGAAGAATATGATGCTCTCATGAAAAATAACACTTGGTCATTTGTTAATTGTTCCACTAACACTAATGTTATTGGTTGCAAGTGGATTTTCAGGGTAAAAAGACGAGCAGACAGTTCCATAGAAAGACACAAAGCAAGTTTGGTTGCTCAAGGATTCAGCCAAGAGGCCGACATTGATTTTTTTTATACATTTAGCCCTATTATAAAACCCACCATGATCCGCCTGGTACTTTCTATTGCACTCTCGCAGGGTTGGCGTATAAGGCAACTTGACATAAACATTGCGTTTCTAAATGGTGATCTATCTGAAGTCGTTTATATGAAGCAACCAAAAGGGTTTGAAGACTCAACAAAACTGAATCATGCCTATTGATTGCACAAGCTTTATACGGTCTTAATTAGGCACCAAGATCTTGGTTTACCAAGATCTAACAATATCTAGTCACAAATGGCTTTCATGGATGTCAATCTTAAACTTCCTTATTTGCTCATGTTTTAATCTCATCAACTATATATGTGCTTGTATATGTTGGTGACCTAATTGTGACAGGTACCAATGATGCTCATTCCCAATAATCTATAACTGCCTTAGATCGAGTTTTCTCCTTGAAAGACCTTGGTGATTTGCATTTTTTCTTGGTATTCAGATCAAGAAACATACTAATGGGTTGACTTTTCACAACAGGGTTATATCCAAGAGGTTAATGAACGGAGTAAAATATCCATGCCAACACCTGTTACCGCACCGGCTGATCCACAAATTTGACTTAATCGAAATGGGGACCTGTTTCAAGATGCTAAGCTATACAAATAGGTGGTTGGTTCTCTCTAATATGCTACCATTACACGGCCAAAAATATATGCCAATTTATGCACTCTCCAACAAATCAACACTGCCAAGCCGTTAAACGAATATTCGATATTTAAAAGAGACGATTACACATTGTCTGCACTTCAAAGCTACTACTGCCAAGTCGCTACATGCCTTTTCAGATGCTGTATGGAATTCCGATCAGGATGACAGTTGATCCCAATATGGGTTTGTTGTTTTCCATGAATCAAATCTTATCAGTTGGACCTCAAAGAAACAAAAAGTTGTAGCTAGATTAAGCACTAAAGCAGAGTATCGATCTTTAGTAGGGATGTTATTCGGGTCGGAACCGAAACGAACCGACCCGAACCTGAATAAACCAAAAACCAAATAAGGGTAATTGTATGAACCGAAAACCGAACCAAATAAGCAATACGAGTTTGGTTCGGTTCGGGTATTATTCGGTTCGGTTCAGTTCCGGTCCGAATATCCCAAATAACATGTACAAGATAATTAAGGAGCTCAATAACCCGAATAACCCAAATAACATTTAATAATAACATTTACAATGTGATTATAAATATTGTATTTTGTATGACTTTTGTAGCTTATGATAAACACGAATAACACGGATTAACTATTATTGTATATAAAATGTAAAATCTAACCACCACAATCTTAAGATATAGTTATTAAGCAACATATTAAACACTAAGCATTAAACATCCAAAACACCCAAAAATTTATCTATAAGTATATAAGTTAAATATTAAACATTACGTGGGTATTTTGGGTAACGATCGATAGAACACAAGACTGACTAAGCAATCGTGCAAGGGGGAAAAATGTGACTTTTCATATTCGGTTTGGTCATTTTGGACCGAATAAGCCTTATATAGATACCCGAAAACCGAATCGAATTGCTTATTCGGGTCTAATTCGATTCGGTTCGGGGTTTCGGGCCAAATTCTCATCCCTAATCTTTAGTGTATACTACAACTGAATTAATGTGGATCAAACAACTAGTAGCTGATCTTCGAGCTCCAATTAACCCGCCTCCACTAATCGTTTGTGACAATGTTGAAGCTATATTCATGAGCAAGAACTCGGTAATCAACACACGTTCAAAGCACATTGTACTTGATTTCCATTTCATTCGTAAACAAGTAGAGGCTAGTCAATTAAAGATCTGATATGTTTCCTCCAATGATCAATTGGCAGACATCTTCACAAAACCATTAGCTAAAATTCGTGTTCTTCTTCATTCCAAGCTGAAAGTCCGTCCCGCCCTTGAGCTTGTTGGAGGGTATTAACAAATATTGTAAACGTGTATTATTAAATTAGTAGAATGGTCAAAGTCATTATAGATTTCCCTTTAGAGTAGGAGAATATCTCTCATATTTCAGTTCATACCTATCTATATATTGATGTACCGTAAGTGGAATACACATACAATTAATCAATTTTTTCTGTAGGACTCAACAACAACGAAATTCATTTTGGGAATGGGCACTCAAATACTATAAAAGTCATTTTTCAAGTAGTATTCACATCGTTCACCAAATCAATTCAAAGCGGAAGTATATAAATTTGAAGCTCAACAAGTTTAACAGTATCTACAACAACAAAATGAACCAACATCCAAGCTATCAGTCACAAGTTAATATATTGCTTGTGGCAAACGACAAATATATAATGATTTATAATAAATCATTTTCTCATGAGACTGCATATGCAATTTTTAAATATCATCCAAAATGAATAAAACGGATCATGAATATAAAAAATTAAGTCGTAAAAAGCATTGTTAAAAAAGTTGTAAAATTAAAATTGTAAAAACGGATTGTAAGAAACAAAGTGAAAAAATCATTTGTAAAAGCGAATAGTGAGAAAGCACATACAAAACTTTACATACCAAATATAAGTTCAACTAGAAAAGATTCCCCAAGTTGCGGAGGTTTGAGGGTTTTCGTTTGTAAAGTATGTTGCTGCTATGTATCAAAGTATGTTAAAAGGGAGTACATTTTATTTATTTATGCACGTATGATGACTTCATTACATACATGAAAATATCAACATGATTTAATTAGAACAAAAGGCAGTGAAAACATGAAAACAACTACATACATGAAGTGCACAAAAAAAACACGTATTTGAAAGATGGGTGACACATCGACCACTTATTCATCAAGACACCTTTCATTATCTGTTTATATTTCCCAATCCTTTTGTGGATTGATGTTACATGTCAAAAAAAAACCAAAATTATAATATTATAGAATCGTGCCACTGTTACTTTCAAATATAGACATCAACTTTTAGTTTTACTTAATAAGGCGTACTTTCAATTGTTTTTCAAATTAGGGCATTATGGTTGGGAAAAGAAACTCCCCAATTTAATATTAAATGCTATAATAAAAAGAAATAAAAAAGACTCCTATGATAAGGGAAAAAATGAAAGTACAACTATTTCAATTATTGTATATAAGTTTTGTGATTAAATTTGGTTTTCCAAGAGAGTACAAAAAAACCAGTTAAGTTTCAAAAAGTTTACTTAGAAAGTGAATTGGGAATCTATATGCATGTAAATTACATTAGTTTAAATCGGTTAAAAGTTATGATCGTATAACGATTGTTAATTAAAAAAGGTAAAATCGTTACAAAGGTAACAAAATATAATAAATAAACACAAGTTTTAGATAAAATATTATTATTTTAGGATAAATAAACAAAAAAAGCATTAAAATATGATTAGGTAATAAAAATCTTTAATTAGTCTTGCAAAAATATTCCATGATCCCTAAAGTTGTTCAGGATAACTATTTCTAGGATCTCTATTTGGAACTTCAGACCAACGAGTCAAAAAATATTGTTAGCAATGGTGATTATATAAAACTTATGAAGACAAATAGGCTATATTAACTAAAAAGGACTAAATTATCCAATTTTTTAACATTAAACCATGAAAACTAAAAAGCCAAAATTAGTAAATTTAATAAAAAACTGGTAAAGACAACATTTCTTATAAACTCATACTCTTCTATTAAAAATCTCTCTTTTGGAAAATAAAAATATCCTTCAACCTTCTCTCCCGCAGATGAGTTAAAAGCACACTACAGATGAAAATACCGTTATGTCCGTTGATAAAACTGAAGTGCAGTAAATATATACAGATACAATTTTTTTCAGACATACCTATGATTAAATAATTAATGAAGTTATCATTTACGATATTTGTTGTAAGTTGTAGCTCCTTTTAATTTGATATGTTCTTCAATCATTCTATGAATCTGATGAAGGTATAACATATCAAGTCCATTTAGATGACATAATACCCTGATTAATTATGTTAGCAAATAGAGGTGGTTCACCTCCTCTAACTCCATGGCTAAAAACTGCAGTTGTCGCTCTGTTGAAGAAAAGTCACAAACTTATTCATTTCCCAAAAATCAGCAAAAAGAATAAATGGCAATACTTGAAAGAAACCTATAAAGTCAAAAAAATCCCAGCGAGACATTTCATCAAACACAGGTTGTGCATAATATGGCTACACTTTGTCATGCCAGTAAAACTTCTACCTAGTTACACAAATGGTAATACAAAACTATTATAACATATTTTAAATCACAAATCCTAGTGTCTCGATTGAACATTAAAACGAAAGAATTGTCATGTTGCTGGATCCTGAATAAGTATGTGGGTGATATGATATACGACTATTTGTTCTCCACCAAGCATGAAGATCTATGAATCCATCATCTTGGAAAACATTGCTGGCAAAGTATTATATATATATATATATATATATATATATATATATATATATATATATATATATATATATATATATATATATATATATGGAAAAGTGAATATACCCTTAAGGGTATATAAGCTTAGGTATCCAAACCCACTATAATTAGTTGTTTTGTTTGATATATTCATTATAATGTTATTAAACTTCAACCTTAACTTGATTTACTTTGAAGATTTTCGAAATTTCACTATTGTTTTCCTCTTATATCAAATCTTTTTGCCGAACACCTATTAGGTTATATATATTAGAGTTGAAAATGAAAATTATGTAAGAGGAAGATAAATGTGAAATTTATAAAAATCTTAGAAGTAAATCAAGTTAGAAGTTGAATTATAAGAACATTGGACAATCACAATGTATACATATGATACAAACAACATAATATGATGACTTTGGGTACCTAAGCTTATATACCCTTAAAGGTATATTCACTTTTCCCATATATATATATATATATATATATATATATATATATATATATATATATATATATATATATATATATATATATATATATATATATATATATATATATATATATATATATATATGCAAATAATCAAATCACAATAACAGAAAAAAATAAAGCTGTAAAACGCATCAAAGAAAAATACGTAATTTGTTTCAAACAACAAAATAAAAAGTGCCACTTTATAAGCATCGACATGCTTGAGTCATTGGAAAAAGAATCAGAGGGGAGGATTCAGGGGCCGGTGGAAGTAAAACGCATCAAAGAAAAATTCAGAAAACGAGATTCAGGGAAATTGGGCTACCGATCCCTTCCCAAAATATCCAAGAGAAAAGGCAGCCGATTGAAGTAGAAGGCGGATAGGAGTGGTAAAACAGACAAACCTTGAGAACAAAAGAAGCAAAATACAGAAGCAAAGAAGAAAGTTACGCACAGATGAAGGCGTCGAAGACGGCGCTTGTGGTATGTGGCTTTAGAGAACAACATAAAGAGATTAGGATCGATAGCCTTGTTTGCTAAGAGAAAAATTAAAAAAAACATGATGGAGCTGATCGATTGTGCACTGCTTTCTCCAACTTTGAATGAAACGATAACGTTTACACCCCCGTTCCCTGGTTGAACTTAACAAGAGAAAGGAAAGGAAAGAAGATGGTGGAAATGACAATAAAATATAAGAAATTGATGTTTCCGAATTTTATTAAATGAGGGAAGTGGAGAGGAATGAGAGGATCATTTTCCCTCCTAATTTTCCTTCCGATTTGGAGGATTTGGAAAGAAAGAACAAAATGATTCATTTTCCTTCCACTTCTCTTCAACTCGAGTACACAAAAGAAAATTTTGTTTTCCTTTCCTTTCTCTTTTTTTCTATCATAACTTTCTTTTCTTTTCTCTTCTTTTCTTTTGTTAAACTCGGGAACGAGGCGTTAGAGGAAAAAGGGAGCAGTGGCAGGTAAGTTGAATTGGGGGGGATAAACGGGGAATATGTTAGAGCATAGTCAGGTTAGTATCATCTGCCACGTATGCATGTGATGTGTGCATAGTTGTAATGAAGATAATTCATCTCCAATGCATTAAATCCATAAAGATTTTAATAGAGTGCCAACTAGGAGAGACTATATATATTCAATGAAAATTTTTTTTAAAAAAACTACAACTTTTCACTATACATTTTATTCAACTGTTTAATTGTTCAATGGTGATTCAATTTCTCATTTTCTCTCTTCTATATTATATTCAAATTTATTCTATTAAACTCCCATTGTGGATGGTCTAATGTTGGTCTATTTCCCACTTTCTGTTATGTATATAGTAGTAGCTTAAGTTAGTTTGTAATTTAACGAATTCATTTCAAAGAAAGATCCCTACATTCTTTCTCTTATTTCTTCAAACACAAACATGGTATTAGAGCTCTTCTGATCATCATCATTGTCTTTTCGTTCATACTCTGTTTCATCTTGATTCATTTCAATGGCTTCGAAATCATCTCAATTGAATCAAAACTCTACTCAAAATCCTTAAAAATTTTCTATTAGAAAAATGGGATAATAATAGCCTTGGAAATTCTAAGAATTGTGATTTCACTATCAAATCAAAATATTAGGTGGTACTCCCTAATCTTTTATTGGATAAGATTCAAAAGAGAAAAGAACAGAGAATGAGAAATATGAATTTCGTGAGTATCAGGAAAAACTGACCAAAATTGATTAAATACCTCCTTTGTCTGAAAATTATCAAAACTGTCATAAAACAGTTTGGCAACAATAAAAAAATTGTCATAAACCCGAGTTTTCTATAATGATTAATACCAAGCCAAAAAATGGGCAAAATATTCTAAATTTGGATTTTCTGATGCATTTTCAATACAACAATATAACCCAGCCAGGGGCTCTGCCCCCTGGACCCCGCTCACAGGAGCGCTGCCCCTAGATCCCCGTTCGTTTAGGGGCTTCGCCCCAAAATGATAGTCTACTTTTAATATTGAATAAATTTCAACAAGTGTGCACTCCACATCTTCCTTAATTATTTAATATTTATCAATATCACTTTTTGTCACACAAAGTAATCTCATTACACTTAAATCACATTAGTGAAACAAATCGCCAACATTTTTTTAATAATTGTTTTTTGAAATTTTCATGTATGCACAATCAATAGTCATATAAATTGTTTATGGACTGCTGATAAGCACAATCAACAGTCATATTGACTGCGGACGTGCACAATCAGCAATTATAATTGTTGATTGTGCTCATTAACAGTCCATATGACTGGTGATTTCGCTAATCAGCAGTCCGTACAACTGCTGATTGTGTATAAATCCTTATTTCCAAGAAAAAATCGTCAAATCTTTTTTTGAGCTTAGATATGACTTAAACACATCATTTGGAGAAGATTGATATTTTTGTTTTTAAAAAAAGATCGAAGGTATTATGAATTTTTAAGTTCTCACAAATCTTTTTGTTTTTGAAAGAACTTCTTTCTCTCTCTCTCATTTTATATATATATATATATATATATATATATATATATATATATATATATATATATATATATATATATATATATATAAAAGGGGAAAAACCATCAAACTTAAGTGTAAATTAACCCAACAGTAACCAAAACATTACACATTGCAGTTTACCAAGTTTTAACACATCATCTTTTGGTTGTAAATCTTGTTTTGGGTTTGTTTGCTAGAGATTTGAACATTCAAACTTTAATACAAACTTTTATATATATATATATATATATATATGATACCGTTACTTGATGAAATTACACATGCACATTGTGTGTAATGGTCCGAAAGTACACTCCCATATGGAAATTTAATTTCAAAATTAAAAGAAAAAAACCCTACCATTTCAGAATTTTATAAAAAAAAAATAAAAACAATAAATAAATAAATAAATAACTGCATTTAGCATTTAAGAGTTGTTTGGTATTTCTATCATTGGTTATACACAAGGCGTTAAAAGTGAGTAATGTTATAGCTTTATATTTCTATCATTGGTTATACAGAAAGTATTAAAAGTAAGCATAAAATAATATCTTCATGTACATTTGACCTTCAAACATTCTGGTTGGACTTTTCTTGGCAAGGGCAAAATAGGCATCAGTTTCTTTTTTCAAAATATCAATTTTATATTCAATTTCTGTAAGTGAAGTTTTAAATAAGATTAGTAAATGATGAAAAAAAATGGAGAAAGGTAAATGCAACAAAGTTACATTTTCAACCCAAAGAAAAGATCAACACAAAATTGTTTTGTACTTAATAGAATTGAAACATTATACGTAAAAAAGCACAATAAAAACCAATGATAATGTCAAGCTCTAAAAACAACAATATCACTATTAAAATTCCAGAACGGTAATCTCCAATATATAAATTCTGAAAACTTTAAAAATCATATCAATATCAATTTTACTAAAAATTACAAAGAAGTGCTCTTAACCAAAACACGGGGGATTTGTAGTTTTTGAAGAAGGTATGACCAGTTTTTATTGAAATCCCTGTCAATTGTGATTTTTATGAATTCTTTGTCAGTTACGATTGCTATGATTTAACTATCAATTACAATTGTTGTGATTTACCTAAATTGGATTTTAATTTTTTTTATATTGTTTTTTTGTTGAATTGCAATTTGTATAAGATCCTTTGATGCTTAACGATTTCTTCACAACGATGATCATGGGCATTCAAACTAAGGAAATCGATGCCATCAGTAGAATAAGGAAACGTAATAAATATTTTAAAGAAAATTTTTTAACGGAAAATTAAAACAAATCAAAACTACGTAGTTTTAATAACCGGGTACCTAATCATATATACCCTTAAGGTATACATTACTTCTTCATACTAGATGTTGATAGATTGTTTAATGAAAGATTATTAATTTGTTTTAGCAAAATATAATAACAAAGATAGTTTAAAATGAGCAATATAACCCTCCCCTCCCCTCCCCTCCCCTCCCCCTGTCATAACCACATTCCCCTACAGATACAGATAAAGTTAAATATCATATAAACCATATACATAATTGTACATACACATATACATCGATACACAAACAAACACATACATGATGATACACACACATTCCAAGTTGTCCAGACAAGCACCCTCCCCTCATCAAAGCACCCACATGTCTAACAATCCTAAAAATGAAATGAAAATCTTTTAACTATGAAAATGAAAAACTATTAAAAAAAAGTGTTTTGTCCCACCTTGGATTTTTGATGTTCGGTCAATCACCACAACATTCCAGCCATATATAAAGACCCTTTTACCTTCAAAAACCAATATAAATCAACAAAGAGACATCAAACTCATAATTTATAAAAATATGGGCAATTTGACATCTAAAAAATTAGAGAAACTAATGAATACATTCATACCCTATTAATGTTGCCAACATGATCCTCAAACTGAAATTTAATTCCTGAACATGATTAATTCAAAAGAGACTACAAATGATACATCAGGTTACTTTATTAATGTTGCCAACATGATTATTTAAAAGTAAACAAACGATAAAGATCAAAGAGGCAAAGGAAAGTCCCGACTCTCGAGTCTAAAATGGTAAGACTGCACCCTGATGTATGTTTGTCTCATTTGAATTGAAAAATGTAAAAGGGAAATAACAAAAATCATTGAGGCTTTTCATCAATCACCTAATCTGCAACATCAACATGAAAAAAGCTTTGAGGTACGAGTCAAGAGATGGACTTCACATTCTTTTCAAAAACATTTAGGAACCTTCTAAAACACATTCTAAGTCAAATATTAAAAAAAAAAAATAACAATCAATGTTCAACAGAAAGGCAGGGAAAACAGCAATACCAGAACCCAAATCTGAACTATGATTCCTCATCATTAGTTGCTGGGAAATCACCAAATTTTCCATATTTCATACCTCTGATTTTTTTTCCCTACGCGTCCTTTCACTCATGCTTCTGTTTATCTTTATCCCAGATTCGAAAACAATGTGATTTTAAGAGTCTCTCTCCAACAAGAAAAAAGGAAATCATAACAGGGGTAGAAATCTTCCTCTATCTGCAAGTAGTATTTATATTAATGTTTCAAGGTTCAAATAATAGTATAAGCTTATTTAACATATCAATATGCAAGCAAGCCATCACATAAAACTATCACTCAATTGCTTTTAGAGAGAGACCATCAGATACACACACAGAGAGAGAAGGTTTGCTCAAATTATCATGATCTGCAGCATCAGCAACATAACTGCACCCAACCAATAATAGAAAAAATCAAGAAAATGTGAGAAAGATCAATGCTTTTTTACAAAATCACAACGCCATTGTTTCTTGAAATCAGCATACATAATGGTAGAAAACTGCATGACAATATCACTTTGACATATAGGGATCATGCCCTCGCTATACCCAATTTAAGGAAGCTCCATCTCTTACTTGAACAATAGGCTATAACATATGAACTAAATTGAGTTATCAGATTTTGAGCTAAGAATACGGAGTAGTTAGTAACAAAATCATAGTTAGTAACCATGTAGAATAGCAATATAATTAATAGAATTGAGAAAAAGTAGGCTACTTTTGTGTGCATTTTAAAGTCTAACCCCTAAAATAAAAACAGAGAAAAGGGAAATTTACTTTTTCTATTGGGGAATGGAGACATTACAAAGTTTCCGAGGCATTACTACTGAGCTTTTGTTTATGTTTTTCATCTGCATCTAACATTGAACAGAAAATTGGATGTAAATCTCCTTCAACATAACATAAAAACAGATATACTCAGTAAACAAAATCAAAGAAAAACTATACTATAGGATTGACAATCACACACATACAGTGAAATAGTTGAATAAGTATCAAAATTTTGCCTATAATAATAATAAGAGAGCATTATGTGTTCTTAGGGAGATTAACTAATCCGCACATCTGGGACTCTCATGAGCAACCTGTATTTCATCAAAAATGTTGAAAAAAAATATTATGTGCAGTTGTAGTGGTGGTGAGTCAAAAAAACATATCTTGAATCAAAGTATTGTCATTGAAGAAGGAACGATATATTATACCTAAGGGTTTGTAGAGAAGGCGACGTAGACGGATGACGAAGATATAGTCTGTTAGTGTCGGTTGAAGCAGACAGTTCACCGATGGCAAAGTCCAAGCAGGGATTTTGTCGTTGTTTAGCCAACGGTTGGTGACGGAGATGGGGGCAAACAACGATCGAGGCGATTGAAACGTCTGTGACGTTGAGTAGTATCGAGGTTAGATAGTAAGTTAGGTTAGAGAGCGATTAAGAGATGGATATTGGTGGGGGTTGCATTGCTGAAAAACTGGTGCGAGCATAAACAGATGTTGGAGATGGCGGTCAAGTACGATCCTGGTGTGGGAGAAAGAAGGATTAGTGCAGTGACAACTCTCAGTTTAGGGTTTATGGGTATTGTATTGAGAGAAAATGTGAGTTTAATAGTGAAATGGGAGAAATTATTTTATTATTTAATTTTCTGAACTAATAAAATGGATACGTTATAAGTTATATGCCATGTGAGTAAGCATAACATGTTTGTATAAAATCAATGGAGCTCTCAATGGTTGTTAGATTAAAATAATAAAGGGTTGGGATGCTTTGTGGCATTTTTGTAAGTACCTGAAAATAAAAAGGAACGAGGACATCTTATTAAAATAAATCAAGGGTATTTGGGGAATCTATAATCGATACCCCATTATCAGATTAATCATGTCGACTCTCTCCCTACATCTCTCTCTTCATCCCATCCCTCTCCCTACACCTTCATCACGTCAACTTCATCGTTGATCGTTTGATGAAATCCAATGCCACCATTTGAAAGCCATGGTCGCCTCCGGTAATCGTCACCATATCGATTAATTGCCTTCTTCATCGTCTCTCCCCCACTTCTCTTTCTCCCTCACACACACATACACACGTCTTTACGCCTTTGCGACGATGATTCCTTCAATCAGGATAACATCGATGAGAGATTGAAAGAGAACACCACGATGATAAATCTTTCTCCTCCTATCGTTGCCTCACCTCTTCCTGTTTTCAGTCAATTGCAAAAATTAGGGTTTGCAATTGTTTTATGATCCGCAATTTCAATTTCGTGTTAAGATTCGAAATTAATAGACGAGACTAGCAACACGACCATCGCGAGTTAGAAATTGACACACGAGTTGGCGATGGAAGGGAAAAAACATTTGGAAGATACGATAGAATCGAGATTTCATATATTATCTTCGATAAAATCAATGGAGCTCTCAATGAAGCTCAACTCCGATACAAAGCATCTTTTGCAACTCTTTGTTCTGTTCTCAGTGCTACTCCAAATTCTAAGGTAATGTTTCCAATTTTTCAATCAGATTGTAATTTTCTCTTCATTTTCAAGTATCTTATCCATTAGTAATCTGATTATTAAACTGTTTACAAACCTTGTAAAAACTATAAATCAAGGATGCTTATGTGTTTGCTTTTGCTATGTTTAAGGGTTGCAAAACATGATATGAATAATGATTTTGTGATATTTCATTTTGAATTTTTCATCCGCAAATGAAGGTCAACACTTATGACATTGATACAATGTTAACTGATGAAATATATGTTGATTAGTTGGAAGAGAGTGTCTCGGGAGAACTTATACAACTCTATAATTTTCTGCAATTTTGCTAGACATTTTATGCTTCATCTTTGCCAGTCAAGAAATTTGGTTAGCGTTGTCTCTTATAATCCTTCATTTGTATTTTTTTCATGTTTAACATATTTTTTAGACTTTTATCTTCATCAGAGTTTGTTATCAATCTGCTAAAAATACTTTATATGCAGGATCTTGATGATGGCTGCAATGGCATTGATGACAAAAATGCTTCCTTACTAATGATGAAATTCACTATTGAGGAAGTCGAGTTTGCAATAAACAAACTTGGTAATGTAATTTGTATTTATTTTAAATCATACAAAATATATTTTACCAATTTGATTTTCTTCTCGTGATTCTTAATAGGTGAAGATGTTCCTGTGAACGAACTTGTAGATTTCATCTTTGCTGCTCAGTTAGCTAATGCAGATGATAAAAGAATTAGTGTTGAATTTCAGAAAAAGGTTTGGTTGTTCCACCATTAGTCTATCCTTAATCCTTGTAAGTGAGGTCATTTTGTTCTAAAATAGGATATGCTTATTGTAATTGTAGAAAAACTATGGAGTGGGTTTGAACATTTTGTAGTTGATTGGTTAATCAATGCTGACAGGAAAGGGAAAGTTATCTTCAGAAACTTGAAGATATCTAATTGATGTGCTCATTGATTTCAAGTGACATAATTGGAATTATGTCATGTGGTGTTGTGTTTATTTGATAAAGTTTCTCATTACAGGGTTGTAAGTCAGGTTGAATATACTTTGTTGGCTAATTTGAGGGGGCTCTTTCTAGACCTAGTTGCACAGCTTGTGGGTGCTCTATCACATATGATGTGATTGGTAAATTTGCTCAGTTTTTTTTTTCTTACTATGTGTTTATTGATGCCTAAGACTGAAGTGCATTTTAGAAGAAAGCAATGCACATTTTGTTTATTTGTTTATTGATGCCCAATCAAAAGCTTATGCATATTCAATATTTGATTGTGCAACTAAAATTTGCCTCTAATCACCATGTTCTCCTTTTCTTTTCAGGGTAGTTAGAGAGGGTTTCAAGTTAGATGGATGTGGTAGTGTTGTATATATTCTTGAAGTTTCTAATGATGATCTTTCTAACATTGTTGACACAAATGATGAATGGATATATGTTTGAACTGGAATCCGTAATCGTCGAGTTCTTACAGGTTGGTTTGACTTAATGCATAAAGAATAACTTAATATGAAACTTGAGACGAATGAGTCTTTCCCAATTCCCATTAAGTCCCTAACTTTTTATAAATTTGTCCTCATCTTGTCGACACAATAACAAGATTGTCTTCATGTTAAGACATATGAGAGAGATTGGAAGAGAACATTGTATAATGAGTTCAACACTTATAATCTGGACAACTATGGTTGCTTCTTTTTTACTTACCTAAATTTATAAAAAGTTTATCGTTGTAATTACATGTGATTCACATGTAAATCACATGTAATTCACGTATGAATCACATGTGATTCACATGTAATTCACATATGAATCACATTTGATTCATATGTAAATCACATCTAATTCATATGAATTACATGTGATTCACATGTAAATCACATATATATTTTTGTGATTATTTTTGCATCAATCAGTTTCTTTTTTTTTTTTTTTTTTTTTTTTGTAGATTTGGAAGAAATTCTTGTGAATATTGAAGATGTGGAAAATGATAAATTGAAGAAAATATGGAAATATTAACACGAAGACATAAAAACGCTTTGAAATTTGTAGCATTTTTATATTTTTTATATTTTATTTTGTATGGAATAAAATATTTGTATTATTATATTCATAGATTAATTAATAAATACGAGATTTGTTGTGATTTATTTACGAATAGTATAGTATAAGAAATGTACATATGTGCATTTGAAAAAAATATGCACATATGCACCTAAAAAATTACTTTTTAAAAAAAAAATGCAGTTATTTTAAAAAAAAAATCAATTTTTTTTATTAAATACATTTTTTTTCTGAAAAAAATGTAACCTTATTTAAAAAACTTACAGTTTTTTTTTAAAAAAAATTGCAGTTATTTTTGAAAAAAAAAATGTAGTTTTCTTTAAAAAAACACTGCAATTTTTTTTTTAAATTGCAGTTATTTAAAAAAAAATCCGTTTTTTTATAATTCATGTTTTCTATAAAAAATTAAAAAATCTGCATTAAAAAAACGACAAATACTCTTTTATATATATATATATATATATATATATATATATATATATATATATATATATATATATATATATATATATATATATATATATATATATATGAAAATTTGTTTTATGATGTAAGTTTTTAGACATTTATATCAATATGTTATATAGCACAAAAAAATTAAACATTAAATGAGATTGGTAAGATGACGATCATGTCCTTAATGAATTACTTTTGATTGAACGCCCCACTTTTAGTTTTCAGGTTCTCGGGAAATTATGAGTTCTCAACCGATCTCAACCATATATATATATATATATATATATATATATATATATATATATATATATATATGTGTGTGTGTGTGTGTGTGTTCAGGTTAATTTGAAACATTTGAATTTTGTGAGACCGTGAGATCAAATCTAAAAATAATTTAAAAATTAAAAATAAATGGAAAAATCAAAAAAAAAATTAATTATTATTTTCTGAACTTGAATTAACTAAAAAAAATTAAAAAAAAAATCCCGTTTTTTTTTAAAATACGTGAAATATTCTAATAGAATATTACACTGATATATTCTAAAAAATAATTTTAAAATGCAAAATAAATGGAAAAATCTAAAAGTTTTTTTTTTAAATATTATTTTCGGAACTTGAATTAACTAAAAAAATAAAATAAAATAAAAATCTCGTTTTTTTTTTTAAATACGTGAAATATTCTAATAGAATACTACACTGTACATATTTTAAAAAATAATTTTAAAATGCAAAATAAATGAAAAAATCCAAAATTTCTTTTTTTAAATATTATTTTCGAAACCTGAATTAACTAAAAATAATAATAATAATAATAATAATAATAATAATAATAATAATGCATCTCACGATCTCACAAAATTAAACTGTTTTATACGAACCTTACCCTATATAAATAAACATTGACACGTGTGGTCGTATGGATATGAAAAAGGAAGTGGTAATGACTTATGACAAACGACTTGGCCAAACAACATTAACCTATGAGGTCATTGGCCATGTGTACTTTGTGTATCAAGTATTTTGCGTATGCGTAGCTGTTATATGCTTTACAACCGAATTTATTATATGAATAATTTATATGGTTAGAATTACGAACAAAGCAGTACTCTTTATATATGTGGCATGAATATGATGGATATTATTGAGAATAAAACAAAAATATGTCTATTTTCCATGCTAATGTGGCAAACATTCATTATGTTGATTGGTTTGATGGGACCAACGATACCTTCTTGTTCGCTGTCCGAAAAATGACATCTCAACCATTGAAGTAGACAAAAAAATGTAAGAGAATTGTTTCATTTAAAATTAGGGATAATGACTTAAAAGGGTAACGAACTTTCGATTTTTATCACATTTAATCACTAAACTTTTTTTCGTTATCTATTTGCCATTGAACTATTAAAACTGTTCACATTTTACCCTTATGACCGGCTGTTACCGGTCATAAGGGTAAAATGTGAACAGTTTCAATAGTTTAGTGGCAAATAGATAATGAAAAAAAGTTTAGTGACTAAATGTGAACAAAATCGAAAGTTCGTTTCCCTCTAAAAAGTTCAATAACTAAATGTGAACAAACTTCCTATTGTATTATGTTTTAGCAAAATTATTTATTTTTGTTTAATTGTAGCAACATTTGTTGATGAAGAAATCTATGAAATAAAAATACAAAATGTAACATCTGGATTTCCATGTATCATCATTTAAGTATTTTTCTTTTGAGTTAAGAAGAGAGACTCGACGAGTTGACGCCTCAACTCGTCGAGTAAGATCGCGACTGGTGATTCAGATTAATGAATGGACTCAACGAGTCGGTGAGGCGACTCGACGAGTCCGTACTGTTGGCAGAAACCCTAAATCTTTGGGCTCGAGCTATATTTAAAGGCACTTATGGCCTTCAATTGCGACTAACTTTCCCATAAGTGCGAACCCTAGCGAGCTTGAGTGTGTAGAGTGAGAGGAAGAGCTATCTTGAGCTTTTTGGTGTGATAGATCTGGACCCTTCTAGGTTCAGAGAGCCGAGAATATGAAGCTTTAGTAGAGTAAATCTTGAGGTTCAAAGTTAGGAAGCATTTATGGTATATATATAGTTACTTTCATCTTACACATAGATATGAAGTATTTTATATAAATTACGTACTATGTGTGCATATTATTTGAATACTTGTTGTCTATGCTGGATGAACGATTTTATACATGTTTTAAAAGATTTAAACGGTATATTTATTTTATATCTACAAATATGTTGCGGATGAAACATGGGTATATGAAATAGTTGGTGTGTGATGAAATAAAATGATGAGAGATAGGTAATGATAGAAAGGTGGTGATAATTAGGTAAATAGATGATGATGAATATGTGATGTAGGATGAAAGGAGATACCATAACCTTAACCAGCAATGTGGCGATGTAGTCATCTACCAGAGTATAGATGGCGACCACGGACTATTCTAGACAACCCAGTGGAAACACCAGCAAGCCCATAACCTGTAGGTGATGAATTACGAGTTCAGGCGATGTTGTAACTACGTATTCATGTGATGATACTCTAACTCCTTACTATGAATTACGAGTTCTGACGATGTTGTAACTACATATTCATGGGATGTCACAAATTTCGCATGCCAAACCAATGGTTATAATTCACATCGGTGAGAATGATTCATTTTTTTGTAAAACCAAAATCAGATTGGAGATTTTGATTTTTTATTTTGGGAAATGTCAAACCATTGGTTTTTTATTTCGGTTTTGGTTTTTTGTTTTTTTTTTAAATATATTTTCAGGGTTTTGTTTGTTTTTTTTTTTTTTTTTTTATTTCATAGATTTCTTCATCAACAAATGTTGCTACAATTTAACAAAAATAAATAACTTGCTAAAACATAATACAAGAGAAGGTTTGTTCACATTTAGTCATTGAACTTTTTAGAGGGAAACGAACTTTCGATTTTGTTTATATTTAGTCACTAAACTTGTTTTCGTTATCTATTTACCATTAAACTATTGAAATTGTTCACATTTTACCCTTATGACCGGCAACAGCCGGTCATAAGGGTAAAATGTGAACATTTTTAATAGTTCAATGGCAAATAGACTAACGAAAAAAAGTTTAGTGATTAAATGTGACAAAAGTCGAAAGTTCGTTACCCTTTCAAGTCATTATCCCTTCGATAAATGTTTCAAAAAACTAAACACCACATTTACTATAAAGTTAAGCATTTAATCAGTAGTCACCAAATATATATAGAAATCCAATTTTGACATTTGCCAGCCATACATTTGGGAACACGTCTATTGCATCTTCCCCACCAATAATTCAATTTCAACACCCACCCCACCCACAAGGCCACGACCACAAACATAATAATCTTTTTCGAATGATTTTTGACGTACAACTCTTATTGCATGAAATATAACTCGTTATAGAACAATTGTTTTGTGTTCGGTTTTCCTGATTTGTTTCAAGAGTAAATTAACCGAAACATAACCTTGATCAAGAAACTCTACTTATGCATCGTCTTTTATTGCATAATATACAAGTTATTATGACAATATATCCATTTGTTATTATCACGTTACGATTTGTATGATGCAAGGTACAAGTCCAACTAACATGATGCTGTTGATTGATAAAAACAAAGAAAAAGACAGCTTAAAATTATTTAATAAAATTAGTTATATATCTCAAATCCTGTAATCCAATCATTTCATTGATTTATCTTCAAAGAAACAAGAAAGAAAAATGGGAGCTCAGTGGTCTAAACAAATGGAACGCCGGAAATTGATCGCCGACGAGAAGAAAACTTTACAAGATCTCAACGAGAGCTCAGGTTGCGTCTTTCCCGGCTGCGATCACCGCCCAGCCGACCGGAAAAACTGGATTTCCGGCCTCAACCCGGAGAAAGTTCACATTAACAAGATTGTTTGGCCAGGAACCCATGATTCCGGCACCCATAAGATCGGAATCAAGATGGTTTCTCGACCATTCGCTCAGTGTCAATCTTTATCCATTTACCAACAACTCGTACTAGGAACACGTCTTCTCGACATTCGAGTCAACGAGAATCAGAAAGTCTGTCATGGAATCCTCGCAACATTCGCTATTGACGTTGTTATCAACGACGTGAAGAAGTTTCTATCAGAAACTGAATCTGAGATCATAATTCTTGAGATCCGAACTGAATTCGGTCATAATGATCCACCGGAATTCGAGAAACATTTGGAGGAGCAACTTGGTGAATATTTAATCCATCAAGATGATCATGTTTTCCAAAAAACAGTAGCGGAGATTCTACCCAAAAGAATTATATGCGTTTGGAAGCCTCAAAAATCCGACCCACCGAAAGCGGGTAGCCCGTTTTGGAGTTCGGGTTATTTGAAAGATAATTGGATCGACACTGATTTACCTGCGACGAAATTCGAGAGTAATCTGAAGTACTTGGGTCAACAACAACCGGTGACTTCCCGGAAATACTTTTACAGGGTGGAGAATACGGTGACACCACAAGCTGATAACCCGGTTTTGTGTGTGAAACCGGTTACGAAACGGATCCATGGGTATGCGAGGTTGTTCATAACACAGTGTTTTTCCAGAAATATAGCGGATAAGTTGCAGGTTTTTTCCACAGATTTCATTGATGAGGATTTTGTTGACGCTTGTGTTGGTCTAACTTGGGCGAGGGTTGAAGGGAAGGCTTAAATTAATCTCTTTCTTTCAATGGTAAATCAATGTTAAATGTTTGTATTATGCATTAAAAGGTATTGTTTCCTTTTTGTGTTGTAACAACAGTTTGCGTTTTTATATGATGAGTGTTACGTGCAAAATATTGTTTTAATACAAGCTATAAAGAAGCTTTTGTTACATATAAGACAACCTAATTACCTAAAAACAAATAAAAATAAAGTCTTCAACTTTGGATTAGGTACAACCGCTTTATTTATGCATATACCACCTTATGTCAAATCCGAGATTTACATCGTTATGTGTTTTTGCATTAAACTAGGTTTAGAAACTGTCGTATATATACTTGCATATTGATTGTATTTGGGTGTTGTGGTAGAAATTTTTTGTTGTTGGACAATCTTTTTCTATTTTGACTATTTCGGACCAAACAAAGCTTTGACCAAATTCATCCCACCTACCTCTCGAAATCGGCTCCCCACGCATTCCGTACCCTGACCCAAATATTTACCCGAAACATGTGGATATAGAATTTATCGGCGACCAGTAGAGTGCACGTTTCAATAAACAATATTATGTTTTGATAAAAAAAAAATATATAGAGCAATTAATTTTTATCTAAAATATTCAAGGATCTAAATAACGTTAGGCGTGATTTGGCGGTAATATCAAACTTCAAGCTTTTCCGAGTCTTGGTGAGTCATGTTGTTTGTAAGGCGTGACTTAAGGCGACAATTTTATATATAATTAATATTTTTATATGTATTTTCAATTATTTTTCTATTTTATACACATATATGAGTTAAGACGGTATTTTGGTAAAACTTGACGGCATGCACAAGCCTTGGAATCATGGCGCGCCATGACGAGTTTTTTAGAACTTTGAAAATATTAGATCGGTAGGCGGATTACAATTTATGTATACAAATTTGTTGAACGAAAAAAACAAAAACTTGTTCATCATCATGGCCGGCCGAGACAGCGACAATCCGGACAACCGCCCATGGCCCATGTCTTTAAGGGACCTATAATTTATGGTTTTGTAGTTTATATATATATATATATATATATATATATATATATATATATATATATATATATATATATATATATATATATATATATATATATTAGGTTATAACCCGTGGACACCACGAATTAGAAATTTAAAAATAATTTTAATTAAATTATAACTTTGTTTTTAAGCAATGATAATAAAAATTTTAGTAATTAATAAATATATATATATATATATATATATATATATATATATATATATATATATATATTGTAATTAATAAATAAAATTTCTAATTAAATTATAACTTTGTTTTTAAGCAATGATAATAAATAAAATTTTTTATTATTAATAAATAAATTTTTTAATTAAATTATAACTTTGTTTTGTTACTAATTTCATAATGATATAATGATTGGTTAAAATTATAAAAGGATAGTGGTGTCGGTATTCATTTTCTGATAACATCGATAACTTTCTTCTGATTATATTACTGGGGGTCACTGTATCAATACGCTTAACTAATATAATAAATAAGGAAAATAGTAGAACAAATAGGAAATAAAATTATTTATTTAACTACTCAGTAGGCTATAACTTATAAATAATAAGCCATATTCAAGAAAATGCATACATGAATATCTGTTTGCTCAAATTTCTCTAAGAAAGGCATATACTTGCCACTTTTCAAGCTATCAATTATGACTTAAAATGTCTGTGTTGTGTTTCTCATCCATGTTTCTAATATACTCATTTAGGTTTATCTGTTGTGTTTCTCATCCATGTTTTCAATATACTCATTTAGGTTTATCGTTTCTTCCTCAATTTTAGATGAGAACAATCTCATTGTGGTGTCATTCGTTTATGTTTTCCAATGTCCGTAATGCATCCCGTTGCTTAAAATTTCCTAAAACTATTTAGGATAATCCTAAAATTATTTGAGCAATGTTGAGTTAAAAATAGTAAAATACACCTTAAATACAAAAAATAGAAAGAAAAAAAAGTTTCTAGAATTTTTCTTAACATATTTTTCTCCGTACAACTTCTTGAATAATGTCAAAAGTTGTCATAACATCAAAGGAATGATAAAAAAAATACCATATAAAACTTGTAGTTTCATCTTTTTATAAGAACATTGACACAAATATTTATCACAATATTGATATCCATAAACGTTTTATAAACATATAATATTCTACTTTCATTATGAATCACCAAGAAAAAACCCATAAACAAATAGCATTGGAATCTTTATATATATATATATATATATATATATATATATATATATATATATATATATATATATATATATATATATATATATATATATCCCCCGTTGAAGTACAACAATTTCAATTAACCAAATGATGAACTTGAATCTGCCCAAATATGTCCATATGATGTTACCACATATGTGTAAACAATTTAACCACCACAAAAACAACACTTCCGTACCATCAAAGTAGAAATTTATTTGTTTACCACTAAACAATCATCAAAAAATACACACACAAATATTACTAAAATATAATGATTTAACACGAAAACAAAATTAGGAAAATTAAGAAATACAAACTAAAATAAGATATTATAGACAACACTTTCCAAAGATGTACATCAATTTATTTACCATTTTCTTTATTAGCATTCACTATAACCCATTAGCCAATAGTCTATACTTGGAAAAATGGTCAATGTTAAGTAATTATACAATTAAATACCGTTTTCGACTTTTTAATCAATTTGGTAAATTTGATAATTATTAATAAAAATGTACTTTTATTGATTAAATAATAACAAAAATGGTCTCTTGTTTGGTAATTATACAAAAAATGACCACTTAAATTACATAAGTTGAATAAATAGCAATGTACTTTATATAATGAATCAAAACACATAGTAAATATTTTTTTTGGTGAAAACGACCATTTACGTGTAACAACATCATACTTTTGTTAGTCTTTTTAGTTTTTGTACAGGAAAAAAAAATGTTAAAAATAACTTTCTAATGAATAATGATATGAAAGTCCTATAATGTATAACTATTTTTGGAAAAATAAATAAATAACAATTTTTATATTTTAGCGTAAAAGGCCATTTGTACCTTTATGGTCAATTAACTATAATTCATTAAGCAAAAGTTAAAAATTGTTAATAACAACAAAGAAGGTATTATGCCCATCAAGAAAGCTACATGTTACAACAAAAGAAAATTAAATAGAATTAACAACTAAAATACCAACACTTCCCTGAAACTCCTTATGGTGTTTCTAGATCCGAATCAAAAAACCGTTCTCAAAATGATAGACATAGCCACAATGCCTTCCTATTTCCGAACCTGTAAACACAGACACATATATACACAACCACACAAAATCTTAATCAAAGTAAGATGCTTAAATACATTATTAAATGAAAGTACATCATGTTTTGGTCCGAGGACAAAATGGTCATTTTCAAATGATTAACATCTTGGTTGTTAACTTAGATGATCAAATTAACATTGTTTAATTGTTCTAACCATTTTAAATATTATCTATACATAATCATTATAAACATTCTAATATACACCAATTAATATATATAAATATTGGTTTACAGTTGTATAGAATTTTTTTTTTAATCTTCAACCGTGTAACACACATGTTATAACCTAGTTTCAAAATAAAAACCAAACCTCATTTTTACCTGTAGTCATATAATTGCATCATTTTTCTTTCAATCCTCTATGATCTTAGTGCAAATACCCATCACTTAATATGAAATGCAAGTTAACTTAATTACTAAACAACAAAATATACTAGTAATCTGAATTGCAAAAGCAAAAAAGACCAAAACTTCCAAGCACAAAACAAGATCTTTGAAATGCAAGTAAACTTGCTTTGTAAGTTTTAACGTGAAACATGATTCCTTCTATTCATCTCTTTCATGGCCTATCTATCTCTTTCTTTATGCCTCATACTTTGTGAAATCCAGGGCGATTAATAGCATCTTTTGAGCAGCTCTTGATAGATTTGATTAACTAACTTCACCAACCTTTTGCTGTTAGGAAAAGACGAAATTTTCAGTAAGTATCAATATAATCTACTTTTGTTCTCAGCAAGCATCAATAAATGAGGATTGACAGTCGTTTGCGATAACAATAGGGGCAAGAATAGAGGCCAAAGGCCAAGCTTCAAAATCGGAAAATATCTAAAACCCCATATTTACAATACCTTTAGGGTGCCAAAGAAAATGAATAGGTTATGCATAGAGATATTGGAATAAAATTCAAAATCTACTATCGTTAAGAAAAAATGAATTCAAGTTCACAAAAATGTCAAACAAACCTGGAAGTTGCTAAAAATTCCGTTATTTTTAGGAGAAATCACTCTGATAGCTGCAAATGCTAAAACAAAATGTAAAAGAAAAAAAATATAGATCAATATCATAGTATGTACATATATATACAAATGGAATGAACACATCAACCTACACTAACTTAATCAAATGAGGTGACCATGCATACAAACCTGTAGACACAAGTAGAAGAAGGGGGTGGTGTTGATTGTGTTAAGACGGCGTTATGGTCGCTACCTCAACCATAACGCGACCAAAAATTGGCCCATACAGTATAGTGTTATAACCCTAAAAATAGGAGTTAATTAATAGATAGACATAGAAGAAATTTTGAGTAGGAAAATCATAAGGTGAGGGTGTAGAAAACAGCCACGTGGCAGAATCATGGTATAAAAAGATGTCATGTGGCGATTATAAGAGTCTTTTATTAAGAATGATATATATATATATATATATATATATATACTAGCCGATTACCCGCACTAAGCGACGAGTGTGAATAGTTTGCTGCGTCAATTATATACATTTGAAACATGTTATATTTAAAGAAACGTACGTTACTTTTTGACGAATCATTACTTTCAGTGTTTATTTGACATTCAATTATATCCTTTTAAAAATATGTTGCTTTTTCAGATTAGATATAGAAGTATGTTGATCAATTTTGTTAAAAAAAATTTTGTTGAGGATCTCATATAGTTTGGTTTTATGAATTTTTCCCCTTTTGACAGACTGCGAATATTTTACGGACGACAGACAGGAAGTTGAGGGGGGGGGGTGTTTCATCTCGATGAGTTGATAAATTGTTACTTTTCTCAATGATTACTGTAAGCCAGGGCTTTGAATATTTGAATGGTTTATGTCCGGCTGAATTTCTCATTTTTCTTTTTTAAAGATAAACATTTTTAATATAATTTATGATTAAAATGTAATACTTTTTTCTTATTGAAATATATTGGTTTAGATAAATGTATTTGTTTGGTTTTTATCGATATAAAATGATAAGTGGCTTAAAATTTTAAGAAGATGACATAAAAATTAAGTTGAACTTTCTAAAAATTATTTGGCAAACATGTTAGTCAATTTTACAATATTTTCACTATTATTTCAATAAATAACTTTCAAATTATAATTTTTCAATATTTTCACTACTATTTCTATAAATAACTTTCAAATTATAATTTTATCACTAACAAAAAATCAATCATTACATATTGAACAACCACAAATGTTGGTTCATAAATTGTTTTAGAAAAATTTTGATTTTATCAAAATAATTGAAAAATACATATAATCAAAATATTAAATACAAAATACATATTATAAATGAAGTAATACTAAACAGTGTACCTTAAAAGATAAATACAAAATACATAAAATCCAAAAATTAAGCTCTATGATCCTTGAAGACCATTGGCTTGAAATAAAAAAAATACTTTGCAAAACTAAGATATGGCAATTACGACATCTAATATGAGATGCTTATAGTTTTTTTTCACAAATTGACAAAAAATCAAACAAATGCATAACTTTTAATAGTGGCCCCGTTATATAACTTGAGCTCAAACCAATGTTTATCATGTCTTAACCCAAAATATCATGGGAAAAAAGAGTGTACAATGTTATGCTACATAAAGTATATACAGAAATTATGTTGTTAATCATGTGGTTCCTTCTTTGTTTTATCCTTAAAGTGATTTTGGTTGATAGTTTTCTTTTTTCTTTTCCATGCCTAACCCATCACATGAGATTGATACCATATATCAGCTACTTGAAAGCTCACAATAGCTAAGTCAAAGAGAAAAGACATTCTTTTCTAAACATTAAGGACCTTGCTGCACCTAGGGATGAGTATCAGAACCGCGTACCTGCTTTTGGAACCGGAACCGCTTCGAAACTGTTGGTTCTGGAACTGGAATTGGCTTAAGCGGTTCCGGTTCCTAAAGTTATGGAACTGCCTTAAGCGGTTCCGGTTCCAATTCTCATTTTTTCGGAACCGCTACCCGCTGCGTAGTCGCTGAAACCGGTATATATATATATATATATATATATATATATATATATAATAGTATTTCATATAAATATGTGTGTTACTTAAACCGGTTTAGAATATATTGGTCCAATTTTCTCCCTCTTTGGTCCGAATTGATTCGATTTGGATCGAACTAAGTTGCGGTTTTATCAACAAAAGTTAACAAAGTTAATGTAACCGGGTTACTCGCTCACGGAACCGGAACCGCCGGTTCCGGGATTGGTTCAAAAATTTAAGAACCGCCTAGAGCGGTTCCGGTTCCGGTTCTAACTTTCTAGAAACCGTCGGTTATGGTTCCGGTTCCGGTTCTCGCCAAATGAGGCGGGTACCCGCCTATGCTCATCCCTAGCTGCACCTAAGGCTCATGTCTATAAATTATGTAGAACATCACCACGAACAAAACATTACAACATGAAGAGCTAAGTCAATAACTCGCGAATTTTCTTCACATGGACTCAACCATAGTTGTGGCCCTTGTCACTGAGAATCTTCTTCAACTCATTAATCAAGATTTTAGGAGCAATTCCAGCAAGTATCACCAGCAAAGTACTGAAATATTAAGTTAAAAAACCTACAAAATATATTAGTTCTTTTTATTAAATTTTTTTACACTAAATTACTAAATTACTAAAAAAAAAGGTCACGTTAACATATATAATTATTACCAACAGTGTGTTACGTGTAGGTAAATGTCCCCTTCCGAGCTGCCATCTCCCTGTGACAGTGTCATCAGAAAAGAAAAGTAATTAGACAAAGAATCTTTATACATATATTCGTGGACAAAGAAACGATGAGTTTTCCTGAAGTATTACTATCCAGGTCCTTCAAATGGTTTTGAGATAGACATATATATATATATATATATATATATATATATATATATATATATATATAGAGAGAGAGAGAGAGATAAACATTATACATACATATATATAGAGATCAGATCACACATACATGTCAGATATATATCAGATCACACGTAGACACATATAGATCAGATCACATATGTTTGTATGATATGATTTGTATGTGTGTGTATGGATTTGATTTTTTATGTATGTACGTGTGTCATTTGATCTGTAGGTGTGTGTTTATGATCTTTTTTGAGATTAGGAACACAGTAAAACACCCCAAACATAGGTTGCATATGTCCTAATCATTTAATTATTAATTTTTTTTTCGACTTAGAGCATAGAATTTTTGTGACCTATGTTTTCCATCATAAAGATCAAGAAGGCTCTTTTGGTTGCAAGGAATGATGCTCCAAGTTTAGATCCATCAAAGACACTAATTTTCTGGACTGTTGTAAGTATAAAGTTCCAATATTGCTATCTAGTTCTTTAGATCTTTTCATTTGGGGTTTTGGTCACTTTTGGTCCATTTTATGGGTGATCTTGTAACACCGTAAATTTTCAAACAAAATTTTCATTTAAAAATCGCATAATTCTCATAACACGTTTCACAAAAATCTCATTTGACTCATTTACAAAACACAACTCTATAATTATTTAATAATAATCCATGATCCTCAAAACATAACCCTTTTTATGGTGTGTACAATCGAGTCGGTGCCTTCCCACGATTATGAGAAAAACCTGAAACACATAACACATAACACAGTAAGTATGAAGCTTAGTGAGTTCCCCAAAATACCATGCACATATAATTAGCCACTTGAGGCTATAGCTCTGTAATATCCTCTGGTCAATGTGTCTCAGTGGGACCCTCCAGTCCCACAACTCTGATGGACCCTTTGGTCCTAACTCTGTAAACTCTAGGTAATACACATCATAAATCACAAAGAAATAATGCAGGATATCACGATACACAAATAAGCACATAAGACATCTTTATCACACATAATACCACTCATGGTAAAGTATAGCGAGAAGACTCACCTCGGATGATGAACAAACCCTATAAACGTTATTGCTGCGTACCGGCCTCTAACTCTTTGCCAAAAACGAAAAGGCCACCACCTGTTGCCTCTCTAATGATCGCTTTCGCTACGTGGTTGTCGCAGACATAAGCGAACCATGGAGGACCCGCCGCAAACAACCTTCTTTCCCCACTGCATTCTGTTGTTGCTCCGCACGTGCCACCTTCCAGCTTCATCCGTCGCTGACAACACCGATCGTAGCCGATGAAGCAAGTTCCTCTGTCGTCGTCGTCCTCCTCCATGTTCGAGGTATTGATGTGTGGTGAGTACTCGTGCTTCATGCGTGTGTGTGTGTGTGAATCGATGTTGCAATTGTGTTTGTGTATGTGTTTTGTTGGCTGGCCGGGAGTTGAAGAGAGCCACCATGGCAGCCAACCATGATGGCTGTTGCCATTTCGTTTTCTGCCAACTTTGACCACCGTATGTGGGCGGTTGTGGGTATATATTGGTGTGTGCATGTTTATTTCCAAGGGAATGTTGTATGTGGTTTTTTTTGACTGGAAAATCGAAAAAAGGCCACCACCACCACTGTGAGGTGGTGGCTGCCACCACATACCACCGTCGGCCACCACTAGGGTGGCTGTGTGTGTGTGTTATTTGGGGTTTAGCATTGTAAATTGTAACTAGAAAGTAGAATAATGAAAAGAAACTCATAAACACCACCGTGAGGTGGTGGCTGCGACCACCAGCCACCGTGTTGGGTGGCGGTCTACTTAATTTGTGCTTGGACTCGATTGAACTCGAACCCTAACCACCGTCGTGAGGTGGTATCCATCGCAGTGAGCCGCTGTTGACCACCACTACGTAAGGTGGTAGTGAGTGGTGCCCGACTAATGAAACCCTAATGGGCCTATTGAAACCCTAATTGATCCAAATACTTATTTTTGGGCCTATTGGGCTATGATTGGGTTGGAAACCCTAATTATGGTTTAGAAAACCCTAATTTTGGAATTGTGGGCTTGGACTTATTAGGACATGCTTATTGGGCCATTGGAATAGAGTTGTGAATTACACCCGATCACACCATATGATTTATCAAGTAGAGTGATGGACTTAATGGGTTAAGTGAGAAACACTTAACCCTAATCATCATTTTATGTGAAAACCCTAATTTCACTTAGGCCTTGATTTGGGCCTTTCTATTGAGATTTGGTGATTAGGCTATTAATGGGCCATCCAAAATCAAGCATATGGACTAGAATAATTTAATAGGTTGTATGGTAAGGCCCATGTAAGGGTTTGGGCCCAATTTGGAAAATTGGACCTTTATGATTATGAGATAGTGGGGCATTAGAAATGTCAAATGTTTGGAATGGACTAAATAGTTAGGCCTTAGTATAAGGCCATGTAAGGGTTTGTGCCTAATTTGCAAAACTGGGTCATATGTTAGGCTTTGACTCGTAGTTGACTTTTGTGCATTTGTATTGGGCCTTGGGCTTGAATCAAGCTAAGATAGGGTTAAAGTAGTCTTATACCCCAAGCATGGACTTATGGGTATATGTTGGAACCTAATTGTTGATTGGGTGTTATTTTGTTGATTGATAGTTCGAGAACCTGTCATCCAACAGCTAGAGTTTTGTCTATGGGACTTCAACAGTGTGAGGTGAGTTACATTCCGCCGGTGCCACCTTCCAGCTCCATCCGCCGTTGACAACGCCGATCGTAATCGCTAAAGCTAGTTCATCCATCGCCGTCCTCTTCCTCCATGTCTGGGGTGTTGTTGCATGGTGGGGTGCTCGTGCTTCAATGTGTGTGTGTGAATCGTTGTTGCAATCGTGTTTGTGTGTGTGTTTTGTTGGTTGGTCGGACGTTGAAGAGAGCCACCATGGCAGCCAACCATGGTGGTTGCCGCCATTTCGGTTTCTGACACATTTGACCACCGTGTATGGGTGGCTGTGGGTATATATTGGGTGTGCGTGTTTATTTCCAATGGAATGTTGTATGTGGTTTTTTTGACTAGAAAATCGAGAAAAGGCCACCACCACCACCGTGGGGTGGTGGCTGCCACCACGCGCTACCGCATGCCACCATTAGGGTGCCTGTGTGTGTGTTTGTATAAGTGTGTGTGTATGTGTGATATTTGGGGTTTAGCATTGTAAACTGTAACTATAAAGTAGAATAATGAAAAGAAACTCATAACCACCGCCGTGAGGTGGTGGCTGCTACCACCAGTCGCAATGTTGGGTGGCGTCGTTCTTAGTTTGTGATTGGATTGCTTTTGGAGTGCTTGGACTCGATTGGACTAGAACCCTAACTACTATCATGAGCCACCATTGACCACCACTATCCAAGGTGGTAGTGAGTGGTGCCCGACTAGTGAAACCCTAATGGGCCTTATGAAACCCTTATAGGCCTATTGAAACCCATATTGATCCAAAGACTTAGTTTTGGGCCTATTGGGCTATGATTAGGTTGGAAACTCTAATTAGGGTTTAGAAAACTCTAATTTTGGAATTACGAGCTTGGACTTATCGGGACTCGTTTATTGGGCCATTGGAATGGAATTGTGAATTACACCCAATCACACCATATGATTTATCTTGTAGAGTGATGGACTTAATGGATTAAGTCCTTAATGGGTTAAGTGAGAAACACTAATTTCACTTGGGCTTTGAGTTGGGCCTTTCTATTGAGCTTTGGTGATTTGGCTATTAATGGGCCATCCAAAATCAAGCATATGGACCAGAATAATTTAATGGCTTGTAGGGTAAGTCCCATGAAAGGGGTTTGGGACCAATTTGGAAAATTAGGCAATAGATGGGCCATAATTGGGCCTTTATGATTATGAAATATTGGGCCATTAGAAATTCCAAATGTTTGGACTGGATTAAATGGTGGGCCTTAGTATAAGGCCATGTAAAGGTTTGGGTACAATTTGGAAATTAGGCCATATGTTGGGCTTTGACTCATAGTTGACTTTTGGGCCTTTGGATTAGGCCTTAAGCTTGAATCAAGCTAAGATAGAGGTAAAGCGGTCTTTTACCCCAAACATGGACTTATGGGTATATGTTGGAACCCAATTGTTGATTGGGTGTTATTTTGATGATTGACAATTCGAGAACCTGTCATCCAGCATCTAGAGTTTTGTCTACGGGACTTCAGCAGTGTGAGGTGAGTTACCTTCCAGTAGAAGTCGGTCGAAGGCACCAATGTCAGCCCACTAGTAGTTGATTATAGTTGAGATGATTGTCTTTGTGATAATTGTTTGGTATGTCGTTATCTGTTATATGTTATGTACTACTATGCTATGTTGTTATGTGATAGTGGTAGTTGGAGGGGAGTAGTCCCCATGTTACGGTTGTTAGGACCAAAGGGTAGGTCGGGCACCCCAGATATGTCTGATAGTATGTTTTTGTTATGTTGTTATGTAGTAGTGGTAGGGGTGAAATAGTCACCGTAGCGGGTTGAGATACACCAGAGGGTAGGTCAGGCACCCTAGAATGGCCTGACAGGGTGGGTTGAGATACACCGGAGGGTTTGTCGTTTAAAACAAAAAGGTTTAGGCTTTTTTTGTTTCTGTGCAGAGGATAGAACCATTTCATACAATACAATTACACAAAAATAATTCATTGAATAAGAGGTTTGGAAAAAAAATTGAATTTTGATCATCATTTTATCTTATTTTGAATATTTATTTGGGTTTAAACTAATTCAATTAGATGTAATTTTTTTATATTTAATTTACATTTCTAGTTTTAAATGGATAACTTAAGTTCAACTTTTTTATTTAATAGATTGGGATGGAAAAAACTTAAACAAATAAACACCATGACAACCTATTATCTCAAAAGGTTAGTTTGGATTGGAAATTTCAACCATTAAATAGGTTGTGTTGGGTTGAAATATTGGACTCATTTAAGACCATAAGGTGTGGGCAACTAGATGCAACACCATTTTGGTGCCACATCACATGCCACATCATCAATGGTGTTATAACACCAAGTGAGGAAATGGGCAACATGTTATATCTTGTTATGACACCAATTTTTTTTTTCATTTTATAATTTATTTTATTTATTTTGATTTTTTTTAAATTGAGACAAATATTTTTTGAATTAAAAATAAATAAAACATAATGTTTAAAAAGTATAAAAAACAATTAAAATTTTCTAAAAATTAAAATTAACATAAAGACTAAATTACACATAATATCCAAAAAAAATAAAAAAATAAAAAATAAAAAATAATAATAACATCCAAATTCAAACAAAAGAAAAAAATACAACGCTATTCATTATCGTTATTGTTACCATAGAAGATATGATCCGCTAAATCCTCTCGAAGTTGTCTGTGTTTATTTGCGTCCTGAATGTCAACAACGCGATGCAGATAATCTGTTGTTCCTGGTTGAAACTGAACGTGTCTGGGCTCCGTTGGAATATAGTGTGCAATATTTCGCCCTTTATATTCTACTACCATGTTATGCATTATGATACACGCATACATGATATATTGTAAAGTTTCTAAATCCAATGGTCGTGCTGCATGTTCGACTATATGTCACTTCACCTTCAGCACCCCAAAAGCACATTCCACATCCTTACGTGCTCCTTCTTGTCTTCTCTTAAAAAATTTGTCTCGTTCTTCAACCGGGTGGCGGAATGCCTTCACGAATGTGGAATACTGAGGATATATTCCATCTTTAAGGTAATACCCATATTTGTATTCGTTTCCATTCACCGTGAAAGGAGCATCCGGGCCTTTTCCATTCAAAAGATCGTCGAATATTGACGACTGATCAAGAACGTTGACGTCGTTGTTGGAACCCGCAACCCCAAAAAACGCATGCCAAATCCATAAATCTTGAGAAGCGACAGCCTCTAACACCAAAGAAGGTGATCCGTGATGACCACTTGCGTATTGCCCTTTCCATGCTACCAGACAATTTTTCCATTTCCAGTGTGTGCAATCAATGCTTCCGATCATTCCGGGAAACCCATGGCGTTCTTCATGCGCCACATACAATTCTTGCAAATCATGCAACGAAGGTTTCCGCAAATACACGTCACCAAAAGTTTCAACAACACCCGTTGACAATGTATACAAACTCTCTCTTGCGGTTCTTTCAAACATTCTCATATAGTCATCCATGGTGTCGGGTGACTCCCGTATAGCCATCAAACGAATGGCCGCAGCACATTTCTGCAACGTTGTAAACCCGCGTCTACCTCTAGCATCATATCTTAATTGAAAAAATTCGTACCAAAACATAAATTAACTACAGTTTAAAAATATATTGCATATGTTGTAAAATTAAAGAAACATGTAGTACATTTTTATTTATTTTGTATAAAAATAAAGTAAAGAAATGATACCGGCTTTCCAAGGCGTTGACGATTCGTAAGAACACATCCCTACTCAAACGAAATCTTCTTTTGAAGTCCTTCGCCCTGTATACACAATTATCCGCAAAGTAATCGTGATATAGATGTTCGTGTCCTTCCTCGCGATTTCTGTTTAACATCTCATGTCTTGTTAGTAGCGGGGTTGGATCTGGTTGTAGCAAGTCGGTAGTGTAATAATGATACATCATCCTAAAGAAACTATCGTCATTTGAATCATCGGACGAGTCGAAAGGATCCATATTTTTTTTGAAGATAATTGAAGTATGTAGAGAGGAGAAGAGAAAGTGTGAAAATTTTAAAAGAAAATAAGAGGTATTTATAGGATAATAAATTGGTTTTTTTAATAATTAATTTTTTTTTTTAAACCGTTGCATCAAACGGTCAAAAAATATCCGTTTCTTCCCGTCGCAACGCTAACGAGATGCCACTTCAACGAGTTGCAACGAGCAGGGGGCGGTATTCCCCCCGTTATGCAGTCGTTGTGATTGAGCCACGTCAGACGCGTTGCTTCTCGTTGGTCCCATACCGAACACTCTAAGAAATTGGTTGAAAACCAATCCAACCTAAATCGATCCATTCCCTCCTCTAGGTTGTAACCATCTCTTTAGGTTCATTAATTAAAGCTTCGAAATATTAATACACTCAATTTAATTAAAGAATTTATTTTTAATAAGTAATTTCCATTTAACCCTATGCAACATTTCTTCCCTCCCTTTTCCCTCCACTCATCGCCACCCCGTCCCCAGTCTTCATTTATGGTTGTGTTTTCAAAAAATCAACCAAGCCCTTTCAACATAATCCAAAAGACTCTTCATTTATACAATCACACAAATGTTTTAACTGTTGGATAATCTTGACATGGATGGGCTGGTTTGAATAATGGGTTTGGATCAAAAAAGATTAGTCTTTTATTTGTTTTATTTAGTATTTGAATAAAGGAAATTTGACCAGGTTCAAGGCAAGAAAACGTGGTATACTTGGTCTTATAGTGTCCTATTCTAGTGGCTAGGTTTTAGTTTGGTTTTCTATGTTTCCGTTGTGTATTTGTAGGCTATTTATAGCCCTTTTATTTTTGGATTGGTGAGTGCAGCCTTTTGAATAGAAATCAGTTTCCTGTTTCCTCTTCTTCTTTTCTGTTTGTGTAAAGCAACAACAGGGAACAACTTTTGTTTTTCTTTCATATTTATTTGGAAGTTGCAGGGTTTGTTCCAACATTTGGTATCAGAGCCCTAAGGCTCGTGGGATCTGTGGAAGGGGTTCTATGTGAACCATAGAGATCAGAGAAAGTAGAAGCTCTGTGTGAGCCAAACAAAGCTCTCTGTGAGCTGAGTTGAAAATAAGAAATCTGTGTGATTAAAACTGCATCTGTGTGATGTGTGATTGTGTTTTTTTGAATATTAATCTGTGTGAGAGAAAGGTTGTGTGTTGAACAAGTGTTGTGTGCTGAATTCATGGTCTGGGTGAAGAAGACAGAACCTGTGTGGTGAAGCTATCTATGTGAAGAAGCTAGTCAAAGTGAGGAAGAAGATCAGAAAACAAAGTTTTGGTGCACCTGCAAGTGTGTCTTGGTGGTTTGAAGAAAGGAAGAAGATCCTAAATAATTCAGATATGTGTGATCCGTGTGTGTGCGTGATCCGTGTGGTTGGTTGTGTACAAGAAGAAATGTCAAGTCAAGGAAGATGCCAGCAACAAACCCGGGAGGATCAAGTCAGGTTGTACCTGTGGCCACTCAAAGTATCCCGTTGCAATGCCCCAAGTTAACAACTACAAATTATACAAGTTGGTCGATTATGGTGGAGTTGATCTTACAAGCATACGGCTTATGGGAAGCGGTTAATCCAGAAACTGGAAAAGCGGTAGAGGCAAAGAAAAATCTAATGGCAAGAGCATTTGTGTTTCAAACTCTACCTGAAGATATATTGCTTCAAGTGGCTAAGCATAAGGATGCAAAAGATGTGTGGGAAGCGCTTCGTGTGCGGTATTTGGGAGCCGAAAGAGTTCAAAAGGCGAGACTGCAAACACTTAGAACCGAGCTAGAGATGTTGAAGATGAAAGAGGGTGACACGATCGATGAGTTTTCGAGGAAACTTAGTGAAATTGAATCCAAATTCAAGAGTCTTGGGTCTAGCTTGGAGGATGAGATAGTGGTAAGAAAACTACTAAATTCAGTTCCTAAGAAGTTTTTGCAGATTGTTGCATCGATTGAGCAATACTCCGAGATAGAGGACATGTCACTTGAGGAAGCTGTGGGAAGGTTGAAGGCATATGAAGAGAGAATCAAGGTTCTTGATGAAGATGATAATGACCAAAATCAAAACAAACTTTTATTGTCAAAAGAAGAATGGGAAGAGAGAACCAAACGTGGTAAGGTATGTATCGAGATGGTTGGTTCCAAAGCTATGAAGATCGAAGGGAGCAAGGTATGTATCGAGACAAGAGACATATTAAATGCTATAATTGTCAAGAATATGAACATTATTCAAGATGATGATGAGCCAACACTGCTTTGAGGAATCAGATTACTGTCAAGATTAAGGGGGTGAGTGTTGGATAATCTTGACATGGATGGGCTGGTTTGAATAATGGGTTTGGGTCAAAAAAGATTAGTCTTTTATTTGTTTTATTTAGTATTTGAATAAAGGAAATTTGACCAGGTTCAAGGCAAGAAAACGTGGTATACTTGGTCTTATAGTGTCCTATTCTAGTGGCTAGGTTTTAGTTTGGTTTTCTATGTTTCCGTTGTGTATTTGTAGGCTATTTATAGCCCTTTTATTTTTGGATTGGTGAGTGCAGCCTTTTGAATAGAAATCAGTTTCCTGTTTCCTCTTCTTCTTTTCTGTTCGTGTAAAGCAACAACAGGGAACAACTTTTGTTTTTCTTTCATATTTATTTCGAAGTTGCAGGGTTTGTTCCAACGTTAACAACATTTCATAATATAAATATCATTTTCTTTATTTTCAACAATCGTCGCCAGTGTAAGCAATGACCCTTATGAACGACCCACCCACCTAATCATCGATAACGCAGAACAGCTTCTACACAAGACGCTGCAACTTGTATTCAAATGCCAAGCCAACCAGTTCCTGCGGTTGTTCACCATCATCCCGGCTAAAGCCATTGCAAAATCATCACAACAGATTCGGTATATTATCGGAGACGTGTTATGGATCCTCTGTTTCATGAATCCTTACGTTGACCATGAACGCCGGGATGAGTTCTTCTGGTTTCCGCCTATCGCCGCCAATGAGCCGCAGCGTTGTTTGGTATGGGAGAACATCTTGCTTCTTTCTTACGGTAACCTCGATTGTCGAGCCAAAGCGGCGGCAACACTTCTTGCATTGGCACGCAATACTGAATGATAGATTAGATTGATTATGGAAGAAGGTGGTGTTCAGCCTCTTTTGAAACTAGCAAAAGAGGATAGAATGAAAGGGGAAGAAAGTGCGATCCGAGTAATACGTTTGGTCAATGGCGACCCCGAGACTCCATAACATGAATTGGACAAGAATCTTGAGGATGCAAAGATGGAATTAAGACCCAATTGGGTATAGTCATCAAATGTTGACTTGTTGGTATTGATATGATCACATGTGAACGAAATATGATGATTGGTTTACTCTTGAAGAAATCATGAATGTTGATGTAAAATGTTATAAAGGATTGAATGTTTGACTTCAAGAAGTCAAATTTAAGCTATTAAGCTAGTTTGTGGTAATCTACATCGGGAAATTTTAGAAATTGGAATGGTTAACACATGGAGTCACTACAACCAAATAAAGCTAATGGCCCAGTAAAAAGTTGCATTATGCTTGATCAGCAACCTTTTACGAACGGTTGCCTAGGTAAAGTTGTCGAAGGCCTAACGCCCATTTTGTAGATAACAAATAATGACATATTATAGAAACAAAGGGTTTACTGGAGAGGAACAAAAGAAAAGGCACCTTCAAATGTGAGCTTGATTCAGCATCAAGCTTGAGATAGAAAGCTCTTCCTTCAATTTAATCAATGCAATGACATCAAACAATGAGACGAACATGTGAATCAATGACATGCAACAATAAGAAGAACAAACGTGTGCATCAATGGTTGAGCATCAATCAAAGTGCCTAGTTATTCAAAAGAAGGATTACCACAAGTTTAAGAACAGGCTCATCCAAGCTCCCTTTAGAGACATCTCATACTGTTAACAATTAAGCTTATATCACAAAAATAGCAATGTTTGAAATTAGAGCAAACTACAAAGTATGGAAAGAGAGACCTTGTTTTTATTTTTTGTTTTTTTTTAACCGGCCAATATATTAAAAAGAACCAAAACAGTCCAACTCCTAGCAAGTAGCTAGAAGATGAGAGAATTCATACTTACAAGATGAAGGACAAAAAAGAAGAACAAAAAAACAACAGATATAGAGGGACGATGGGAAGACATGCATGGAACTATAAGAAAAATGATATCATACTTTAGAGAATTATGAAGCTATGAACTTATACGGAAACCTAGATCCTTTTGATATATATGAGACATAAACTTGAAATGAGATAATGTTTTTATGCCACAGTTTCAAATTAATTTTGATCAACACCTGGTCATGGATGTGGGCGATAATTTATCAATGCGTGAGATAAACTTTAAGCACCAATGCCGATGTATAGTCGAGTAACACATACATGTCGTAGACCTGTCCACATACGATTCATTAATGGCTACTGTGTAGTTTGACCATGTATTAAAAAGAACGCGAACAATTCATTAACATCTACATGTTGTAAATGTGTCCATGTATCATCGATTAACACCTACATGTTGTATACCTGCTCGTTTATGGCTTATAAACATCTACAGGTTTCAAGTTTGTCCATGTTTGACCTGAATTATCTAGAATAGTTTGTGGTCATCATAAAGAGTCAAAGTAGTTGTGAGTAGTTGAAAGTTTTGTCTTTATGTTTTGCGTCTGTAAATAGCGAAAGTTTAAGGACTTTCATTATCGTATCTATTTACAAGGCAAATTATAAGTTTCACTTTTTAATGTCTAGTCTTTGTATTTTTAGGTTTGTGATGTACCCTATAAATAGGTTAAGTACGTAGGGGTTACAGTAACGAACACTCTCAGTTCCAGACGTAAACTTAGATAACATATCTTATTTAGATCTTTGTGTTCTTTATTGCTTTCTTGATTCGATTTACTCAAACTCGTTTATAAACACTCTTCAATTGGTATTAGATCAGGAATCACTACTTTGATTGAAGAATCAATATCACATTTTTCATCTTATTGAGTCATTCATTCCGATTCATTTTTCTGCAAAATTGAAAACGTAATTTTTCGTTTAATCAAGTGTGATTAATCAACTTTGCTATAGTTTTTGTCAATCGATCTTATAATCATCTCAATTCTTTTCTAGAAATTCATCTTTTCAACAAATAAAATGGCTAACCTCAATTTAAACACGATGATGAACTATGTGAATCTTCTTAGATCTGCAACGAAGATTTTGATGTTGATTCCTGCGTATTATGATCAGTGGGCGGATCGAATGGAGGATTACCTTAACGGCGTCGATGAGGATCTATGGAGATCGATCGAGCATGGACCTTATCGACTAGATCCGGTTCAAGCTGTTGGTAATGTCGGAGTACCAAAAGACATGATTGCACATGAGAACAAGAAAACAACTAATGATAAGAAAGCTCTCCGTGAATTGAGATGTGCTCGTCCTCCTGTCGTCTACAACTATGTTCATGGATGCAAAAGGGCTAAGTTTATTTGGGATACTTTGAAAGAAAAGTATCAAAGAAAATAGAGGACAAAGAAAAGCTTGGTGACTAAGTGTTTATTTGAACTATCTGATTTCAATTAAAAAAGAGAACGAAAGCATTGAAGCATACTATAACAGTATAAATGATTTTGATCTTCAAGTGCAATCGGTATGGAGTAAGTCGAACGACTCTTGAATTCAACCTCACTTTCGTTTATGGACTCATAAAAGAATGGCGAAACATTTGCTTGACAATCAACACCCAGGAGAATTTTGATACATATTCCCTATCAAATTTATACAATATTCTAAAAGTGCATGAATCAAAAGTAACTGAAATTGCTGAAGAAAACAAGTTGAACTATGGTGGTCCATTGACGTTGGTGTCAAAAACAAAGGTAAAGGAAGATGAGTCTGAAGGAGATACGAAAGAAGATGAAGAAGGATTTCTGCTAAATTTTGACGATGAAGTTGTTGCCTATTACTCAAAAAATAGGGTGAAAAAGTATTTCAAGAAACCTATGAGTGGAAATATCAAAAATAGCTTGGAAAAGAAGCCAATATCGAATGTCAGTGGAAATTAGAAGGTGACGGCGAAAGGTGAGAAGAAAATGAAGAGAAGAAATTAGAAGTAAAACTCAAAGGAGATTTAGGCTACAACTGAAACTATTGTAATGGCCATAATCACTTGGCTAAGGATTGCATGTTGAGAAAGATGGAAGAGAAGAAAGAGAAGGTGAAAGATGAGGCCTATTATGCGAAAAGGCTAGAGGAAGTTCGTACTCAGACCAAGAATATTTCATTAATGGCCAAAGGAGATGATGATAGTGAAGACACCTATCAAATTTGATATGTTGGATTTGACAACGAAGAAATGCATCATCCTACTAATGGTGTGTTATTTGCTAAATTTGAAGAAGGTGAATCTGTTGAGAAGAGCTTGTTTAGGAAAAGTATGGAAGATAGTGATGGGGAATTGGAAGAGAATGAGAAGGATAAGGAAAGTGACAAAGAGAATATGGAGACCACTTGGAGATGTTTCGTTTCGACGACTCCAAAATCTCCAACGACTGCCAAGGTGCGTGATCTTCTTGTTTATCTAAATATTCGATTAAATTCTTATCATGTTGTTTTATGTGATTTTGATGAAACTTGCTCTTATTTGAATGACATGCTTATTTTGATGATTAGTAAAGCAGAGAAATCTAAGGCATCCCTTCATGAAGCTCGTAATAGGTTGGAAGAGAAGAAAAGTAAAATTGAGAGTTTTAAGCTTTATATAACAAATACCATGTGTGATAGGGATCGTCTTAGGATTGATAATAAAATGTTAGTCAAACATCATAATATTTACTGTAATACTGCAAAACGCTTGTATAGCAAATTGACTAACTTATATCATTCTGCTGATATTTGTGTTAAACAACATAGGAAGTTGCTTCCCTTCATTACTTTCAAACAAGAGTTAGTTGATGAGACTACTTTAGACTGTAAGAGTAAAGTAGTTGACTAGGCCATCATTCTTAATGATTCATATGCTTATGGTGTTGTTAACATAAATAATTGTTAAAATTCTGATGAGCTTGTTAATATTGTTAATGAGACCTTGACCAAAAATGAACAAATCAAATTTTTGAACAAGACTGAGAATTCGACACAAAGTACTCAACAAAATTTTGTTGATATCGAAGATGATTCTGATAATATCAGTAAAATTGAGGAATATGAATGTGTTGACTGCTCGAAATTGTCTGTCATAAATGTCACTTCGTTAGCTAATGACAAAGATGTTGTCGACTCAAAAGAGAAGTTAAACAATGAGTCATCTTCGACAACTAAGACTTGTTATTCTAAAAAAGAAACTGTTATTGTCGAGGACATAACAAATAAAAAAATGATAGTGAAGATGATTCGCATGAAAAGGAAATTCCTCGAACTGTGGAAGATCAAGTGTATGGAGATACAGAGAAATTCACAAAAATTTTGAAAGAAAAAGGGGAACATTACTTGGAAAAAAAATATTGTTCTTTATCCAACATGTATTAAAGGTCTTCCAAACCATGTTTTTGTAACGAAAGGAAATGCTGACAATTTTGATCAAAAAATAAACAAATTATTGAAAGAAGATAATAACAATGTGACTGGTGAAGGTTTTTACTCAAATCATAATATGGAAGAAAACAAATTAAACAAAAGATCTCATGTGTTTTAATGTCAAAAGAGTCAAAAATCTTTTTCCAATAAAAATCAAAAGAAATCAAACAAAGTTTTGGCTGTCAAATCAGATAAACCCAAAATCAAATGCAAAATTGAAGAAAAATGTGAGTATTCTTTACCTAATGATTCTAGTAATCAAAAGGAAAAACATCATGCTTTTAAAAAGAAAGAAAAATCAGTTTCACATGAAATACCTTTTAAAAATCAAAATGGAAAATTTTCAAGATCAAGATAAAGAAGTTTAGAAATATGATTTGAAAAATGAAATTTCCAAGAAGAAAGCACAAAACGAGGCTTATTGGAAGATACAAGAGAAAAAAACGAAAACAAATTTTTTGAAATATAAGAATTCTAAAAAACCTGAAAAGAAGTTTTCACAAACATCAAAAATTCATACTTCAAAAGATTCATCTCAAAGTGATTTGAAAAATGGAAAAATAAATGTTGGTAATAAAAGTGGGTTTTCACCAAAAGTGAAAGTTGTTCAAAATGTGAATGAGAAAATTTCAAATCTTGTTCAACAGAATGTTCAAGAAAGTTTTCATAAAAATTATGTTGAGAAAAATGTTCAAAATATGAATGGTTTCAAAATAATGGGATGAAACCACGAAATCGCTTTCATAACAATGGCCAAAGGAATTTTTCTCAAAATCAAAAAGTTTTTCAAAAGAATTCTCATTTAGGTTATCAAATTGATACCAAAATCGTTTTAAACAACGATCACAAAAACCATCCTCACAAATGAATTTTACAAAAAAAAATGACAAATGTTACAAAGAAAAATGGATCATTTAAACTAGTTGGTCCAAAATTTCCAAATCTTGATTTGAAACAAAAGTCAGAACTATCTTTCGTCAAAGGAAAAAATGACACGAAAAAATTTAATCACTGGTTGGAGGGAAAAGGAAGACATTTTTTGTCGAAAAAGTATTATTAAGCACAAGTTCAAGAGGCTTATGAGAATTATTTGAATGAATCCTTGAATGGAAGTACCTCTTCTCAAGAATTAGTATCGAAAGTGTCATAATGGAAAGAAGTCAAAGAAACGAAAGTTGATGTGTCTAAAGGAAAAGTTGAAAAAGTGAAACTTTGTCATTGCACGAATACATATCAATGCCTAAAGCTGACGAAGTTGACTTAATTGACAAAATTAAAAAAAAAAAAGTTCGTAGTAGGATCTAAACAACCGTAACGAGCTTAATCCATTTCTTCTTATTACAAGAGCGCAAAAGCTCAGATCTTATCCTTTCCAAGGTCTCAGTGGATAAAGTTTCTAACTTTATCCATTAGGAAGGTCCAACCCACCAAGATGTGGACTTTAAGTCTCAAGGGGACCCAAAAATTCATCTTTCTCAACTTAATCCATTAAGTCTAAGTCTGTAACTTTCAGATTTGAACCAATAAGATGTTTATATGGATAAATTTTCCAACTTTATCCATAATAATGTCACAATCTTTCAAGATCTAAACTTTAATACACCAAAATGGCTTAAATGACCAAGATAACTTTCATGGCTAAAAAGGAAGGCAAAAGATCACAACTTTCCTAGTTCATGAGGTCCAAGAAGAATTCTAAACTGGTTAAAAGATGTTGGAGTCCATTCAATTCCAATATTACCCATAAAATGGACCAAAAGTTTCAAAAACCCTAAATGACAATATCTAAAGAACTAGATAACAAGATTGAAACTTTATACTTACAATAGTCCAGAAATGTAGTGCCTTTGATGGATCCAAACTTGAAACAAAATTTCCTTGAAACCAAATGAACCTTATTGATCTTTAAACTTCATCAAAATATCATAAAAAAAACATCCAAAAGTGGAGAAAAGGGAGAGGAGAAGCTCAAATCTTGAAGGTGGGAGCTAAGGTTTCTCTCTAGAGGTTCTAGAGATGATGGAGGCTGATAAAATGCCCAAAAATGCAGAACTTTAAGCTTAAATACGTTGGAGGCCCTAAAAATCATGGGCTTGAGCCAGACTAATCCCCACGCTGTGGGCTTTGATCCCCACGTTGTAGCCACGACTTTCACCCAAACCTACCTCAACTTCAAGCGACCATAACTTCTTCGTTCTAACTCCGTTTTCGACGATCTTTACATCCACAGAAAGGTATTGATGAGCTACACACTTCTATCTAGTTACTTTTGGCTTAAAACATCTCGATCGAAAAACCACAATCCATGCAAGAAGCCTGAAATATTACTTTTCCTATTTTACCCTTTTTCTTCCAAGCATAAAAATTGAAGGTTGTAGCCACTTATCCAACATTATCATCATCATTAAGGTCTAAAATCCATTTCCTTGAAGCCTAAGGCTTTTACTTGATCCATTTATTTCCCGCAATTATAAAATAAGGAACTTCTCTAAACAGGGTATTACATTGAACCTAAGGTTCCTTATCAGCCTCCATCACCCTCTTAAGATCATAAACCCTAAACCTAGCCTCCCTTGATGAGTGTTGTGATCTTTGTGGTGTTTTATTGAATTTTGAAGGAAAAGAAGAAGATGTTAGCTCAAGGATCAAGCAATAACTCCTTTTCATCTTTAGAATCACTCTCTGGACTATTTGTAAGTCCTCAAGTTTCTATCTTGATGATTCTTTGGTTGTAGATCTAGTTTCTTAGCATATTTTGGTCCATAAGAAATTTTTTGTTAGTTTGAAGTGATAAAGGTTGCAACTTTATGACTCTCCTGAGTCCCATGAACAATATATCTTATAGATCTAGACTTTGGTTAGGGTTCTTGACCTTGCATGAGTTTTTGGTCACTTTTAGCTCATTTTGATATAAAATAGATTATAAACATGCATTGGACATGCATGTCTATAAATCATCCACCTTTTATGCTAGATTTAGTATTAGAATCTCTTCTGGAGTGGTTGGGTTTAGGACTTTTTCGGATTAAGGGATTAATGGTTAAGTCCTTGTTGTATTTTGCCTTATTTGGGCCTAGCTAGGGTTTGAGATCTTGATCTATTTGGGTGTATTAATGGATAAAGTTGGGAACTATATCCATTTAGACCATAGAATGGATCATATCTGAGCTTTGGAGCTCTTAGAATCGAAGAAAATGGCTTAACCCATTAAGTTGTTAAAAACCTAGCGCCTACAGCATGGTCTTAGGTCGCCACAACATGGCGACTAGGAAATGCCTAACTGTATTGTTATATGAGGGCCACGGTGTGGTGGTTGACTAAATTCAACGTTGACCGTTGACTATTGACTTGAGTTGACTTTTGGTCAAACTCTTAATTTTGAAAGAAAAGTTAATGGCTTAACTTGTGTAATACCTATAGGTGGTGCATAGCATTGATATTTCTAACAATGAGAGTAATAGCAGTTGAGTATCGACTGAGAGGTAAGTCTCCTTACTGTACTTATAGGTCGAAGGCACCAATGCATGCCTATTGGATTATGTTATGTACAAAGACCAGGTGGTGGCCCATGGAAATTGTATGGAAAACATGGATGTGGATCTTGGCACTTTGTATGCAAGACTAGGGTGTGGACCCTGGTGGATATATGTAGGATGTTATTTGTCTTTGTGATATTTACATGTAAGACCAGGAGGTGGCTCTTGGCACTTGTTTGTAAGGCCTGGGTTTTGGCGTCCGGCTTGGCAAGGAAAGACCATGATACGGCTCATGGCATGATAGTAATTGTAAGACTATGGTTGGCACATAACATTCTTTATTCCATGTATGATATGTGGTATTTTGGGGAACTCACTAAGCTTTGTGCTTACGATTTTATGTTTATGGTTTCAAGTACTTTTGATTCCAAAGGGAAGGGTCTGACGTGACTGCACAACATCCTCCAGAGATTTTCCGTATTTGCTACTTGTGATTTTTCCTCTGATGTTTAAATGATACATTCACTTTGATTGGTTTTGGAACAACTAATTTGTATGATTTATTGTTTTAAAAATGAAAATTTTACTATGATTTTTTGGGACATTACACTTATGCATATTTTCTACAAATAGACCTGGAATTATTGAACAAAGTAACAAACCCTTTTTTTATGAACGAGAAATAAAAAAGTAGGATTCTATAAGAATTGTAAAAGTAGGATGATGTTCAAAGATCTATTTGTAGAAAAGTAGGATGCCATTAAAAAGGATTATCAACTTTGCATTCAAAAACACAAAAGTTCAAATTCAGTTTAATAACATCTTACTTTTCGAAAAAGTATCTTTTAATAGCATCATACTACTCCATTTAATACAAAATAATAGCATTGTACTTTATTGCCTTATACATGAACATATTTTGCAACAATTCCCACAATTTAATTTTGATGTATAACAATACTTTTGTCTGATAGATTGTGTGAAGGTGGAGAGCTTCTAAATCGGATATTCTCGAGGTTAAGTACTTGAACCAATTAATTCTTAATTTGCACATGGATTCTAAATTTTACACATTTATTGTTGCAAAGGTGGAAGATATACAAAACACGATTCTAAATCCATTGTTATGCAAATACTAAATGCGGCTTCATTTATTCATCTACAATGAGTTGTACACCGTGATTTAAATCTAGAGGTATCCATTGCATATAAGGTTATTTTTTTAATTAAATCTCATTTGGAGCAATCAAATGATGGTTTTTAGCTTCATTTTAACACGATGATGCTTGGGTAGAAATTTATTTTTAATACAAAAGACAGATTCTCCAATGAAGATTATAGATTTATGTTTATCTGATTTTTGTTTGACCAGGTAAGTTACCTTTTTTATTAATAAACTTACTTTTTTCTTTAGACTATATTTATATAAAACAAAAAAAATCGCTTTTCGTGTGGCATTCTCTTATTGGTCGATTTATATGAATCATATATTGGTGTGAATACGAAAACAAATGTAGGTGCAGAAGACTGCAAAGATTTTAGATACAAGATTTGTTCTGGCAAGACTGTAAAGGATGTGATTGTGTATTCCGGTGGATGTGCAACTTTTTATCTTCCATTACATGTTGCCTAGGACATCCCTGGTGCTTTTGATCACTCTCAGGTACCCGTCTTTTTATGTATGCAAAATTGAAGTTGCAAGTAATGTGTTTATCAAAACAATAGATGTAGATGAATCTTGTGTTCAACGTTTAACAATTGAAGTGTTGCAATATAAAGAGTGTACTGGAAAATCTTTAGTTGAATTGAGTACATTAACATGAAGATTGATAGTTCATTATCATAATGCTAGTAGAAATAATTTAAATCGGTAACAAACATGTTTTTGTTCAGGAAAACTATTTTGGATAGCAAGTTTGATTCCTAAGAAATTTAAATTCTTAATGTAAGTTTTATGTGTTTGGTTCTGGTGTAAATAGGGTTGTAAACGAACTGAACGTTCGGCGAACCGTTCGTGAACTGTTCGGCGGGAAGTTCGTTTATTTAATAAATGAACAAACATGAACAAAAATTATCGTTCGTTTAGTTAAATGAACGAACATGAACAATGATCTTGTTCGTTCATTTATGTTCGTGAACGTTCGTTTATGATGTTCATTTACGTTCGTTTATGTTTGTTCGTTTAAGTTTATTTATATTCATCTATTTTCAATTATTTTTTATTATATAGCTATATTATATGTTCGTTTATGTTCATATATGTTCAATTGTGTTTTTTTTATCTTTGTTCGTTTATGTTCGTTTAGCATGTTCACGAACATATATGAACGAACATGAACAAAGTAATTTGTTAAACGAACGAACATAAACAAGAAAATCTCGTTCGTTTATCCGTTCGTGTTCATTTGTTGTTCGACTAACTTAAACGAACGAACATGAACAAGACGTTGTTCGTGTTCGTTTGGTTCGTTTACAGCCCTAGGTGTAATAATAAATTACAAGGGTATTTTGGACATTTTATAGATTGTCACAAGAATATGGTTTTGTATGTGATAGTAAGTAGAGTTTCAAATCATAATATGATTATTTCCTGATATGGTTATTGAATCAATCGGAATAATAACAAAAAGAAATTAGGTAAATTACACCAACCGTCCCTCGTGCATATGTCAGAAAGCGTGTTTAGTCCCTATTTTCAAAAATTAACTCGAACCGTCCCTGGTTTGATTTAACGTTGCAAGTTTCATCCCTGAAAGACAATTTTGTTGCGAACTTAGTCATTGCCAAATTTTAAATGACAATTATACCCTTGTGTTTTTATTGTTCAATTAATTTGTTATCTATATTATCATTTTCAATTAAAAAATAATAATAATTGCACCCATCCCCTTCACTTTCCCCAACCCATCCACCTTTTAATGTTACCGATCGGATAGAAACATACAAACACACACACACACATATAGTCACTGACCACCCTCCGACGAACTTTCCCCACACTTTCACTACGTTACTGATCGAGAAAATAAAAACACAAAAGACACGGACTTGATGAGAGGGAAAGAGGAGACCTACAACTCGCTGATGGTTTTGGGTGGGTGTCGAAGTGTATATCATTGTTGGGTTAACGACGATCGAAAAAGAGTGAGTAGGAGAAGGAAGAAGGAGTGGTGTGTTTTCTAGAGAAAGAAGAATGAGGAGGAGCACCAATGAGGAATTGAAAAGGAAAGCCTACGACGACTAGGGTTTTAGATGGTTGTCGAAGTGCAAATTCGTCTCCGGCCTCCTTCACCTTCAAGAACATAGGGTTTCACGAACATGATCATCTCCATCGATCAGGGTTTCAAATCGACTGAAGTTGTTGATCTCCTTCTTCATTTGTACGTCGTCATGGATGTCCATTAGCTAGGGTATTAAGATCGATGATTTCTAACATATGTTTTGATCGATTTCCGACAGATGTGTAGATCGATCCGGGCCTCCATCGTCACATGGACGATGTCATCGGAGTAAGAGAGGGTGATAGAAGGTGGTAGCAGGTGGTATATGGTGGCGATCATGGTTTGGTTCAATGATGTAGGTCTGCGAAGGAGGTGAGAACGGGGGAGAAGGGAAGTGATGTATTGTGATTTAAGGGTGACAGAAAGAGGTTTTCGGCGGTTTTCGACGATGCTTGTGGCTAAATATGGTATCGAACTTGAAGGTAGCGGAGGTTGTGGTTGTCGGTATAAGGGGAGGGGTGGGGATGTTTTTTATGTATTTATTTTTTAATTTTAATTGATAAAGAAATAAAAGAAAATGAAAAAAAATTTATTAAGGGTAAAATAGTAATGTCATGTCCATAGGGACTAAACGTGCAAGAAAAAACAAATTCAGAGATGATCCGAGATAATTTTTGAAAATATGAACTAAACACGTTTTCTGATATATACACGAGGGATGATTGGTGAAATTTACCCAAAAAAAAAATTTTAAAATTAAAAAAAAAAAAAATTTAAAAAAAAAGGACCTAAGACGAAGTTCGGATTTTTTTACTAGTTTTAATGAATTTCATAGATAATGTTTGAGTTTATGTGTCATTTTCAGAGATGATATCTGACAATTGTTTCTTGTTTTTTTTTTAAGGTTTGAAAAATGATAAATTGAATTAAGTTTTTTTTCTATGATATTAAAACTTTTTAAAATACATGGTAATTTATTGTATATTAATTAACGGCCATATTTACCTCCGCAATTTCTTTTTTGACCACAAACATGTAGTTTGTAACCGTCTTTTTTGGTTCATTAAATCTTCAAAATATTAACACATTTAATTTAAAAATATAAAAAAAAAAAAAAAAAAAAAAAAAAAAAAAAAAAAAAAGATAGGGTCCCAAAAAGATACAAGTAATTTGCATTTAACCCTCTGCAGTCCTTCTCTCTCTTCTCCCGCCACTCATCACCGTCGCGTGCCGCCGTCGCCACCCATCTTTTATGGTTGTTTCTTGAAAAAGCAAAAAACAAAAAACAAACCCTTTTCAGATATTTCAAAAGCCTCTGGTTTAATGATCATCGAAATGTTTTAACAACATTTCATGATATATACACACATCTCATTTTCTCTATTCTAAAGAAACATCGATATCGATTTCGGAATCACCCATTTCTCTCTCTAACCCTTCACCTTCTCTCTCTTTAAATTCCAACGACGCGACGGAGGTGGTCCGCCGTTGGCGATGGCGGACATCGTAAAACAGATCATAGCAAGACCGATTCAATTGGCAGACCAAATCGTAAAAGAGGCAGATTTTGCTTGCTCATTCAAACAAGATTGCGCCGATATCAAAAGCAGGACAGAGAAACTCGGTGTTCTCCTCCGGCAAGCCGCACGTTCAAGCAATGACCTTTATGAACGACCCACCCGCCGGATCATCGATAATACAGAACAGATTTTAGACAAGACCCTGCAACTTGTATTCAAATGCAGAGCTAATGGCTTACAACGGGTGTTCACCATCATCCCCGCCGCCGCCATTAAGAAATTTTCACAGCAGATTGAGAATTCAATCGGAGACGTGTCATGGCTCCTCCGTGTCTCAACTCCGGCGGAGGAACGTCACGATGAGTGTGTTGGGTTGCCGCCTATTGTAGCCAATGAGCCGATGCTTTGCTTAATATGGGAGCAAATTGCAGTCCTTTGTTGTGGGACCCTCGATGATCGAGCCGATGCAGCGGGATCACTTGTTTCATTGGCACGTGATAATGATAGATACGGTAGATTGATTGTAGAAGAAGGTGGTGTGCCACCTCTTTTGAAACTAGCTAAGGAAGGTAGAATGGAAGGGCAAGAGAGCGCGATTCGAGCAATAGGTTTGCTCGGTCGCGACCCAGAGAGCGTCGAACAAATCGTCAATGCAGGCGTCTGTTCGGTGTTCGCAAAAATACTTAAAAAAGGGCACATGAAGGTTCAAATTAGTGTCACATGGGCCATATCCGAGTTAGCAGCCAACCATCCAAAGTGTCAAGATCATTTCTTGCAAAACAACACAATTCGGTTACTCGTGAGTCATTTAGCATACGAGACGATTGAAGAACATAGCAAATACACGATCGTTAACAAAAACAATATGCCAAACAATATACCATCGATGCATGCGGTTGTTGTCGCGAATTCGGCTCACAATGCCAAGAATTCGCAAGATAACAACGATAAGTGCCATGTGGCACGTCCCGGTGGTCTAGATTCTGGTGAAATGCATCAAACGAGTAATAGTGTAACCATTAAATCGGGGCCTAGTATGAAGGTGAACCAAACCCCACCACAACAACGAAGAGAAAAGAGTAGAAGACGTGTTGCATTGCCGGGGGCAAGCATCAAAAGGAGGGAATTCGAAGATCCGGCCACAAGAGTTGAAATGAAGGCGATGGCTGCTCGAGCCCTATGGCACCTTTGTGCCGATAACTTCTCCATTTGTAAAACAATAACAGAATCCCGAGCACTTTTGTGCTTTGCAGTTCTCTTGGAAAAAGGTGAAGACGAAGTAAAATATAACTCAATAATGGCATTGATGGAAATCACTGCGGTGGCTGAACGTCAAGCTGAGTTGCGACGTTCAGCCTTTAAGCCAACGTCTCCAACCGCTCGTGAGGTTGTGGACAAGCTGCTTAAAATTGTTAACAAAGGAGACTCGGATCTCCTTATCCCAAGCATCCAATCAATTGGAAACTTGGCCCGCACATTTCGAGCCACTGAAACAAGGCTCATCCCTCCTTTGGTGAGGCTTCTTGATGAGAGGGAATCTGAGGTGTCAGCAGAGGCGGCTATTGCACTGATAAAGTTCGCGTGCACGGATAACTATTTGCACGTGAACCATTGCAAGGCGATATTAGAGGCGGGAGCGCCTAAGTACTTGATTCAACTAACTTATTTTGGGGAACAAATGGCACAACTACCAGGCTTAATTCTTCTTTGCTATATCGCGTTACATGTGCCCGATAGCGAGACATTAGCTCAAGAAGATGTGCTGATTGTGCTTCAATGGGCGTTGAAACAAGGTCATTTGATGCAAGATTCTTCTTTAGAAACACTTGTTTTGGAAGCCAAACAGAGATTGGAGATTTTTCAATCGAGGGCATTATATTGATTTGATTTATGTATTTGGCTTTTTGTTTAATTCTTTTTTGAGTGTAAATATAGTTAGGAATACACATGTAATTCTCTTTTTAGAGTTCTCTAACCAAAGCAATACGTACAAAAGTATAAGTCGATAGGATTTTGAATTATAATGCTTTAAAAATATAATAGTTTAGGATCAACTTTTTCTATTACAAACATTTAATGTCCATATTTTCATTTTGCAACGTGTTTAGATTCTTATTTTTATATATTGGTTTTGTTAATCAAGGTCCATTTAGCATTTAAAAATTGATTTTAAGATATAAACTCTTAAATATAGTTTTTATTTCTCGAATCATTTACCAAAATAGACTCATAATCTTCGGCGATCTATATAATTTGTTATGTATGTAGAAAAGAAACCAACCGGAAAAGGGAGCAGGACAAAATAACCAATACTAATTAAACACTGGGAAAATACCATAAACATTCTTAAGTTTACGAGTCATTCATGGTTTTACTTCAATATTGAATTTTTAGTGTTTATAATTTAGGGCTAGGCTCGGTTTTAAACCTCATCGGTCAGTGGCGGAGCCAGAAAAAAATCTCACGGGTAACACACCTAATTTTTAGGGGTAACAAATCAGAAAAAAATAACGATACTGATAAAAAAAAAATTCAAAATTTTTTTACTGCGCCTGAAAATGTGAGGGGTAGAGGCTCCTACATAGCTCCACCCCTCTGACCAGTACCCTATTGGCACCAAAACCGATATGCATATATGGATCGAGGTACGCGGTATCGTACCTATAAAACCAGATTTTCACATGGTACAAGTCTTAAAGTTGTCGGTACAATTCCCGAAGCATATTGTGACCGCAAGTTTACGTGTTGAACCAGTTGTCACGGCAGTGTCGGCCCAAGCTCAGGGCGAGCTGGGCCGGCCCAGGGCAGCGATTTCTAGTGGGTGTCAGTTTTTCAAAGCCTCTTATAGTTAGTATTGTATATTTGGGTCATATTAAGAAAGCTAGTAGTCCAGTAAAGATGCATTCCCTTCTAAACGTCAAGGGCAGCCGATTCTTGCTTCTTGGAGACATAATTAGCGGCAACTACAATCAATTTCGTATGGTGAGTGGTAACTCTTCGATCGCCTAATAATTGAAGATGAAGAAGACGAGGCGTCCCTTCTAGAGAATGGAGATGGACGATTATAATTTAAAATTAAGATTTAGTCCTCCATAGTTGCATCGATCGCCTACTGTCTCGTCCGCTTCACTGCTTCAACGTTTCTCTTGCACTCTCTCTCGATCACTTCTCCTATATTCTTCTTTCTTTCTTTCTAAATCCTATATTCTACTTCTTTCTTTCTATTGCTCTTAATCTGTTATTCTATTGTGTTAGAGACTTAAAGTGAAGATTCAAAGGTGCGATACCGACATACCGTGATTGAATGAATTCGTCCTCCTAAGGTCCTAAATCCTAATCCAGTAAGTTTTTCTGGTATTTCAAATTTCTTTATGTGATACGTTTTGAACTTCATAATCCTATATTCCCCTAATTCTTATTAGATGTGTTTTTATTGAATGTTTTTTGAGTGATTTATGTTCTTTTGGAGTTCAAGCAGCCAACAACTAAGTGATTTGTTCCCTTTCTCGAGTTCCAACAGCCAAGTAGTAAGTTTTTCGATTCCTAACTCTAGTATTCTATTAGATGCCTTTTAAATGAATGCTTATTGTCAGTTTTCTTCCACAGATTGTTTTCTATGACTTGAAATAGTATGGTCTGAACTTTTGTGAAACCTTTCCAAAATTATGCAGTTTTTTTTTTAATTTACATCATTAGTATATTAATGTTTCTAACGAAGCAATGTAAGTAAACACTCTTCCTACAAATTTATAAGCTAATTGTAGTGTGAAGAAATGGTTGAAGTAAACAAGGCAAGACAATTGGATCATGAATCTCTTTTGAAGAAACAAAAGAGAATAAAGAATATTCTTTAGCAAAGAAGCACGAGAATGAACTCTCGAGTAAGGAAAATGTTGCTAACAGGAAACACGAAGTTGATAACCAAAGAAGTCAAATAGTACACCAAAGAATATGAGGACCAAATGTAGTAAATTAGTTATATTTACTGCCTCTTTATATAATGTTCATATTTAATAATCTATGTATACATGGATTTGATTTTAAATTCGGTAACTAAAGCTAATTCAGTTAAAACGTGAAGCAAGAATGGATGGCAAATTCAATTTAAAACCATAACCAATGATGCTGTTCATCTTTCGTATTCGTGGGTCGGTGCTTATATTACCAATAAATTAGCAATCTTGAGTATTGTATTTTGTTTTTTTATTGTTAACAATCATATAGTAATTAATGTAATTGCTTCAAAAAATATACAAATTGCAAAGTTGATTTTTGCTAACTTTTTACATGTATTGAGTTTTAGTTAATTGATGAATTTAGAGCACTTTTTTTTATAAAATTTTGTAATAAGTGTTGTGTGGTGGGTGACACGAACAAATGGGCATTATTATTAGACTCGGCGACTCGCCCAGGGCAACATGGACCAATGGACCGGCCTTGTGTCACGGCCTAAACTTATATGTTCAAAATATCAACAAACATAACTATTAAAAATTATAAGTTAGTTCTATTATAAATAAACTCAAAATCACTAAAAAGATATTAGAAATTACATTTGCCCATTCGAACAAAGATATGGAAACCCAACCCATTTTGTTTCCACCACTTGATAATGTCAACCTCTTTACTATAAGATACTTTGGGCCCATTCAAATATATTTTTAACTCGGTATCTTCAATGTTTAAGAGATCGTCCAAAAAGTCATTATCGTTATAAAAAACCACCACCTCTTCATGCTTTTCCGTTTGACACGATCCACAGTTTTTGAATTTGTTTTTGTATATTATAAATAAATGTTTCATCTTTTTAACCTCCTAAACAATGGATGTCACTTTCAAGTGTATGGCCGAATTTGACATCGGGTTTTCTTCCTGTGCGAGATCATCTTCTTAAATGCATGTTCCATAGATGATCATTTCATTTTTGGATCAAAGAACATCGTGAAGCATATATATATAATCAATGAGATTGTTGAATGTACCCCCAATCCATGTCGTATTTCGACTGCATTTCCGGACACATGTGGCAAAAGTCTAGTTAGTTAGATTACTCAAGTAAGCATGTAATTTGTTTCTTTCTTCAGTATAATACCTTGCAACATCCTGACTAACCTTATGTCTAGATGAAAAAGTAACGCTCTCATTAAGCGTATTTATATTGAAACATCTAGAAAATCACAGTGTAATTTTCGTTTTTAACGTAACCAAAACACTCATTTATGTTTTATTCAAATATTTAAAAGCATTTCAAACAAAACAATTATCAGAGTACAATCACAAAATCACGAGTTGCGGAAAACACGGGTGTATGCGCTGCGATCAGGTCGGACTCTTTCCTTTTGAACATGAAGTACCTATAAACCATAACTGTAAGCACAAAGTTTAGTGAGTTTCTCAAAACACCACATACCATACATCTCGTGCATATCATACATATCATAAAGGGTGTTATGTGTCACCCATAGTCTTGTTATTATGTTGCGAGTCGTATCATGATCTTTCCTTGTCAAGCCGAGGACCAAAACCTTGGGTATTACAGACAAGTGTCAGAAGCCACCTCATGGTCTTCCATGCAAGCATCACAAAGACAACTACCATACAATCTACAACTACTTATCTACTAGTCCAAAATTTGGTCTTGCATATAGATTTTCCAGGAGCTGCCTTCTGGTATTTCATACAAATGCCAAGGGTCACCCACTGGTCTTCTTATAATACATAAACCAAATGGCACAGAAACAATAAAATAATGATCGATAGAACCTTATCCCCATACCTGGTGAGATGAACTCCAGCATCTACTCGCTAATCGGATCAGTAGTTGCACCTGAATCGAAACCAGAACCTAAACCTCCTCCCTGAGTGCTCATCGCTAAACTGAAATACAACATGCAAATAATCAAAACATATTCAAGAATTCCTCATCCCACTGGCTTCCTAGATTCTCCAGGACCCTTCCTGATTTGAGTATGGATCATGTACTTTCAGTAGTACGGGACCAATACTACATTCCACACCTATCCATACTTTCCTCAAGGGTCATCCCGAATCCTCTAAGTCACTCTCTCAAAGTGATGCTCTAAATGCTCGCTAACCAGTGCAACTAAACCTACTGAAGCATTAGGTTTTCGACCTCACCCTGCCATCAGCTGCTAAAGAACTCCCCATAATGTTAATTAGCTACCTCATGAATATAACCACATGCAACAAAGCTCATATAATCCTTTGAGTAAAAGGCTCATCCCAACAATGGTTTGACTCAAACGAGAGTTGCGCAATAGGGCCAAATCCATCACTCTGAGATTATTCAACCTTTATTACGTGTGACTTAACATATTCACTTAATAGCTAACTCACATCATTTAAGAGTCCCACAAAGCATAAAGTAAGAGGCATTCGTGCAATAGCAATCCAATCCATAGAATAACCAAGAACATTCAAGCTCACATACTACAGCTAATGATAGGAGCTTCCACTCTCATTGCCGATTGCCTTATGCATGCAAATTATACACAAATACAGGATCAAATAAAGCGTTGAATAAAAGACTCTACCCTAGGACCACAACCAAACAAGGAACGGGAAATAAGGCCAAATCAATCATTCTAGGGCTATAAGATCCTAACCGTACATAATTTTTTAAAGCATACACTTAGCAATTACCGATACCAATACATATTCCCAATCCAACATGGAATCTAATGCTCCGTAGGCAACAAGGCATCACATATCATGTTAATCTATTATGAAATTCCTGATAGTATCCCTAGCCTCATCCTAGCATGAAATTCTCATACATATAATCATGACAAACATGTATGGGTATTCTGAGAATCACTTACTTGAGCTCAGCCGATTGCATGCATCACACCCCTTTCTTTGATTAGAAACCCTTTTAATAAAACATTTATTTTATGAAAATTTTCACCAAACCCTCAGTTTGAATCCAGGTATACCCGAGAGTATGCCTGAATCCCTGAAACCAAGGCTCTGATACCAACTTGAAACATCCGGAAAATCACAGTGTAAAATTTTCGTTTTTAACATAACCAAAACACTTTTTTATCTTTTATTCAAACATTTAAAAGCATTTCAAGCAAAAAAAATTATCATAGTACAATCCCAAAATCACTAGTTACGGAAAAAACGGGTGTATGCGCTGCAATCAAGTCGGACCCTTCCCTTTCGAACCGGAATTACTTGAAAACCATAAACCACAACTGTAAGCACAAAGCTTAGTTATTTCCCCAAAACACCACATACCATACATATCATGCATATCATACATATCATAAAGGGTGTGTGACAACCATAGTCTTGTTATTATGGTCTGTCCTTGCTAGGACGCGACTCGTATCATGGTCTGTCCTTGCTAGGACGGGGACCAAAACCATGGGTCTTACAGACAACTGCCAAAAGCCATCTCCTGGTCTTCCATGCAAGCATCACAAAGACAACTAGCATACAATCAACAACTACTTATCTACTTAATTGTCAAAGTCCAAAATTTGGTCATGCTTACATATTTTCCAGGAGCCACCTCCTGGTCTTTCATATAAATACCAAGGGCCACCCACTGGTCTTCTTATAATACATAAACCAAATGGGCTGGCATTGTTGCCTTCGACCCGTAGTACCGTGAGGAAACTCACCTCACACTGCTGAATCACACTGATAATCCCTGACAGTTGGTCCGATAATTCCTTGAATCTATGATTATCAAATAACATCCAAATTACAATTAGAGTTGAATATATGTCCTTTAATTCATACTCAGGGTGAAATGATTTTTTTACCCCCTTATCCAGTCTGGCCCAAGACCAAGACTCAAACCTATAATCCAAAAGGCCCAAACATGGCCCAAAAATATCTCATGGTTAATCCTGATCAAACTGTTGGTCAAAGTTAAAGTCAACCATCAATGTTGACCAAACACGTCGTGTTGCCACTTGACCATACCGTGTTTCTCTTTTATCCCCCATAGTGGGGAAAACCCCATCCAACACGTTGTATTGCCTTTTAAACACGCCGTGTTTGTCCGTGTTCCAACAGCTTAATACATTAAGTTGTTTTCTTCGACTCCAAGAGCTCCCCAAGCTCAGATCTTGACCAAAATGAGAATTAGAAGGGAAAAGTTTCCAACTTTACCCATTAGGACCACCAAAAGGTCAAAAAACCCAAACCACAAAGTTTGATTATGTAAGGCTTTAACCAATAAGCACTTAATCCTTGAAGACATAAGCCCAAAACATACATATGAGTTCCTTGAGATGGAAAACCACGTAAAGTTGCCAACTTTATGTTTATACATGCGTAAATGAAGCTCTTAATCTTAAAAGGGGACTTAACAAGTGACTTGATGCATGCATGAAACCCATTATCTCATAAATCTTCCACCTTTATGCTCAAAGAGTCTAATACCACTCAGATCTGGAATAACAAGTCCTTAAAACGACTTTACTCACTCGTCAACCCAAAAAGGGACCAAATGCATAACAAAGCATGATATGAGGAGATCTAGACATCTCTAAGTCAAGGTTCACACTTAATAACTTAGAAAGCGTGCACAAAAGAAGATGATTATGGATCCAAAGCCTTTCCACCAAGCAAGACAACTTCAAGATTTCGTCTTCCATCTAAAAGGCCACAAATGAGCACCAAGAACTTCTTACAAGCTCAAGAACACCACCAAGAGACTTAGGGATTGGTTTTAGGATTTTAGTGGCAATGGAGGCTAATAAGGAGGCCATCCATGAGGACTTAAGGTCTTTATATAGGGTGAAACACCCTAAAATTTAGGGTTTCTCCACCAGCCGCCAACATGCGGTGTAAAGGCACAAACACGTCGTGTTGGTCTATTAAACTTCACAGGCCAAAGTCATATCGTCACTCCGTCTTGAGGTTTCAACACACCATGTCCAAAGAGAAATCATGAGATTTATTCCCTAAAATCACTCCTTGATATTTTGGGTGTTCCAACTCTACCCTATTTTAATTAGATTTCATCCTCAAAATCATTCTTTACCATCCCCGACACGCCAGACAGCCTAAAGAATGCAACAACCCCAAGCACACAACGGCCTTCCCACAACTACTGAACACAACCTTAGTAGAACTCTCTGTAATGCCATGATTCTCAGGTATTGATTTAAATAATAATTATTTTGTTTCCAAGGTCTACTCGACGAGTTGGTTGCCCTACTCGTCGAGTAGCAGCGGGTTGGTTCGCAAATTTAGTAGCCTACTCGCCGAGTCCAAGAAGGGACTCGATGAGTAGGAGATGGCAGATGAAACCCTAAATACCAAGGTTTTGCACCCTATTTGAAGAATCATATATCCCTTTGGCCTCTTTACAGCCCCTTGAGAGTGCAGAGAACCCTAATCCGTGTGGTGATTCATTCTAGTGTGTTTTAAGATTGGAAAGAGAAACATTGGAAAGAAGAGCTTGGAAGGCAAGAGGCTAGAAGCAAGGAAAGTGTGGGGAATCAGAAATATACCTTTGGTAGCATCATTTAAAGGTATCAAGTTGCCACCTTTACCTCATTTCTTTCTAGACCTCTTTTGGGTGAGATTTAGGGTTATTTTGGCTTGGTTATGATGATATTGTGGTGTATAAGCTAGATCTGAAATTTTAACTTCAGATCTGGACCCTTTTTGGGATTTAGATTCAAAAATTTTGAGTTTTGGTCATGAATGAAGCCTCCCTTGAGTCTAAAGCCCCTTTATAAGCTTGGATTTGTCATTTAGAGCCTTTTTAGCCATCCATGCACATAAAGTTTGCAACTTTACATGGTAAGCAAGCCTAGGGAAGTTGGATATGTAATTTAGGGCATTGGCATGGCTCAAAAGGTGTCTTCATGGTTAAAGGATTGAAGGGACTCGACGAGTCACATAGTCGACTCGGCGAGTCACATGAAGGTAGGCATAGAGCTCGACGAGTTTGATGAACAACTCAGCGAGCCCAATGAAGATTGCCATAGACTCGACGAGTTGGATGAACAACTCGACGAATCGGTTAATGTTTCCCCAAATTGATTAATGTGTGTGAACCTATCGAGTTGCAAGAAGGAAAACCGACGAGTGTCCTTAGGGCTTCGATCGCAAACCATAGGAACTCGACGAGTCACTCTGGGGACTCGGCGAATGGACGAGTATTCCGAGGAACTCTGCGAATAGTCGAGGGTACTCGACGAGTAAGGGTAAACATGGACTATTGACCTTGACTATGAATTTGACTTTGACCATGGGGTTAACTAGTTGACTTAGGGGGTACCTTGGAAGATTGAGAACTTACGAGTATGGGTCTATTATGATAGTGGGCGGTAGAGTTGCGGTCGTGATCTGAGAGTTGGAGTTTAGTTACCGAGACGACATTTGCAAGGTGAGTTATCCTCACTATAATAAGGGGTATAAGGCACCAAGGTTGGCCCACTGGATTTGATATCCTAACAGTTATTGATATGCTGAGTTGAGTTAGTGATGTCTGCCAGTTGATATGCTAGTCGGGTAGACTACTTGTGATACTATATGATTATATGTATGTAAATTAGTTATGATACATGTTGATATGTTATGTGGGATGGGTTGATGTGAGACTACTTTGTGCGGTAATCCAACAAACCCAGGAGCATTCCAGTTACGGACTAAGAGAGACTCGTACAGTGGGCTCGATGGCAAGCCAGATGTGAGCTGTGGAAGCAATCCAGACTCACACTGTGGGCCCAGGGGGTAATCCAGTATGTAAAGTTGTGGACCCATTTTATGCTATTTCAGTTTGTTATGTTATGAAGTTGCTGACATGATTATGTGAACTGTATATGTATCCGTATTTTGGGGGAACTCACTAAGATTTCAGGCTTACAGTTTCAGTTTATTGTTTCGAGTACTTCAGGAGATCGGGAAAAGGCTAAGGCGTGATCGTACAGATCCTTACTTTTTATGAATTTGTTTCTGGGATGCTCTGATATGATACTTTTGAAAAACAAGTTTGTAATGATTAATGGATTTGAAATGTTTTTAAAAAGTTTAAATTGGCTCGAATTTTTATGGGTGTTACACTCTCCAACCCTGATGAAGAACGAATCCTTAATCCCTTTCATAAACCATTTCTACCTTACCCGAAAACCCAAAATATGAAGTCTCAAATTGGTCTGACTCCTGATAGATTGTCCATAATGAATCACCACAATGCCGAAACCTCATTGAATTCCAGATCAAAACAAAACGCTTCCAACCCTTGACTATCATGATGCTTCTAATGGAAACATGATCACTAACCAATATTGTTATGGAACACTTACACTTGACAGAAGGCTTAGATAATCCTTCGAGTAGAGGACTCATCCCTGCAACAGTTAGACTCTGACGAGAGTTGCACATCGGGGTCAAATCATTTACTCTAAGATTATCCAATCCAGGCTGCAAGTGGATAACCAAAATTTTCGAATAACACGTGGCTCCACGCACGAGTCCCAAATCACAATACTGCCTTGACTTACCTCGATGCCCTCTAGCTGCTTCCCAAAAGCGGCTGAGACCTCCCTAGTCCCACCTTGTCCTCCAACTAACTGAAACACCATATTCTTGCTCGGTTGCTGAGTCAAAAGACATATACATTCGCCCAACACGACTTCTGAATGAAAGCCTCATCTGGTAATAATTTTCCAAACTATCTCGCCTCCCATGCTCCAACTGATGTCATAAAATCCAATGCTAAAAGCGATTAGAGATGGCAAAAAAAACCGTACCCAACGGGTACTCGAAACCCTAACCCGAGTTGACCGGGTAAATCCCCGAGTTGACCGGGGATGAGGACGGGGATGGGTATTACCCAAATATAAAAAGCGGGGATGGGGATGGGGATGGTTCTACATGTCGGGTACCCATACCCGTACCCGAAACCGGCCCCGATGGGTACCCGATATATATATATATATATATATATATATATATATATATATATATATATATATATATTATGTTTTTATTTTTTATAATGCATAAGCAAATGTTCAGTAGGCAACATAAGGTTTTCTAACAATCAAACATATAGTTTTGGGAAGAATTTTAATGTCTTTTTTTGCAAAGAATGATTTAATTTGTAACCTTGAATGTTATTGTTCGTGTTTGAAGACGTTCAGTGATTATATTGTTTTGTATTAGTTTTGTTAGTTTTTGTTTTGTTGGTTAATATATAATTATGAGTTATTTTTCATAAAAGTTCAAAACTTTGTAACGGGGAAAAGTCTCCGATTACCCATTGGGGATCCTCGATACGCATTGGGGATGGGGATGGGGATAATTTCTAATCCCCGATGGGGATGGGGTCGGGTATGGGGATGGGGAACATGAAACCCGGTATACCCGTACCCATTGCCATCCCTAAAAGCGACTGCTACAAGACCAACTATAGTCTTATATCACAATCGGCCTCCAACGACCTACCACTTCCTGATCCCATGTATGTTGTGGCCTTCCCACAACCTTACGAATTGACCCACCCTGATCTAAACCATCAAAAGAAATCCATGACTAATCATGGATTTACCACACCCCACCGTTGTACAGGGACCGTTGAATGTTACGGGCTACCCTGCAGTTTTACAACACTCCCATACTAACTGCCAACTAGTGAATGTTATGGGCCACCCCGCAGTCGTACAACACTCCTACACTAACTCCCAACCTAGTAAATGCTATGTGCCACCCCATAGTCTTACAACACTCCTACACTAACTGCCAACCTAGTGAATGCTACAGGTCACCCCGCAGTCTTACAACACTCCTACACTAATTGCCAATATAGTGAATGCTATGGGCCACCCTGCAGTCTTACAACACTCCTACACTAACAGAAAACGTAGTGAATGCTACGTGCCACCCCGCAGTCTTACAACACTCCTATCTTGCCATGGCCATTGCCCATGGTCTTACTGCTTATCTATCAATCCATCCATACATATCCAGAGTCGAACACACACCCGACCAAACGGCCAAGCTGTGAGAGAGTCATGCCTGGAACCCCAACCTGGGTCCACTAAAAACCCACTATCCATCACCAATCAGGCCCTAACCAACAGTTGGGAGGTTTCTTGAACTCATAACTCACATAATCCTCAATCCAAACGGCTACTTGGGCTGCCTTCCTCCCTGACAGGGAAGCGAAACTTATCCTAGTTCCACGCATGAATCTGCTCCCATAAAACTGAATGGTTCTCCCTCACTTTGATTCGACGATGCCCTCCTAGCACACAAGGTTTGAAGGATCCCAATCCATCTTACCCCTTATGATTGAACTGTTGACTACCTCCGCTTACCAATGCTAGGGTTCCATTACTAGCCAAACCCAAACACCATACAACCCTTGAAGACCAGATGAACACTCCCCAAATTCCCAGCAAATGTGATAACTCCATGTGATTTTAATGATGCAACACCCAAATCTTGAAATCCTTTATGCTGGTGACCATACCAAAACTCTAGCAATATACCACTTCCCTTAGCACTTCCAGTGGCCAACCAAGCTCAAATGCTAAAACCACTGAACCCTAATGATACTTGAGAACTAACCAGTTGAACTTGACTATATACTTCCCACACAATACCTCTGAACCAATCCTGACCAAGAACCAAAATAACACCCGAACACATCGAATCCCGCTCAACAAGATGCATTCCCTTTTGACCCACTAATGATTCATGGCATGCAAATGGTATATAAAAATTCTTGATGATACAACTCAAACAATAACAGAGAATTAATCCAAAGATAAAGCTTACACAAACTGATACAAAATTCCAAGCAACATAAATACTAATATCAACTAAAAAGAAAGCAAAAGATAACATACCCGTAATATCGCCTTTTGGGGTCGTGGCCTCCTTTTCCTAGCATTGTAATGCTTGAATCCTCTCTGTTGGGGATCTTTCCCTACCCTTAGTGATCCTTAATGTAACCGGAGCAGGTGAACTCACTGCCCCTCCCCTCAGCATCAAACAGTCGGCTTTCTTGTGTCCGACTTGGTTGCAGTGAAAACATAATGGGCTTGCCTCCCGAGGACAATCCCTGCTGACATGACTAACCATGATACACTTGTAGCAACCCATACCCCCTGGAATGAAAAACCCCATCATGTAGTTTACCATATGTTCTGCACTGACCCCGACCTTGTTGGCCCCTCAATCGTTGATCCGAAGACTTAGGTCTCTTCCTGGGACCCTCTATTTCCTGCACATGATCTCGCCCCCTCTTTCCATGGTGCTCCAAATCGATCTCCCATTCTCGAGCTCTATAAATCATATCATTCAGCGTCTTGTGCCCCGAAATACTCACAAACTCCCTGATGTCATCCCTCAACATATCATGATACCTTACCATCTTCATCTCCTCATCCGCCGCTAACTGCGGAATCACTAAACCCTTTCCGAAACTTGGCGGTGATCTATGCCACAGTCTCAGTATTCTAGCGGAGATCTTGAAACTCTCGCGCTAACTGTTGCACCTCAATCACCGTGCAACCTCAGCTCGGATCCTGGTCAAAAAATCATCCAACATCATAGCATCAACATCATCATCACTCACTTCACATCCTACCTCTTCCCACCAACCTTGTGCCCCATCCTTCAAAAGTCAGGAAGCAAATCTGACTTTTGACTCCTCAGGGAAGGAACTCATCCTGAACGCGTTAGATATATCTGCTAACCATCTCCTACCGGAAATAGGGACCTTCTCCCCATGGAATGTGCGAGCTCCACACGCACGGAACTCATAGAAAGATAGATTGCAAGCTCCAACAATAGCCATAACCTCGGCACGGAACGTGCCCAAAATCTCATTCAAAACCTCTAGAATTCCCTGCTTGACCGTACTGAAGATCACAGGAGTCTGCTCCAACACACTGCGGATAATCTCTGACAAGATGAACTCCCGCACCTGCTCACTGATCGGCTCGGCACATGCACCTGAACCGAAATCAGAACCTGAACCCCTTCCATGAGTGCTCATCGCCAAACTAAAATACAACATGCAAATAATCAAAACATACTCATGAATTCCACATCCCACCAGCTTCCTAGATTCTCCAGGACTCTTCCCGATTCAAGTATGGATCTTGTGCTTTCAGTAGTACGGGGCCAATACTACCTTTCAGACCTATCCATACTTTCCTCAAGGATCATCCTGAATCCTCTAAGTCACTCTCTCAAACTGATGCTCCAAATTCTTGCTAATCAGTGTAACTAAACCTACTGAAGAATTTTCCGACCTCACCCTGTCATCAGTTGTTGAAGAACTCCCCATAATGGTAGTTAGCTACCTCATGAATATAATCACATGCAACAAAGGTCAGATAATCCTATGAGTAAAAGACTCATTCCTACAATGGTTTGACTCAAACGAGAGTTACGTAATAGGGTCAAATCCATCACTCAAAGATTATTCAACCTTTATTACATGTGACTTAACATATTCACTTAATATCCAACTCACATCACTTAAGAGTCCCACAAAGCACAATGTAAGAAGCATTCATGTAGTAGCAATCCAATCCATAGAATAACCAAGAACATTCAAACTCACATACTACAACTAATGCTAGGAGCTTCCACTTTCATGACCGATTGCCTTATGCATGCAAATTATACACAAATACAGGATCAAATATATTGTCGAATAAAAGACTTTACCTTAGGACCACAACCAAACAAGGAACGGGAAATAAGGCCAAATCAATCATTCTAGGGCTATAAGATCCTAATTGTACACAATTTTTTAAAGCATACACTTAGGAATGAGTCTTTTAAATCATACAAATTTTTAAAGCATGCATCACACCCCTTTCTTTGATTAGAAACCCTTTTAATAAAACATTTATTTTATGAAAATTTTCACCAAACCCTCAGTTTGAATCCAGGCATACCCGAGAGTATGCCTGAATCCCTCAAACCAAGGCTCTGATACCAACTTGAAACATCCGGAAAATCACAGTGTAATATTTTCGTTTTTAACATAACCAAAACACTCTTTTATCTTTTATTTAGACATTTAAAAGCATTCCAAGCAAAAAAAAATTATCAGAGTACAATCCCAAAATCACTAGTTGCGGAAAACACGGGTGTATGCGTTACAATCAAGTCGGATCCTTCCCTTTCGAACCGGAAGTACCTGAAAACCATAAACCACAACTGTAAGCACAAAGCTTAGTGAGTTCCCCAAAACACCACATACCATACATATCGTCCATATCATACATATCATAAAAGGTGCAATGTGTCTACCATAGTCTTGTCATTATGTCGTGATCCGTATCATGGTTTTTCCTTGCCAGGCCGGGAACCAAAACCCTGGGTGTTACACACAAGTGCTAGAAGCCACCTTCTGGTCTTCCATGCAAGCATCACAAAGACAACTAGCATACAATCTACAACTACTTATCTACTTAACTGCCAGAGCCCAAACTTTGGTCTTGAATACCTATTTGCCAGGAGCCACCTCTTGGTTTCCATATAAATGTCAAAGGCCACCCTTGGTCTTCCTATAATACATAAACCAAATGGACTGGCATTGGTGTCTTCAACCCATAGTCACATGAGGAGACTCACATCGCACCGCTGAATCACACTGATAATCTCTGACAGCTGGTCCGATAATTCCCTGAATCTATCCATATCAAATAACACCCAAATAACAATTAGAGTTGAATATATGTCCTTTAATCCATACTCATGGTGAAATGACTATTTTACCCCCTAATCTAGCATGTCCCAAGACCAAGGCTCAAACCTATAATCCAAAAGGCACAAACATGGCCCAAAAATATCCCATGGTGAACCCTAATCAAACTATTGGTCAAAGTCAAAGTCAATAGTCCATGTTGACCAGACACGTCGTGTTGCGACTTGGCCATGCCGTGTTTCTACTTTATCCCCATAGGCGGGAAAACCCAGTGTTGCCTTGCAAACATGTCGTGTTTTCCCGAGTTCCAACATCTTAATACATTAAACTGTTTTCTTCGACTCCAAGAGCTCCATACGCTCAGATATAGACCAAAATGAGACTCAGAAGGGTAAACTTTCCAACTTTACCGACTAAGACCACCAAAAGGTCCAAAAACCCAAACCACAAAGCTTGATTATGTAAGGGCTTAACCAATAAGCATTTAATCCTTGAAAACATAACACTGATACGTACATCTTACTTCATTGAGCTGGAAACCCACGTAAAGTTGCCAACTTTACGTTTATGCATGACTAAATGAAGCTCTTAAGCTTAAAAGGGACTTACTAAGTGACTTGATGCATGCATGAAACCCATTATCTCATAAAGCTTGCAACTTTATGCTGAAGGAGTCCAATACCAACTCATATATGGAATAACAAGCCCTTAAAACAACTTCACTCACTCATCAACCCAAAAAGGGACCAAAAGCACAGCAAAGCACAATGTGAGGAGATCTAAACATCTATAAGTCAAGGTTTAAACTCGATATCTTAGAGAGTTTGCACAAAAGAAGATGATTTTGGATCCAAAGCCTTTCTGCCAAGCAAGACAGCTTCAAGATTTCCTCTTCATTCATAAAGGCCAAAAATGAGCACCAAGAACTTCTTACAAGCTTAAGAACACCACTAAGAGACTTAGGGATCAATTTTAGGGTTTTAGTGGCAATGGAGGTTGGTAAAAAGGCCATCCATGAGGACTTTAGGTCTTTATATTGGGTGCAACACCCTAAAAGTTAGGGTTTCTCCACCAGCCGCCAACACGTCGTGTAAAGGCACAAACACGCTGTGTTGGCCCTTTAAACTTCGTGGGCCAAAGTCATATCGCCACGCCGTGTCCAAAGAGAATTCATGATATTTATTTCCTAAAATTGCTCCCGAATATTTCGGGTGTTACATATATACTCAATAAATGCTTTATTTTCCACATATTTAAAGGGTAGTTTGCCTACAATAAAGAGGTTCAAGAAGAAAAACTAATCATAAGGTCATCATGCTGTCATGTTGTGGCATTACCCTCCCCACAAGGTTTTTCAAAGTTCTTTTTTCATGTTTAGTGGATTCTGTTTGTAGTTGCGGTCGTGGTTTTTGTTGGGTTTTATTTTAAGATAACCTAAAATAAATAATCAATATCTGATATAGCATTTTGGTAGTTGATGGATTTACTAGAAACCATCAATAAGAACTCGTGAATAATAGACTTCATAATTCTCATGTTATAGATGATTCCTACCATTCGTGCGAACAATTTGTGTATATGAATAATTGGTATTCATGTTTAACTATTCTTTGTTGAAACTAGTGCCAAATTCTACTACATCAGGCTATGGTTCTTGAATTGGTTTAAGTTCCTTGTGCCTACCACTTGCTTTACAATTAGAAGCTGGTGGGTTTTATAAGTTATGAATACATGTATAATACGGAGAAACACTTAACAATTAAGAGGGAACATACAGCCTATAAGGATCTATGACATAACACTTTGAAGGCAACATACTGTGAACAACATGTTGGATTAGGTGTCTAATACTAAATTGGTATATATTTGAATTAAAAGCAAAGTCCTTTTGGGATTTCCCTCAAAACTAGTAATTGATAGAATGACTTTTTGAGAGAGATGTTGATTTATTGGTTTATTATAAGATTAATAAATAGCAATAAATAATTTATTAATATATTATGAGATTAATAAATTAATTAAATATATTATTATTTAATTAATAATTAATTCAAAAATAATTGGAATTAATTTTGAATTGAACTTGATTAATTAAAAGTGCAAGGACTAAAGCTGTAAATTTTCAATCGTTGAACACGAGAGTAATTCTAGAAAGATCCTAGGGTTGGCCGAAATTTGGAGGCTCCTTAGGGTTTCTAGATTATTCCATATGGATAATTAGGAAACTAGATAATTTCATATTTGAAAATAATATTATTTTATTTCAAATTATAGTATATAGGGTTTTCCTATCAACTATAAATATGGTCATTTGACATCATATTTTTGGCCACTCATAATCCTAACAGGATAATCGAATTTCTCATCCTCCCTCGGTCCCTCCTCTCTCCTCACAAGTCTTCTATTGCTAGGATTTGGATACAGACCATTAGAGGCACGAGATATATGGTGTTTGATTTATGAAGCTTGTTGAAGAAGGAGTTGTTTGATTATTTACTACAATAATCAAAAGGTGTGTAAAACCTAAAAACTTTTGTAATTTTTTTATTATAGTAAGGCCTCACTAGGGTTCTTGATGTTCATTTTTTTTGCTATTAATAGAGAAAAATTAGATCTAATAGGTTGCATGTGAACTTAAGGGTTATAATTTTCTGTCACGTATAATTTTTGTAACCTATAAAACATATCAGCGGTATCAGAGCCCATAGTTTCCAGTTGATCTTGCATAATTGAATGGATCAAAAATAGAGTTTATAGAAATTAAACCCTAAGGGAGGAATTTTTTAAAATAGTTAGGTTTCTTGAAACCCTAGCCTCCACCCTTAGATTTCGAAATTTTCTAGGGTTAGATAGGGTTTATCTACTTTCCCTGATTATTATTTTAAAAAACATTAAAATTTGAATAATGAAAACCTAATAAACACAACCCTTTTTTCAAAAATTAGGAGGGTTTGGATTATGATTAAATTTGATTTTTTTGTTAACTGTTTAATTAAAATAATTATTTAATCCCTATTTGATTTAATTAATTTAATTAATTGTTTACTTAAAAGATAAAGATAAATCATAATATTAATTAATTAAAAGATTTAATTTAAATAATTAATATTTAAAGCTTAGATTTTGAAAAGATTTAAAATACAACTTATGTATACTATTAAAAGTTTAATATATCATATGTATAAGAGAAGTTAGTCAAATCGCTAGTACATCTCATTTACGAAACCATGCTATAAAGAAGGTATAAGGAAGCGACCTATAAAATGGTCGTTGAATGGGTGCTCATTCCTACCTACTGCTCCCCTGTATGGTGGGAGGTTGTTAGTTGAACGGCTTTGATAGGACATAATCTCATTAAAAGTGTAATGATATAAAAGTACTATAACTTTCTTTATAAAATCTCAGTGTAGTTACTTTAGGAAAATGTGAAAAGTAAGCTAACCCATGAAAACACACATCATACTTTAATATGTCGTTAGTGGAGCGTATGTGGTTAACCGACACATTAATAGGAACTTTAAAGATAAATGATGGACATCTCAAAAATTATCATTGTTAATGGAGCACGTGTGGTTAACCGACACGTTAATTAAAGATGATAAATGACATTTAGGTTGTCACGTGTGTTTGCATGATTATTCAGATCTTGTTTGTGATCATCAGCATCCCAACCACAAATAAATGAGCATAATCTGAGATTAAACATTCGATTAATAAGATTCAATGAATCTCAAAAGATCAAGTAATTTCATAGATTGAAATTGGTCATTTTACCTACCTTCATAAATTCACAATAATATTACGACATCCCTCTTCTTAGTTATGAATTGTTATATTGGATCCTAGCCTTGAATATTTATTTTGGGTTAAAATATTAAGGATTTACATCAACTAACTATTACTTTGATATAGATGTTTACTCCAAGAGATGCTACTGTTGCTTAGTTAACCACCAACAACTTCACTCTACTATTAATCCTCTCCAAAGAGAAACTAGTTGGTCCAAACTACATGAAATGGATGCGAAATCTCAAGATGACTCTTCGATATGAGGGTAAAGAATATATCCTCGAAAAACCTCATGTCGAAGTCGATGAGTTAATTGTTGCTCCAAAATAGAGTGACACCTACAAAAAACACTACGACGACGCAACAAAGGTCGCTTGCATCATTGTTGCAACCATGGTACATGAGTTGCAAAAGTTCTATGAGGACTATTGGCCATATGAGATAGGCTTAAATCTTGCGGAAAAGTTCCATAAGAGAGCACGTCAAGAAAAGTATGAGGTCGTCAAAGTGTTATTGGCCTGCAAGTTGAAGGAGGGAGAGTCTGTATGCAAGCGTGTGCAGAGAATGCAGAGATACATGGAGCATCTTGAGAGGCTCAATGTGAATTTTGACGAAGAGTTAACCATTGACATAGTCCTTAACTCATTGCCATTTTGTGATGATCAGTTCATCTTGACTTATCATTTGAACAACACAAATACCACATTGGCCTAACTCCACAACTTGTTACAGGCAGCTGAATCAGGGATGAAAAATAATTAAGTCCCTTATGTTACAAGTACTCGTGTCCTTACCATTGGGAAAAATAGAAGAAAATAAGAGGAAGTCTAATGTTCATTCAAACTCGGAGGGCAAGCCCCATGCCAGATCGTCTAGCAATGGGTCGAAGACAAAGCCCATTTGAGATATTCTTGATGTTAGTGACCCAAAAGAGGCTACTTGCTACTACTGCAACAAAAACGGAAATTGGAAAATAATTTTCCCTAAATACTTGATATACATCAAGGATAGCAAGATCAAGATATTGTCGACAAGTATATACACTATTTAATTCAATAACTCACAACTTACTCGTTCTATGGTCCTTGATACAGGATGTGGATTTAACATTTGTTCTGGTTTGTAGGGGTTAAGAGAATGTGAGGAGGTGGAGCATGAAAGAATAAACTTGATCATGGGAAATAAGCAATTTTCTCCTGTTACCAAGATTAGAACTTCTGGTTTTGTGTTCGGTGGTAATGTTAGGATAGATTTGATTGATTGTCGCTATTCTTTAGAAATGACACAAAACATTACTTCTTTTCATGCACTATTTAGACAAGGTTTTCGATATCCGTTTAGTGATATGAATGGTTCAATTTTAGCTTACAAGAGTGGTGTTTTTATGTTTGAAGCTTTACCTTGTAATGATGTGTATGAAACTATGATTTGTGTTGATAGCTTGGGCAATAGTGTATTCCATATTGTTTCATCTAATGGTGTAGACAAAGCATGCTTGTGACATTGTCATCTTGGACACATTAACAAGAAATACATCGACCAACTCCAAAAGGATGGGGTGTTGGAGTTATTTGACTTAAGGTCAGATGATGAATATGAGTATTATCTTTTGGATAAGATGACAAAGTCACCTTTCAATGGGTCTTGTGAAAGAGGTGAGGTTTTGTTGGATCTCATACACACAGATGTGTGTGGTCCCTCCAGATCTGCAATAAGAGATGCAAATTGATACTACGTGACATTGACAGATGATTATAATAGATATGGTTATATATACTTAATCAAATATAGACAAAAACCTTTGAAAAGTTCAAAGAGTGTAGACACGAGGTCGAGAATCAACTGGGAAGGAAGATAAAGATGCTCCGATCTGATAGAGTCAGAGAGTATCTTAGTATCAAGTTCCATGACTATCTCAAGAAATGTGGAATAGTTTCACAATTAACTCTTCCTAGGACACCACAATTTGATGGTGTGGCTGAAAGGATAAATCGAATCTTGTTAGACATGGTTCGTTCCATGACAAGTCGAGCTTCCCTTCATATTTCTTTATGGGGATATGTCTTAGAGACAAATGCCCATATTCTTAGTTTTGTCCATACTAAGAAGGTTGCCAAAACAACTCACGAGATGTGGACAAGGAAAGTTCCCTCGTTATCACATATCAAGGTTTAGGGTTGTGAAGCTTTCGTCAGACGAGAAACTCATGAAAAGCTAGAACCCAGAAGTGAGAGATGCATTTTCATTGGTTACCCTTAGAAGTCTTCTGAATACTTGTTCTACAGACCTAGTGAGAGTGTGGTATTTGTAACTCGAAAGGGAGTCTTCCACGATATAGTGTCAAATCAAGCATTCTAAAACTATTTTATATTAGTGGTATGGAACCTAACGTATTCACTCAATAGTTAATTAATATCAATATAGGTTTCACGTAGAAAAAAGCAAACAACATTCTAACACGAAATTCCTGAAGATCATTAGCCTACATGCTATCATGCATCTATAACACTTCACATATCAGGAACAAAAAAGTATATCTCATAAGCAGACATTCTAACATGCAACCATGCATAGATTCTTAGCCTAGTTTTAGCATGAAACTCATATTATAACATCAATAATATATCAAACATGTATCGATATTTTGGGAATCGCTTACTTGAGCTCCGGCTGACTGTACACATCGCATCTTCTTTCCTTCTTTTAAGTTAATTATTTTTCAAAAAGGTTTATAAGTATCCTCAGATCATTAGTTTTGAGTTTAGAATCACATGAATGTTCATTCAAATCCCTCAAACAATGGCTCTTATACCAACTTGTAAAGTACTAATTTTTAGAATATTTTTTTTTCAATTTTAAATTGACATAAACATTCATTTTTATAAAGGTACATGCAAAGCAAAACCATCTGTTCATAAATTGAAATCCATAAATCAGAGTTATAACGAAAGTATCGCGTAATCTCCAATCATAATACTACTGATGTTTGTGTACAGTCACACTTTCGCATCTTCATGAACTGATAATGTAACTGAAAAAAAATATCACATATAACACATTTAATCCATAATGTACCTGAAAAACATTTAATCCATAACTATAAATCTTAATGATTTTTAAAAAACATCACATACAACACAATACAATAAATAATCCACATTATTCTATTTAATTATGTTTTATTTTATAATTAAATTTCAAAATTTATTTAAGTGGTTGATGATTTGAATTTTATTTGAGGTTTTTGACATTATTAATTAATCAATTATCATATTAACATCTATGTATAATGCAACTTTTGATATTTATAATTTGATGCGATTTTATGATTTCAAAAATAATTTTTATTGATTTAAATGCTCAAACTTTTGAAAGAATTATATATATATATATATATATATATATATATATATATATATATATATATATATATATATATATATATATATATATATATATATATATATATATAAATTTAATTGCCACGTAAGCTTTCATATGATCATTATATATCAAACCATCTCGTTGTAATGAGTTTTGACTTACAAGCATGACTTTAGCTAAGTGAAAAAAAAAGGTTACAATTTGGAACAAAAAATTCAAAAATTGTTAAGCATGTATTTTGTAGATTCTTTTTTATCGTTATCAATATATTTTTATTTTTTGTTGTAATCATCCCTAAAAAAGATATAAAATCACTTCATGAATTCATCCTGGCCGTTGGATTTCGTTGAGAAGTAGAGGCGTCGTGGTCAGATTCCCCTCACGGTCATCTTTTCGAAAAAAAAAAACTTTGCAATCGATAAAATCGGATTCCGTATTTCCAGTTTTACCCCTATCGCAAAAACTGTTACTCTATATATACGCGCGTGAGCGTGGAAACAAACTTATCCCAAGTTTCTAGAGAGAGACTAGGGTTTGCTCTCTTGATTTTGGGGGTTTTCGATTTCTAGGGTTTGTGAGTTTCTCTTCAATTCAAAAATGGACGTTGACGGCGCTAGGAAATCAGGAACCGTCAAATGGTTCAACGATACTAAGGGATTTGGGTTCATCACTCCTGAAGATGGCGGCGAGGAGCTTTTTGTTCACCAGTCGTCCATCAGAACTGAGGGATTCCGCAGCCTTGGTGACGGTGAGACCGTGGAGTACGTGATTGAGAACGGATCTGATGGCCGTACTAAAGCTGCTGATGTTACTGGTCCCAATGAAGGTCCTGTCCAGGGGAGTACCCGTGGTGGTGGTGGTGGTGGCCGTGGAGGCGGCGGTGGTGATCGTTATGGAGGCGGAGGTGGTGATCGTTATGGAGGCGGTGGTGGTGGGTACAACGGTGGTAGCCGTGGAGGACGTGGTGGTGGTGGATACGGTGGAGGAGGCGGTGGCTATGGTGGAGGCGGTGGTTATGGAGGAGGCGGCGGTGGTGGAAACGCTTGTTTCAAGTGTGGTGAAAGTGGACACATGGCTAGGGAATGTACTCAGAACGGTGGTGGAGGCGGAGGATATGGTGGTGGAGGACGTGGAGGTGGAGGTTATGGAGGTGGCGGAGGACGCGGAGGTGGTGGCGGTGGCGGCGGCGGCTGCTACAACTGTGGTGAAGATGGACACTTCGCCAGAGAATGCCCTACATCTAACAACCGTTGATCTGCTACCATGGATGATGGAGGATAAAGGGTAAATGTGTTTCTTCACATTTGCTTTGCATCCATACATCATTCTATTTACTTTTTTGCTTTTCTGTGTTGATGAATCAATGGGTGAACCATAGTTTAATATGCTTGCTTTTGATATGAGTTTTTGGTTGGGTTTGGTTTGCTACTTCAAGTCTGTTAATTAGGGTTTCGGATATGGCACCTATTTATTTTAATTTTTCAAGTCCTTTACTAGAAAAAAAAGATTAGGGTTTTCAAGTACTACTTAACTATGGTCTTTATGAGAAATCTGGATGTATACATGCTGGAGGTTTAATAGAAGCCATTTATGAATGAAAACGAAAACAAGGGTTACCCTAAAGATCTCATTGTTGTGGGGATATTTGGTTTCTTGATAATTATATATATATATTCTTGCTTAGATATTTTATAGAGTTGGTGCATTGATTGTTTCAAATTGGTCCTTGAATTTGTTCTGTTTCTTTGGTTATTGTGTTAGCATCTGTCATTTGGTCAAAGTGGGGACTCAAAAGCTTTATACTTGTGCTTATGCCTTTTTGCCCATGTCCACAGAAATTATAGCAAGTTTCTTTTTCTTTTCTTGTTTTGGCTTACTCTTTAGTCTAAAGTTATTTGATTATTGTCAGAAGCTCAGAATTTATCATGGGCTCAATAAGTTCGTGTACAATGTCATAAAGGTTTGTGGTCGTGTGTTGATACAATTATGTGTTTGTAAACAAAATGGATGTTTGTAAAAAGGTAGAATCTTTATTTGTGGAGTTTGATTAGTTGGGAGTTTTTGGAGTAAAGATAACAATGGCATCTTGTTGGATGAATATGGATTGTTTGTACTAAAGTGTGCTAAATTTTCAAACCAGTGGTGCGTATCGAATATTGTCACAGTTGTTTTGTGTACTAATTTTGTACATGCTAGTGTTGTATGTTATTTCCAATCTTGTGAGGTTAAAATGGTTAAAGTTTCATTTTGTTTTGTTTATAATTAAAAAGTTAATATTAACCTCAAATATTTCAATTGAAATCCAACTAGGCTTTCTAGCTTAGAAATGACAATGGTGAAGTTGGCATTATAGGGATGGGAGAGGTACCAACTTTATAGACAAACAACAACCTAAACTTTATATGACATGTTATGTGTAAAAAAAGTTTCAAGTTATCTTTATTTTTATAGTATTATCATTATCTTTGAAAAATGTAGTTATGGGTAGGGCTGTAATCTTCGTGAACTGTTCGGCGGGAAGTTCGTTTATATTTGTTTATTTAATAAATGAACGAATATGAACAAAAATTATTGTTCGTTTAGTTAAATGAACGAACATGAACAATGATCTCGTTCATTCATTTATGTACGTAAACATTCGTTTATGATGTTCATTTACGTTTGTTTATATTCGTTCGTTTAAGTTTATTTATATTCATCTATATTTAATTATTTTTTATTATATTGCTATATTATATGTTCATTTACGTTTGTTTATATTCGTGTTTGTTTGGTTCGTTTACAGCCCTAGTTAAGGGTATTATTAAGTTTGGATTCATTTGATGAAATCAAATCTAGTTGGATCTTGTTGAGTTGAAATTTAGATTTTTGGCGTGAAAAAGATAGAACTTATCATGTGCACGTTAGAGACTATTCATGATTCTTGCTCCATGGATATCTGTACGATTTGTCAATATCCACAAAACAAGGAAGATGTGCATTAGATTTCATAATTGTGTACACCGACAACATAAATGTTATGTTTTCGGAGGTCCACATGTATTCACAAAACGCGAAGTGACTTTGCTTGGGTGTTGATAGAGAAATTTGTGTTTTGCGAGACTAAGTCAAAAACCGCATATTTATTGTAAGAGAGTAAATTAAATTCAAGAGATATAATTCAAAAAAAAAAAGTTTTGATTTCGAGTTAAGACTTGAGATCTAAAGATGAATTATATCGTAGAGAAAAGTAGCTTTTATCAGTAATACTAATCTTGATTTTAAGGTTGAAAAGTTGGGGTTTAGAGTAAGTGGTTACTTTTTTATATTTTAAGCATTTATAGTTTAGATGAACAATGGCGTGGTATAGTAGATATGTACATTGTTGCATATTATGCATGCATCGATTAAGGTATTTTATTACAATATCTTGTTGATTTTAGAGTTGTGGGGCATTTATCTATTTCAATTGAACAAAAACATAAGTCTTGTTCGATTATGTAAAATGATTTCAAGATAGTTGAAGAAGAGAAGAGAAACGGGTTGAAGTAGCAACACTAAACACAAACCCCAAAGACCAAATAAATATCTGTTTGGCTTAATTTAGCCTTCAATCTCTTAATCACTTGCCTCATAATCTTGTAATCCTTTGTCACCTAGACCTTTTCTTTTAAAATCGTTTTTCCTCCGTATAACTTGAAATCTCTTCCCCACTTACTGAATTATTGGGATCAGCAACCAACATCTTTCTTACTCACATTTTTTAAGTAGCCATATCTTCCCACCAAAACAACCCAATGTTAGCTACCATCACTACATCACATTGTAAACAAGCAAAAGAAAAAGATAAAAGGCGACATATAAAATTAACATGGATCGATAGATGTGACTTACATTTATAGTTTCATATATACGTAAGAAGATAATGATTCTTCTATTACTTCACTATTTTCAATTGATACATTGGAATCCCTAATTGAAATACTTATTTTGAATAATTTAAAATTTGTGAGTTTTCAAAAGTATTTTTTGTTGCTATATAAATGCGCATTTAAAATTTATTTGTACATGTATTTATTTAGTAATACTAATAACAACGATTTTAAAAATAATATATTTACTTACGTTTTTAATAAATAATAATAATAATAATAATAATAATAATAATGTTTTTTTTAATCTTGATATTTTAGGTCAATTTATGAAATAGTTTAAAATTAATTTGTTACATACTGATTAGAAGGTAACCGGAAGAAAATGATCAGAATGCAACAATTTATTGGTTTTTAGGGCTTTTTGTAAAAAAAAGAAAAAGTAACTAGGGACTATATTGTAAATTGATCCAAAATATTGAGGTTTTTCTATAAATTTTTCCATAACACGTGGAAACCATTAATTCCTTTGCTTAATCACACATCTTGATTTTGACAATTGTTTTCGTTTAGTAAGTAAGAAGATAGATACTAAAAGGATTTCTAGCCCAACGGTAGCTGGTATTGCATTCCTTTTTTGAGATTAAGGGTTCAAGTCCGCAGTAGATATAAGTGAAATAATTTAGGTATAGTTTAGTATATTTGTTGATTAAAAAAAAGTAAGAAGATAGATAGACAAAATGTAAGAGAGTATTTAATTTCTTTATTAAAAAATAACTCACGAGTTCATTGTTGTGAATTTAACAAATATACTCAAGCTTGTGATTTTTTTCAATATTTTTAGGATAAATAGCACAAAAGACACTAAATATATACAAATATGCTAATTTGATAATGTGTGTGTGTGTGTGTTTTGTTTTAAATTTGATACTGTGTTTTCAATTTATTACAATTATAACCATTTGACCGATCAACCCAGTTACTTGCTAACATGACATGATAACGTGCTGATGTGTCAAAACCGATTTTTTCCACAAAAGACACTAAATTTATTTATTTTTTTCAACTTTGACACTCTATTTTTTATTCTAAATCAAACATCATTTTTTTTTTTAATTTTATTAAATGTTGATCATTTTCCATTTGAAGCAGTATATATGTTTTTATTACATTTTAAACCGTATAATTTTTCATTTAAAAAACACATTTTTATATAAATATAGTGTTTTTTAACATTCAAATAAATGTTATGTATAAATATGTATTTAGTTATATATTGATTTCGCATCTAATGTTGTTTGAAACATTAAAGAAGGGGTGAGAAATATAGAACAAAATATAAATATTTAATAATAATACTAAAATAGATGTTATAATGACGGTATTTATCCTTCATAAGTATTTTTGAAAAAATTAAGATGAATAATATAATTTTCGATATTGTTAATGGACATAATGATTAGATACCTCTTGAATAACTAAATTCTCATTCAATATTTAAATGATCGTTCGAGATTAAGTCATTATAGTATTTGGGAGTCACACCATTCAAGATGTTCCTAATAATATTATGAATATGATATGAAATGTAAAATTTCATGGGTTGTAAACTTAACCTATGAGCGTTAATCGACTATATGTCTCAGAACCTCTAAACTCATTTTAAAGTTGTGTATTTAATTTAAAATATGGTTTTTATATAACTAATACATATTTATATATAATATTATGGTTTGAATGTAAAAAAATTAATTTATACAAAAATATGATTTTTAAATGGAAATATATATTTATATAGTTTAAAATATATTAAAAAAATATTTATACGATTTCAAATGGAAAATGATTAACATTGAACAAATAGGAAAAAATAATTTTCGATTTAGAAAAAAAATAGAGTGTCAAAATTGAAAAAAAAAACTTAATGTTAAAATCGAAAAAAGTAAAATTTTAGTGCCTTATGAGATTTTTTTTTTTTTTTTTTTTTTTTTTGATACATCAACATGGCATTTCTACATGTTATTTCTGTATGCCACGTCATCATGCCATGTTAGTATGTAATTGGGTTGACCGATCAGAATTATAACAAATTAGAAAACATAGTATCAAATTTAAAATTAAAAAAAACACAATGTCAAATTATTGAATTCTAGTTCAGTTATTTAATTTATCAGCAATATATATATATATATATATATATATATATATATATATATATATATATATATATATATATATATATAGGAGTATGATCAAATGAGAACACCAAAAAGGTTGAGAATGCGAGAACAAAGTATATTTATTTATGATTTCATGTATTCATTTGTGGAGGAATGATAAAGTTTTACGCCTTTAATTTCAACCGAAGAGAAAAAACATATTCATGTTGATTGTACGTAAAAATTTATCATTTCTGCACAAATGAATACATGGAATCACAAATGCATATACTTGTTCTCGCGTTCTTAACATTTTAGGGGTTATCATTTGATCCTTTCTATATATATATATATATATATATATATATATATATATATATATATATATATATATATATATATATATATATATATATATATATATATATATATATATATATATATATATCAAATTAGAATTTTTAATCTAAACTTAGTGTTGCTATTTACCCATATTTTTAATATTTTAATAAATTTTGTGAATTTAAAGAATATAATAAATTGGTAAATATAAATTTTTTCTTAAAAAAAGTATATAGTATAAATTATAAAATAAGATCGTGTAGAAATGGTTAAGCGTATTTTCTAAGTTCTATATAATCCTCGAGTTTTATGCTGCGGAATTGTATATGGATTTGGGTATTTAATTTAATTTTTGTGAGTTAAAAAAATCTCATAAATTGGTAACTATGATTTTTTTGGAAAAACATAAATAAAATTAATTAGAACAGAAATAGTATTTTTTTTATACGACATAGGTCGCATGTTCAAAAGAACAGCGACTAATTATTTTCTTATACTCTTCCACTTTCCTGCTTTCATGAGTTTTCAATAGGATGAGAATCCATTCGGTTTATGGGGGTTTTTAGTTTCTTTGAATCAATTTTTTCTGTTTGAAATTTTTATTAGTCCAATTTAAAAATTGAACCAAATCGAATTCAAATTTTCTAGATCAAACCAAAAACCGAATTATAATTCAGTTTGCTTCGTCGTGAAACCGAGGAAACCAAACATTAACTTAAAACAAAAAATTAATATTGCAATTTTTTAAACATAAATTAAAATGTGTTTAACATAGAAATCTAAAGTTGCAAACAAAATAATATAAAGTTTGTTACAAAAAGATCCAAAAAGTAAATAGATTAAAATGATTTTTACTTTATAATTAATATTTTTATTTAATATAAAAAATAAAATATATATTTTTAATTAAATAATTTATGAAATTCGATTTTTTTTAGTTCGATTTGGTTTAAATTTTATTAAACCAAAACTCGAATCAAAAACAAAATTCATAATTCGAATTGGTTTTGAATCAAACCAAAAACCGAATTTAAATATGGTTCAATCTGAAATCGATTTCAGTTCGATTAGTTTTTTTTTTTTTTTTTTTTTTTTTTTTTTTTTTTTTTTTTTTTACCAAATAAATCACACCCCTAATTTTGAAGACATAATCAAAGATTAGAAACAATACATGTTTAACAATTCATACCACATCTTATTTTACTTAAGTTTCTAATTATATTTATTTCAGCTATTTTTTGTTTACTTTTCAACCTCGTAAAAAATATATAAAAAACAACAAATATGAAAAGAATTTCACGAGCTTAACATATTCACCAATTTACGGCCTAAAACCTGCATACTTTTTGTCACAAAAAGGTTTTCTCGTGTTATAAAAAGTAATTTAACAAATCCATGATAATTATTATGATAGAATGAAAAGTTGAACATATGAATATATATTTAGACTGAAATAAAGATTTTTCGGTGATTAGCTCCTTTTGTATAATATAAAATTGAGCTGATTACAAAATTAGCAAAAAAATTTAATTATTTATTATTTTTAGGTAAAAGTTAGCATTTAAAACCTAAAATAATTAAGTAGTCTACGGTCAAAACCGTGTTGACTACGATTAATAGTCAATCGACTACTCTTTGGAGAGATTCAGCTTAGGTCTGACAATCGTATCGTATTCGGGTTGGTGGGTCACGAGTTGACGGGTCAAATTATACCAACCCAAACACGAAATTCCTGAGAGCATCCCATAAATTCCTGCAAAAAGAGTGTCAAGCGTTCTTAGCCCATGTCGTCGACCAAAAGAAGGAAGTTAAGGATCTTGAGAGCATCCCCGAAATCTGTAACTTTCCTGATATCTTCCTCGAAGATCTTCCCGGAATCCCTCCCAAACGCCAAGTCGAGTTCCAAATCGACTTAGTCCCCGGAGCCACTCCTATAGCCAAATCCCTTTACCGCCTGGCACCAGCAGAAATGCAAGAATTATCTGGCCAGCTCAATGAACTACTCAACATGGATTCATCAGGCTAAGTTTCTCACCCTGGGGAGCCTCGGTCTTATTTGTGAAAAAGAAGGATGGATATTTTCGGATGTGCATAGATTATCGCGAACTGAACAAGCTTACCATCAAAAATCGTTATCCTCTTCCCCGAATCGACGACCTCTTCGATCAACTTCAGGAAGCCAACTACTTCTCAAAAATAGACATAAGATCATGGTAGCATCAGCTACGAGTCCATGAGGGTGATGTTCATAAGACAATATTTCAGACTCGATATGGTCACTACGAGTTTGTGGTAATTCCCTTTGGTTTAACCAACGCACCAGCGGTATTCATGGATATGATGAATCGGGTGTGCCGCCCTTTCCTAGACAAGTCTGTGATAGTGTTCATTGATGATATACTTGTCTATTACCGAAGCGAGGAAGATCATAAACAACACTTGAGACTAGTGCTAGAAACTCTAAGGGCGGAGAAGCTATATATGAAATTCTCTAAGCGCGAATTCTGGATCAGAAAGGTAACTTTTCTCAGTCGCGTGGTTAGCGAAGAAGGCATACACGTTGACCCTTCCAAGATCAAAGTGATAGAGAATTGGTCAGCACCGAAGAAGCCCACAGAAATCCGTCAATTCTTGGGCCTTGTTGTCTGTTATCGTAGGTTTATCCAGAATTTCTCTAGAATTGCTAAGCCTCTAACCACCCTGACTCAGAAAGGTGTGGCCTTTTAGTTGGGGAGAGAAGTAGGATGCTACGTTTCAAACATTGAAGCAAAATTTATGCAACGCACCTATCCTGTCTCTGCTAGAAAGGACGGAGGACTTTGTTGTCTACTGCAATGCATCCAATCAGGGCCTAAGCTGTGTGCTCATGCAACGAGGTAAAGTCATTGCTTATGCCTCAAGGCAGCTGAAAGCACATGAATTCAATTATACAACTCACGACCTGGAGTTGGGAGCAATAATCTTCGCATTAAAGATATGGAGACATTATTTCTACGGAACCAAGTGCACTGTCTTCACTGAGCATAAGAGCCCGCAACATTTTTTCGATATGAAAGAGTTGAACATGAGACAACAACGATGGGTGGAACTACTCAATGATTATGAGTGTGAGATACGCTATCATCCAGGCAAGGCCAATGTGGTAGCTGATGCCCTCAGCCGAAAAGAGTACTCAGGTCACAAAGTGAAGGCACTATCAATGACCATCAATTCCCATTTATCTGCTCAAATCAGAGAGGCTCAGCTGGAAGCCTTGAAACTAGAGAACATGTCGGATGAAGCCTTGAGGGGAATGGAAATGAACTTAGAGATCAAGGGAGACAAAGTCTATTATCTCATGAACCGACTCTAGACCCTAAAGTTCGGTGGTTACAAAGAGGTTGTCATGAGCGAAGCTCATAAGACTCGATACTCAGTTCAACCAGGTTCGGATAAGATGTATCTGGATCTCAAAATGTTATATTGGTGGCAAAATATGAAAGCAGAGATCGCTACCTTCGTGGGCAAGTGCCTGACTTACGCCACGGTGAATGTTGAATATCATAAGCCCTCAGGTCTACTTCAACAACCATAAATACCTGAGTGGAAGTGGGAAAGGATTATGATGGATTTTATCACTTAATTACCCAAGTCTCCGAGTGGGTACAATACCATCTGGGTAATTGTCGATCGATTGACCAAATCCGCCCACTTACTGCCAATCAAAGAAACCTTCAAGATGGAGAGACTGACTCAGATCTACATTCAAGAGATAGTTCGTATGCATGGTGTGCCTATGTCCATTATCTCCAATCGGGGCAGAAAATTCACCTCGAGATTTTGGTAGTCACTGCAGAAGGCTCTTGGAACTAAGCTGGATATGAGCACAGCGTACCATCCACAAACCGATGGGCAGAGTGAGAGAACCATTCAGACCTTGGAAGATATGTTGAGAGTATGTGTTATATATTTTGGTAAGTAGTGGGACACCCATTTGACCTTGGTCGAGTTCTCCTACAACAACAATTATCAAACCAATATCAAGGTCACGCCGTTTGAATCCCTTTATGTCCGTAAGTGCATATCACCTCTGTTATGGGCTGAGGTGGGTGACACGCAGCTAGCCAAGGGGCAAATCCCCGACAACACTCTTACAGGCCCGAAAATCATTTGCGAAACCACATAAAAGATCGTACAAATCAGAGAACGACTGAAAGAATCCAGGGATAGGCAATAGAGCTACGCCAATAGACGATGAAAATCCTTGGAGTTCCAGGTGGGTGACCATGCTATGTTGAAGGTCTCACCCAGGAAGGGCATGATACGCTTTGGTAAGCATTGTAAGCTATACCCAAGATACATAGGACCTTTCGAGATCCTCGCTAGAATCGGTCCCGTGGTGTACAAACTTCGTTTACCCCAAGAGCTTAATAATATTCATCCCAACTTCCACTGGTCGAACCGTAAAAAGTGTCTATCCGACGAAACCCTTGCAATCCCTCTTGATGATATCAAGATCAATGAGAACCTAAATTTTGTGGAAGAACCAGTCGAAATCATAGATCGAGAAGTCAAACGAATAAAGCAAAGTCGCATACCGATAGTTAAGGTCTGCTAGAATTCCAAACAGGGGCTTGAATTCATTTGGGAGCGTGAAGATCAGATGAAAGAGAAGTACCCGCCTCTTTTTCCAAGTCCATGATTGTTTTCTATGTTTGAATTTCGGGACGAAATTCCCTCTATCGGTGGGATGATGTGACAACCCGAATCTTTTTCTGTCACTGTTAGACGATTTTCGTTAAATAAATATTGTATTTTATTTAAGTTTCGTTGAATTCCTATGATTTGGAAAATCATTTAGTTTGATTATTTAAAAATTTATATATATAAGTCGGAGCCCAATATTGCGCGAAAAACCCGAGTCTCCGAAAAATCAGTGATTCCAGCCTGATCGGTGTTCACGGCCGTGAACCCGATCACGGCAGTAAACCCGATCACGACCGTGAACCTTATCACGGCTGGACCCCCACCGACCATACACCTAGCATATATATATATATATATATATATATATATATATATATATATATATATATATATATATATATATATGTGGCTCCTACCCTCATTTATAATTTTCTGGTAGCAAACACACTTCCTCACTCTAAAAAGATCTCACCCGAAAACTCAAGGTTTTGAAAGATTTCTCTTCATCTATCACTCTAACCGCATTAGAACATGTATTGGAGCATCAAACATCCACTTTTCATCGATTCAACATCGTGTTCTTGAGTTCACGGCCGTGAACCCTTCAAATCTTCATAAGTCGGGCCGTGAGCCCTTCAAATCTTCAAAGATCGTGAACCATTCAAGAGCAGTGAATCGTTCATGGCCGAGAACAGATCACAACCGTAAACCCTCCCAAAACCGTGAATCGTGTCCGAAAACCTGCTTTGCCCGATTTAATCGAGCTCCGGTTACATCCTTAACTAAAAGCAAGTGTTTTCTAACACTTTACCTAACGAAATCGCTAATTTAGATGCATATATGTAATTAATTGTTATTAGGATTCCGTACGTTAAGTGCCACATACATCAACCCGAGGGTCATCATTTCTAGTTTCGTTGATTTGACGATTGCACACAACTAACAGTGAGTTCATACCACTACACTTTTATGGGTTTTAACGTTTTCAGGGGGAATACAAGCCAAACACAAATGATTTTGTGAACTAATACAAAAGAATTTCAACAAATTTAAAACTTATGCAATTGATACAGTCAAACGATTTCCACATTTTTATAAAATACTTAGATATTTTATCCCTTTTGTAACATGCTGAGCATAAGGGACACTTTCAAATTGAAATCATAATTGAATAGTTTTCAAAACAATTCACGAACCAAGTAGATAACATTTCAGGCAAACTATAATGGGTATAGTTTGCGGAATTCATTACACAGTTTTTACCGATTCAAACTATATACATGGGCAAACATATAAACTATGACAACTTAGGTTTATGATATTCATTACTACATTCGGATAACAAGAGTATAACACTAAATAATTATTTAAGAATAATTATTCATACTCTACCAAGTATACAAACGGTTTCAAATACAAGAAAACGATACAAAACTACACGTAAACTAGTTAATACAGGATTATGAGACAACTTTTCAATTGTACCCTTCGGGGTACTGGTAAAATCCTCAACGTTTAGTGTAACCAGAGTCTCCTGGAGGGAGAGCGTTAGATTTGTTAATAGATCTATTCGGGACTGACGATCCCACACCTAAACAGCTAGCTACAGTTAGGTAGGCATGCCTGGGGTGACAAATATCATACCGCACGACACCTGAAGAACGTCGATGAGGTCATCAGTTATATCAAGCATGGTTATACGACTCACAATAGTATAAACTAACCTTTGTTTACGGGATTTCTTTCTTCATTAGTTTTATTTTAATTAATAGAACTACTATACATTACACTGGAGGATTCCAGGGATACAATACTCGGTTTTATTTTAAATAATAAAACTATTATACATACTAGTGGTGACTGGTGACTGGTGTTTTCAAACAAAACATACAATACTTATTGGTAGTAACCCGGGTTTTCATACAAATGGTTTCATTCAAAACAACGATATACGATACAACTGGTGGTAGCCAGGCATACAAACTATTACTTGATACACAACTCAAACACAATAACAAGCATATATAATGGGTATAGTTTTCAACTTGAAATCATAATTACATAGTTTTCAAAACAATTCACGAACCAAGTACATAAAATTTCAGGCAAACTATAATGGGTATAATTTAGGGAATTCATTACACAGTTTTTACCGATTCAGACTATATACATGGGCAAACATATAAACTATGACAATGTAACGCCTGTAGATCCGAGCTATTCAATTTAGAGACGATAAGCATCAAAAATGACTTTTTGATGGAATATTATATAGAAGGGGTAATATTAAATAAGTTTAGTATATTTTACAAGGATTTTGTATATATAAAGACGCCGAAATCCGAGTTATAACGAAGAAGTTATGACATGTCGAAGTTTCGCGAGAAAACCTACACGACACAACGCGGCGTAAGTAGTGAATTTACGTTAGAGCGATATTTGATCTTTGCAATCTAAATGAAAGTCGTAGAATATGTTAAACCGAGAGCGTGCATGAAAAGAACGCTTAAATCTGACTTCGTATCAGGAACTTATGATTTTTTGAAGTTTCGGCTTAGCAGTGTGCAACCCGAAGTTTGAATATGAGATCGAGCGATATTTAGCCGAAACAATCTAAATGAGAATTGAATATCTCATTGATATTAGTCCAACGGTAAAAATACAGATGAAAACGGAGTTAAGATGAAGAAGTTATGAGTTTATAACGGAATTTTCCTGTCCTGACCTACTAAAAATTATATATTTATAATATATTAAAAATAAATTCAAAATTAGCCAACAAATTCTAAACGAGAGTTGTAGGGAAAAATCTCACCTACCCGTGGATATAAAGAACGTCAAAGACGGAGCTCGTATGCGAAAGTTATGAATTTCTGAAGTTCAGGGCGTAAACCCCAAGGCTGTGTCAGAGCTCACGAGGTGAGCATATGTGGCTCATGAGGTGAGTATTAGTGACTCACAAGGTGAACAGATGATGGACGTCTTCTTGTGCAAGTGGCCATGACGAACGCAATGACATATCGAGCTCACGAAGTGAATATTAGAAACTCACGAGGCGAGGCAGTTCACGAGGTGAATATTAGAAACTCACGAGGTGAACTCAGAAAATTCACCCTATAAATAGAAATCGAGGGTCAGCCGGTTTTGGTTGCTCCTTCTCATCTCTCCTACTCCCTATACTCTCTATAAGCCCTATTTTACCCCCCCCCCCCCGAAGCCCTGGTATCATCCCGAGACCCGAAGCGGGACCTGAAGCCCGGAGATCCCGAGAAGTGAAATTTCTGTGCCGAAGCTCTTCCTACGAGAAATTGGATTGTGTGAAAATCTTCCAGATCTACCGAAGAATACTACTTTTACAAGCCGTAGTGCTGTCCGATCATCTTCTGATCAAGTGAGTGTATATTCCCTTTCATAACACGATTTTAATACAAGTATTGTTTGAATATATTAAGTATATGTTTTGTGTGAGTGTGTAGTCACTTTCTTCTAACACATAAATATGAAGTATTTGTTATGAAATATGTGCTATGTGTTTATATATTTTTGTTTATTTGAGATGGGTGTGGAATGGATGTTTTATATAGGTTTTAAATGAGTTAAACTGTATATGTATTTTATATCTACAAATATGTTGGGTAGAACATGGGTAGACGAAATAGTTGGTGTGTGATGAAGGATGAGTTTGAGGATGAGACGAAAGATGAACCTTGGTAGTTATGGATTTAGTACTGTATAGATGAACCTTGGTAGTTATGGATTTGGTACCTTATAGATGAACGTTGGTAGCTATGGATTTAATACTATTAGATAGATGATGATAGCTATGGTCTTAGTGCCAAATAAAGAATCCTGGCAGCTATTGTCTTAGTGCCAAATAAATAACCCTCGCAGCTATTGTCTTAGTGCCAAATAAAGAACCATGGCAGCTATTGTCTTAGTGCCAAATCAAGAACCTTGGTAGCTTTGGTCTTAGTACCAAATAAAGAATCCTGGCGGCTATTCTCTTAGTGCCAAATAAAGAATTCGGGCAGCTATTGTCTTAGTACCTAATACGGAGTTAACGAATAGATGATTCTTATGGTGAACCCTTAAGAGTAAGGAAGATAATGGGGATGGGTAATTGGGTTGATTGTTTGATGATTAAATATAATAATTATATTATTATGAGTTGAAAACCCTATATGCTCACCAGGCTCCCAAGCTTGAACCACTCAGTTTTCTTTGCATTACAGTTAATGACACAAGAGTATAAGTTGGTGGACTTGACGAGAGATTTTGGATCATAGATCAGTAGTTATAAATAACTGTTTTAAGGTCTATTTTATACTGTTTATGCTTTTGTTCTATATCAGAACATGACATCCCGGGATTTTGTTATTTAATGAAAATACATTTCTTTAAAGAAATGCTTTGATAAATTCTTATCATATTTTGTTTTGGGAACAAATTCCACAACTGGTTTCTTTAAAAGATTACTCTGATTTTAAAACAAAGCATAAACAAATCGTTCTTTTCTGGCCGTGAATTTGGGGATGTCACAGACAACTTAGGTTTATGATATTCATTACTACATTCGGATAACAAGAGTATAACACTAAATAATTATTTAAGAATAATTATTAATACTCCACCAAGTATACAAATGGTTTCAAATACGAGAAAACGACAAACAACATCATTTGCTGGGTCTTCCACTTTGAAGTGTCAGTTTTTAACAACTCATATTCTTTATGGTTTTTGTATTTGAAAAGTGCATGAGTTCTTGGTGAGGTTATTTTCGACAGTACTTTGATTAGAGAAAAATCCTTATTTCAAAGCTTTCTTGTTATCCTCTTCAACAATTTTTTTTGATTTCAGGTTTATCTTTATCACAATTTTCTGAGGTAACAAACACCTGATTTGAGAAGATAACTTCATCTAAACATTTGAAGTTAGGATACACGACCGTATTGGGTTCAAGATAATGAGAACCCTTTTCCTTCAGAATTTTGTTGAACTTCTCAGTATCCTTGTATACTCGATCAACAACAACTCAAGGAATGGTTGTATCTTTCAAAACATCATAATTATCATCATCACTATATGTCTGACTATCTTCAAGAGTCACATGGTCAGGATCATGAACTTTCGAAGTCGAAGGTTGGTCAGTGTCAACTTCAACCGATTAATCATTACATATTTCTTTACCCTTCGCTAGAGAAGTGACTTTAATGGCAGAACAGTAAATAATTTCCTCCGCCTCAATTTCACTCATATCATAAGAATCATCTTCGATATCAGCAAAATTGTTTTGAGAGTTAGATATCGAATTCTCAGTTCTTTTCAAAATTTTGATTTGTTCGTTTTTGGTCAAGGTCTCATTTACAATGTTAATAAGATCATTTGCATCTAAACATTCATACATTTTCACAACACCATATGCATAAGAATCTATTAGGACCATATCATCTTTAGAGATTTTCTTTTCACAATCAAAGGAAGTTAAATCTACTTTCTCCTTATCGAAAGCTAAAAAGGGCAGAAGTTTCCTATATTGTTCTTTGCTAACATCAGACGAATAATGTAAAGCAGTTAATTTCCCATACAACCTTTTTGTAGTATTACAATAAATGTTTCATTGTTTATGCAAATGTTTATTATCAGAGATAAGACTATCACGATCACACATTACCTGGGTCAATTGTAATTCTGATTGATTTATCAAAGTTTTCTTGTTCTCCAAAATCCTCTGAGTTTCTAGTAGTTGTTTATTGAAAATTTTCGCATCATTACAAGCAAAAATAAGAAGATCATTAAGGTAAGTAATAGCATTATCAAACTCATACAATATCGAATCATATGCACTAGAGGGAATATTAAAAGATTGCAAAAGTCAACGTACATGAGAAGTAATGGGGGACTTGTGAGTAGATGTCAAAACAAAACACTTCCCAGTGACATTTTCTTCATCCTCTTCCTCGAAGCTTATGAATATTGCTCCGTGAGTGGGATTTCACATCTCTGTCATCGGAACCTGATGACCATACTTGATATGTCCCTTCTTCTTCTGACATTCCTTTCGAAACTAAGGACATTCCCTTTGCCTTTGCTCTCACTTCTTCCAACCTCTTAACATAGTAGGCTTCGTCCTTTACTCTACTCTTTTTCTCACCCCTATTCTTGAGCATACAATCACTTTCGATATGATTTGCTCCATTATAGCAATGACAGTCGAATCCTGAGTCACCTTTAAGCTTTTTCTCCATCTTTGCATCTTCAACCTTGACATCCTTCTTCTCCTATTTCTTTTCCTCAGTCACACTCTTTCCTGAAAAACTACCTTTCACATGACTTGCTCATGACTCCAAATTAAAAGGCTTTTTGAAGAATTTATTCACTCGGTTGTTCGAATAAAAAGCCACTGCTTCGCCATCAGAATTGACGATCAAGCCTTCATCTTCCGAATTTTCCTTCTCAGCAACTTCTTTCTCAATCTCTCTTCCAACAACCTTCGACACAAGAGTAAGAGGACCATCCAGACTAATCCTTTTTTCCTTAACAACCTCATTTACTTCAGATTCATGTGCTTTTAACACATTATAGATATCATTTAGTGAAAAATAATCGAAACTTTGTGGTGTCTTTATCATAAGGTTGACATTTCGCTAGGGATGAGCAAATGGACTGGGGAACCAGCCGGAACCGGAACCGGCACCGGAACTGGAGCCCGATGGAACCGGTCAGGCCGGGACCGGGACGTTATTTTTGTAGATTTTTGGAACCGGGGACCGGTAGTAACCGGAACCGATATAACCGGAACCGGTAGAACCGGCAAAAACCGGAACCATATCATGCTATTTTTCAAGGACCGGTTCCAATATTTGAAGACACGACAAGAACCGGTAGGAACCGGGAACCGGTAGAATCGGAACTGATAGAACCGCCGGGCCGGTTCGGTTCTTGATTTTGGCCGAAGCCGGTTCACGGTTCCGGTCCGGTTCGGGCCGGTTCCGGCCGGTTCGGTCCTTTTGCTCATCCCTACATTTCGCCATTCTTTGCGAAGTCCCACGATGAATATTTGATTGTACTCCATAGTTGACCTTGTAACTCCATATATGTTGCATTTGAATAAGAGTTCATTCAGACGGTCATAGTAGAGCTCAGTGGACTCTCCTTCCTTCTACTTAAAATCTCCCAATTCTAGTAGACATTGTTTGACTGAATTGATCTTTGTTTTCTCACTGCCTTGATACTTCTCCTTCAGTGTATCCTAAATTTCCTTTGAAGTTTTATAGATCCTTACATAATTGTATACAACTAGTGGAAGAGCACGACGCAGTTCATGCATACATTTCTTGAGTTTATCAGCCTGTTCTTCAACATCTCGATTATTAGCAGCAGTTCCAACACTTTGTACAACAGTAGGAGGATGAACATCACTAATTTGATGTTAATTGCATATTTTATAACGTTTAAATCATACACAAAATAGAATGGCCAACATATAGATACCAAATATAATTTCGATTGACATTTTGTTGCATAACATGTCTTATATTGCTTACATTTCTTACATCTTAAACAAATTCTACGTTCATGCAACTTACTAAAAGATTACTTTGCTTACTGCTTACATTTTCAACAAAATAAGGATATTGAGAAATAGAAGTAAGAGACTAATAAGAATTATATTGCATAAGGTGTCTAAGTCAATAACTATATGTGGTATGTACTTGACTTGAAAGTAGCATGGTCCATTTGGGTTGTATTTCACCGGAACAATTTGAAAGGATGGACTTTTGAGAAGAGGTTATTTATGATTTATTAATATGTTATAAGTTATAATATATTAATATGAAATCATATTATTTAATTAATATTGATTAAGAATTAATTTGGAATTAATTTAGTGATCAAAAGAGACTAACTAAATGTACGAGGATTGATTTGATAAATCAATGATTCTTATAGTGTGGGCCTATGGTTATTTAGGATGGGCTAAACCAATATGGTGGTCCATGGATAGTCCATGAAGGTTTAACTCATGGATCCTAAGTAATATGAAAGGTCATGGTGCATTAGGGTCTTGCGACACTATAAAGGAAGCCCCTTAACTCGTAAAATTGGCACTCGTAGTTCTAGGAGATCATAAGAGCCGATTTTTGTGCAAGTCACTCTCTCTCAAGTCCTCCATTGTTAGTGGTGTTTTGTGAAGCATTTGAGGCATCACACTTGGGGTGCGAGGGTCTTAAAGGTTCAAGTTAACAAGCTAAAACAAGAGGTAAGCCATCTAACTAGTTTTGTTATTCAAGTACCCATGATTTGTATGCTAGTTAGGATAATGCTTTGGAAAATCAAATAGCAACTAAAATTAGAGAAAACATAGATCCAAAGCATATAGGGTTGTATGCGCACCTTAAGGTTGTTAGAGTGCTCAAAACCCATCAGTGGTATCAAAGCCTATGATTGTTTTCTGTTATATTTGATGCTCACTTGTTTTCAAAGCTGGGAAAATCGATTTTCTGCCTTTTGACTGGTGAACTCGTCGAGTCCACTCAGAAATAGACCAACTCGATGAGTCCAGTTCATGTACTCACCGAGTTGGTGCTCAGGTGTGCAGAATTTCGAGTTTTTGGCCAGAACTGGATTAAGATCATTACCCCAAACTGTTTTTTTAACCATGAAATTTGTTTTTGATAAGGTAATGATCATGCTTATCCAATTAAAAGATAATTGTCATAATTTCAAGATTTGTATTAGTTTATATGATTAGGCTAATTTCTTGAAGATTGTTGATATGAATTATCTAGTTCTTATGAGTTTAATTAGATCATGGATGAATTATTTGATTATTGTGTTAATTAAAATAATGATCTAAACGCCTTTAATGGACTCCATAACTTGTCCTCAAGTTATGGAAAATGAAAAGTTTTTTTAATTAAAAGGTCATTAAACTCATAAGTCATAGAAATGAAAAGTTTTGAAGAGTTTTAAAACTTGCCCTCAAGTTTTGGAATTTGTAAAGTCACACTTATGAATACTTTAATTCCAAACCGTAGAATTTAAAAGTTTAAAATTCAACGATTATACTATTATAATATTAAAAGTTTAATATATATATATATATATATATATATATATATATATATATATATATATATATATATATATATATATATATATATAAGACAAGTCATTCTTACCGTTAGTAGGCCTCATTCACGAAGCCAGTGTATAAGGTTACTGCCTATAAAATGGTGGTTTAATGGGTGTCTACTCTCACCACCGCTTCCTTGAATTGTGGAGGGTCGTTAGCCGAATGGTTAGGATAGGACATTAATTCTCGTTAAAATTATAATGATAATTATAAAGTAACTAAATGTTTTATTAAATTCCCAATATTAGTTACTTTAGGAAAATGTGAATTTAATGCTAATCCATGAAATTGCACTTTGCACCTTGCCAAGGTGTTACTGGAGCGTGTGTGGTTAACCGACACATTAACTTAGACTAGTAAGGATGGCAAAGGGTAGCTTTATGTTTGTCATAGATCGATGGAGTGTGTGTGGTTAACTGGCACATCGATTAGGTGATAAATGACATCAAGTGTACCAAGTAAATTTTCATGGTTATTCACACGTTGTCTGTGATCCTCGGTATCCCAGTTAGAAACTTGAAGGGCATAATCAAGATTTAAACATGACATTGAAAGTTCAATGAATCTCAAAAGAATCTAGGAGTTTTAATCCAATTAAAACTTACTAATCAATTTCGTTTTTCATGGTGGAAATTGGTTAACTGTCATTTCCCTACCTTCAAATATTTTTCAAGTTGGATTACGGCATCCCTCTTCCAATTTGTTAAATATTGTGTTGGTTCCTAGCCTTAATATTTCATTCGGGTGTTATATTGTGGACTCTTATCTAATCTAAACTTTATCTTTCTTTTTAAGATGTCTTCCAACAATGCTTCTGGCTCAAACCCTACTAGGTCCTTCTCTCTCATGAAGTTGTGTGGGAGAGTCATCTTTGATGAAACTAACTTCAATGACTGGATTCAGAACATCAGGATAGTCACTCGCTATGAGGACAAGGAATATTTCCTAGATAAGGAGCTTAAGGAAATTAATGAGTCTTCTGCTACTCCTGAGGAGATCGTTGAGTTTAGGACTCATGAGAAGGATGCCAACAAGGTGTCTTGTATCATGTTGGCTACTATGACAGCTGAACTCCAAAAATCCTATGAGGAAAGATACCATCAGAGTGCTCTTCTAGATAGATATGAAATCATCTCTTCCATGATAACAACTAAGATGAAGGATGGAGAGTCCATCACGGCCCACTTGCAGAAAATGCAAAGGTTTGTGGACCGTTTGCTAAAGTTAAATGTCAATTTTGATGAAGAGTTGGCCATAGATATCATTCTACACTTGTTGCCTCCCTGTTATAATCAGTTTCGTATGACCTATCATATGAACAAGGAGGAGGTCACTCTTAGCAAACTTCAACGACTTTTGAGGATTGCTGAAAGTAGTCTCAAAGGTAAATTAGTTGTTACTACTCCTACTACTGCCCCTGTTCTGGCAATTGGGCATGGGAAAGGAAAGAAGAGGAAGAACCCTTCCAAGGGTCACAAGGTAACGTCTCTTGATGGATCCTCTTCAAGTGGAACCAAAGGTGGTTCTGCTACTCCCTTTACCAACCCAAAAGAAGCAGAGTGCTTCTATTGTCATGAAAAGGGGCACTGGAAGAGAAGTTTCCCGAAGTACTTGCAGGATGTTAAAGATGTGAAGGTTAAACCCACCCATGCAGGTATTTACACTATTCTATCTAAAAACTCAACACATGCTAATTCTTGGGTCCTTGATACAGGTTGTAGATTTCACATTTTTTCTGATATGCACCGCCTAAAAAGAAGTAAGGATGTGGAGCTCGGGAAGATAAACTTGATCATGGGGAATAGGAAAGTCTCATCTGTCACCAAGATTGGAGTTTAATCTTTATTGCTTAGTAGTGGGTTAGAAATAGATTTGAATAATTATTGTTACTCATCTGATATAGCGAGAAATATTATTTCCTTTCATGGTCTGTATAAACAAGGTTTTAGTTTTTCATTTGATAATGAAATTGGTGCTATTAACGCGTTTTATAATGGTGTATTTTATTTTAAAGCATTGCCTTGTAATGGTGTATATGAAATTATGATGGTTGTACACAACTTAGGAAATAATGTGTTACATATTGATTCTTCCAATAGTTTTGATAAGACATCCTTTTGGACATGTCAACAAGAAGCGCATAGGCCAACTCCAAAAGGCTGGAGTTTTGGAGTCATTCGACTTAAAGTCGGATGACACTTGCAAATCTTGTTTGCCTAGAAAGATGACCAAGTCACCCTTCACTAGTACTTGTAAAAGGGGTGAAGGTTTGTTGGATCTCATACACACTGATGTGTGTAGGGCCTTCAGAACCGCCACAAGGAATGCTAACTGCTTTTATGTGACTTTTATTGATGATTACAGTAGATATGGCTATGTCTACTTAATCAAGCATAAGTCAAAAACCTTTGAAAAGTTCAAATAGTATAAACAAGAAGTGGAGAATCACCTAGGTAGGAAGATAAAGATGCTCTGATCTGATCGGGGTGGTGAGTATCTTAGTATCAAGTTCCTTGAATATCTTAAGGAATGTGGAATTGTTTCATAATTGATGCCACCTAGGACACCACAACTTAATGGTGTGGCTAAGAGGCGCAATTGAACCTTGTTGGACATGGCTCGTTCCATGATGAATCGAGCTTCATTACCTATCTCATTCCGGGGGTATGCCATAGAGATTGCTGCCCATATCCTTAATCTAGTACTAACTAACGAGGTTGCCAAAACACCTCATGAGATGTAGATATGGAAGGTTCCCTCGTTAGCACACATCAAGGTTTGGAGTTGCGATGCTTTCCTGAGACGTGACACTCACGATAAGCTCTAACCTTGTAGTGAGCGTTGTATTTTCATCGGCTACCCATAGGAGTCCTTTGGATATTTCTTCTACAGACCGAGTGACAATGTTGTCTTCGTTACGAGGAGAGCAGTCTTTCGTGAGAGAGAGTTGATATGCCAAGGAGACAGTGGGAGGAAAATTGACCTTGAAGAGCTTTAAGAGTCAAGTGATAAAGGAACCTCAAACACTTGCGATCAACCTGAGGAGGAAACTCCTGTTGAGCTCATTGACGGGTCTGTACCTCTAAGGTGTTCCGGTAGAGTTAGAGTTCCACCTGAGTTTTATGGTTTCCATATTACTGCAGAAGGTGATACATTTATCAGTAATAGCACACTGGTAAATTTGGATGAACTTAACAGCTACAAGGAAGCCATGGAAGGCTAGGAGTCTGTTAAATGGAAAAAGGCGATGGATAGCGAGATTCAGTGCATGTATGATAATCAAGTTTGGAACTTAGTTGACAATATATATGTCATAAGACAGTTGGGTGTAAATGGATCTTCAAGAAGAAAACCGACATGGATGGGAAGGTACACACATATAAGGCGTGACTGGTTGTGAAGGGCTTTACACAAATCCTGGGAGTTGACTATGATGAGACCTTCTCGCCAGTAGCAAATATTAAGTCTATTTGGGTTATGCTAGCCATAGCTGCATTTCATGATTATGAAATATGGCAAATGGATGTCAAATTTCCTTAATGGAAAGTTGGTTGAGCATGTTTACATGAGTTAGCAAGAGGGTTTTTGTCAATACAAAGTATCCTAATAGAGTGTGTAAGCTTAAGAAATCCGTTTTTGGATTGAAGCAAGCATCTCACAAATGGAATCTTTATTTCGATAAGAAAGTCAAAGAGTTTGGATTTTCGAGAAGCGAGGATGAGTCCTGTGTGTATGTTGTCACAACTACCATTTTAGCTAGGAAATTCTATTATTATGTAACCATTTAGCTATTGTAAAACATCTACTCTAGGTGAATCATACTCAAAGCTCATTTAAATTCACATTTCATGTTCATCAAAGAGTCTGAAAAACTCTAAGAATCCCGGGTTAAGTCCCTATTGGACTAGGATCTTCTTATTGAGCCCAATGGACCAACAAGCACCCAATTCAACTTTATTGGAATTATAAGCCCTAATTTGCTTCTAATTGGACCAACTTCCATAAAACTTAGCATTTTAGGCCATTTTGGGTCCATAATAGATTAGTTTACCCTTAATGGGCCTTATTGGGCCATTAGTGAATTAATTTACCATTAATGGGCCTTATTGGGCCATTAGTGAATTAATTCTGCCCCATGATCTCGAGTAAAGATAAGTCAAGCCCAAAACTACTCCATCCTTTCTTCTTGGCCCAAAAATCTCGGCCCATGTGTAAAAAAAGTGAAATTGGAAGGGGGAGTTGACTTTGGAGGTGCCACCTCTATTTCTTTCAACAAGTATCCATGCAAGGACACCCATATATCCATGCTAGTCACCTCACTACCTCTCTCCCTTCTCTTCTTCTAATCTCGGCTGAGAGCCGCAACACACACACACACTACACCAAATTCTCTCTATCACTCTCAAGAATCATTCACCTTCTTCCTCCAAAAATCTCAAAACTTTGCTTGGATTTCAAGAGGATTTTCACAAGAATATCATCAATTCTTGGTAAGTTGTACATATCCAAAGTATATAACCCCTTTCTCTTTATTATATCACTTCTCTTAAACATTTTGGTGATCATACTCTTAGAAAAACCTCCATAAGCTCGAGATCTACATCAAAGGTGTGCTAAGATCAAAAATTTCTTCCACTTCTTCTTCAAAAACTGAAACATCAAGCTAAGGTGAGTTCATACCCCCTTGTTTTTTGGTTTTCATATGATTTTTGAGGGATAATACAAGTAAAATGTGTAGATCTATGTGTTATATGCATGTCTTGTGTGATTTCTTAGCTTATTTGGTAAAAATGTGTTAGATCTTAGCAGATCTCGAAATTTTAAGTAATATTAAGCAAAGATCTATGAGTTATGACATTATATACATCACATTTTCAAGCCAAAAGTGATTACATGTTTAAGATACAAAAGATTTCAACAAAAACCTTGTTAAAGGTCAAAAATTGTCAAGAAAGCAAAAGATAAAGGAGTAAAAGTGACATTCATGTTTTTGAAGGGACCAAATAGGTTCTACATGTATACAAAGGGTATTTTTATGACAAACATACTTTCAAAGGGTCAAAAATGAAAATTAAAGCTTAATGGGACAACATTTGGGCCTCACGATTTTTGGGGCCCAAATTGCGAAAAAATGAAGTTTTTGGGTTAGAAATGATATTTAGCCAAAGTTTGGATCATAAATGTAAATAAACCAAATTTAAGGGTGAAAATAACATTTATTTTCAAATTGGACAAAAAACGTAAATTTTTCCAAAATTAGACCAAAAGTGTAAATTTTTACAAACAAGGGGTTTAAAATGCACTTTTCTGCAAAACAGGGTTCTAAATGTGAAAATATAACTTCTTGGGCTAGAACCGTAAATTTTTAGACCTTTGAGACAAAATTGCAATTTTTTATAAATTATGGACTAAAGTGTCATTTTTACAAACTTTGGGATGTAATTAAACATTGGAAGGTTATTAGCCAAAAATGTCGTTTTTACAGAAAATGATATTTTTATTATCAGTCTAATAAACCTCGAGCTAAATCAAACAACGGAGTAAAACAAACGAACGAAACACGTCCATAACTATTTATTGGACATAATATTCACGATCTTGGCCATTGGGCCCTATGGGCCCAATTAAGTGTATATTAAGCCCAATGTTTTCCATGACATGTTTACTGCGCCTTGCAACCCACCTACATGTTAGTTTGGGCCTAAGTTATGGATTACATGTTTATTGGGCCTTTGTGGCCCATTTACATGCCTATTGGGTCTAAGATACCCTTTTATTATGTTATTGGACCTTGTGGCCCATTTACATGTTAACTGGGTTTGGAATAAAAATTCACATACTTTGTAGATCGTAAATATACGTCTACATAGTTTATGAATTCGTATACTTACCTTTGGAATGGAAAAATCTATAACCTACGCGTAAAACATTAAACATGGGGAAAATCTTATGAAATGGGAAAGGTTGGGAATCTAGTGAGACTTGTCGGTTAGCACCTTTGAGTGTACAATCGTAGCCTGTAGTTATAATCAGAGTTTCCTGGATGGAAAGAGAGAGTTTGTGTATAGATCTATGCGGGGTGACCCCCCACGCCTTAGCTGTTCGCTACAGCTAGACTAGGTCCGTCTAGGGCGACAACATCCTTAGCAAGACCGACGTTTGGAAAAATGCCAAGACGGGTGACTTAGTCATTATCATGCATGGTTATAACGACTCTGTAGGGATTCAACACCATTCAAACACATAGAAGATTAATTCTTTAATTGTGTCAATATGAAACAACTTAATTAACGATACAAGAACCTAAACATTGTTATAAGACATAAAATATCGGATTTTCTAGGAAAAATATTCTTATACATTTATCATTTGTTCACGATACAATGAATTTAAACAATACTCGTATAAGTTACAACTATGAAATTCACACATGCATTTATACTTGATTTTCACATGATTTTCAGACATTATAAAGAAAATATCGGATTTTCTGGGTTTTTACGACAGATACAAAGACTTTTATTTAACCATACTTATGAGCTCACCAACATTATATATATTGACCGTTTTCAAAATAACTTGTATTCTCAGGTGATTGTTAAGCTGAAAGATTTGCAAGTATGTATGGTTTATTTATGTAACATCACGTATCGTGTTTTTAACAGTTAGAACTTATGTATTTTTAACAATGTACTTAATGTAAACAATGTTGGTTGTATTATGTAATGTTGGTGATGAATGTGTTATGTTTCATGTATATTCATTGTGATGATTATTCAATTGTTAGTCACACGATCCCCCAGACGTTTCCGTCTTCTGGTTCGGGGGTGTGACATATGTCAAGGCTAGTGAGAGTATAGTTAGCTTTCTGGTGTTGTATATGGATGACATACTTCTCATAGAAAATGACATCCCAACCTTGCAGGAGGTTAAGTCCTGACTTGGGAAGTGTTTCGCTATGAAGGACCTCGGAGAAGCTGTCTGTATTCTTGGGATAATGTGACATCCCCAAAATCTCGGCCAGAAAAGACCGATTTTCATTTATGCTTTTAAAATAATTTCAGAGTAAATCCTTTTGATTTGAAAGAGTTGCGGAATTTGTTCACAAAAACAAAACGTGATAAAACAATGTTTACCAAAGCATTTCATAAAAGAAATGTATTTTCATTATATAATCAAAACTCGGGATGTCATGTTGCGATACAGACCATAAAGCATAAATGATAACATTACAAGTCATTCAACAAATATATACATATACAGACTTGTAAACAAAACAACTTGATGGTTCATCCATCTTATGCCCTTGCGCCACTTCCTGTAATACAAATAAAACTGAGTGGGTCAGGCTTGGGAGCCTGGTGAGCATATAGGGTTTTCAACCCACAATAAATAATTATATTTAATTTCCACCAACAAACAATAACCCGATTACCCATTCCCGTTATTCTCACCTTACGTCCCTAAGACAACTAACATAAGGGACTTAGTCTAAGAATATTTCATCGGGGCAACAACACATGCTCCGGGGGTTCCTCAGCAATATAAGTCAAATAAGGCAACCATGAGGGGGATGGAATACAGCGAACGAACACCCAAGTTCATTAACACCTACAGGTTATGAGCCAGCTAGCGTTCCACTGGACTGTCTAGAAAAGTCCGTGGTCGTCATCTAAATTCCGCTAGATGACTGGATCAAAACAACATCGAGGCCTCTCATCTGTTTATTAGACACCAACTATCTACCCATGTTCTACCCAACATATTAGTAGATAAAACATACATTTGTATACATAGTTTCAAAACCTGTATAGCATGCTCAATCAATACATTTTCCACATAACAAATGAGGCACACACACATAACAGGTATTTCATAGAGAAATAATCAGATATATAAGATAGAAGAAAGTGAATATACATTCACACATAACAAAAAAATATACACATAACACATATTTCGTATAAAATACTTCATAATTATGCGTTAGAAGAAAGTAACTACACACTCACTTGATCAGAAGATGATCGAACAACACTACGGCTTGTAGAAGTAGTATTCTTCGGCAGATCTGGAAGATCTTCACAAAAACCGGACTCCTCGCGGGCAGAGCTTCGGCTCGGGAATCTTACTTCTCGGGATCTTCGGGACCTCGGGACTTGCTTCGGGGCTCGGGAATGATACCGGGGCTTCGGGATAATTCTTGCACGAAAAACGATGCAAAAACGCGAGAAAAAATGGAAGAAATGAGCAAACTACTCGGCTGCCCTCGACACCCTTTTATAGGGGCTGGAAGGTCGATTTACGCTGGGTGTAAATCCTAGTTACGTTGGGCGTAACGACGATAAGATCGCTGACTCCCCCCCCCCCCCCCCCCCTTCGGATAATATCGGAATTTATATATAAATAAAATATTGAAAATATTTAATAAACTTCAAAAATTCATATCTTCTTCATACAAACTCCGTTTTTGACATTCTTTATATCCTCGCGTAGGTGAGACTACGATCTACAACTTTCGTTTAGACTCCGTCGGCTAATTTTGACTTTATTTTTATTATTTATTTTTAGTAGGCCGGGAAAGGAAAACTCCGTTATAAAAATCATAACTTCTTCATCCGACGTCCGTTTTCGCCTATTTTTTTATCGTTTTACTACAATTAATGAGATATTCGATCCTCATTTAGATTGTTTCGGCTAAAAACTGCTCGGTCTCAAATCGAGTATTCGGGCTGCATACCGCTAAGTCGAAACTTCGAAAAATCATAACTTTCTCATACGAAGTCAGATTTTGGCGTTCTTTTTATGCACGCTTTCGGTTTAATAAACTCTACGAATTTCGTTTAGATCAATAAGGCTAAATATTGCTCTAATGTAAATTTCACTTTTTACGTCAGTCAGCGTTGTCGGTTCTGTCGCGAAACTTCGACAAGTCATAACTTCTTCGTTATAACTCGGATTTTGGCATTCCTTATATCTCCGGAATCCTTGTTTCGAGCACTAAAATTTTATTTAAAGATATTGAGTTCATTTTACACTTAAATTTTGACGCTTATTTTATTCTTAATTAATCAAATCAGATAATTAAGCAATTAAGCACAAAACACATAATACTCAAATAATACGCTCTTATTATTTCAAAACGGGTTACAAAGGTTAACCTAGACTATTATATCAACGAAAATGCCTAGCCTGGAAACGCGGGCGTTACAGATAAGGATATTGAGAGACATGAGTAAGAGACTAATTGGACTTAGTCAAAGTACCTACTTGGGAAAGCTGTTGAAAAGGTTCAACATGATGGATTCCAAGAAAGGTGAGTTACCGATACAAAGCAATGTCAAACTGAGTAAGACTCAGAGTCTGAGTACAGAGGCTGAGATAGTTGAGATGAGTCGAATACCATATGCTTCCGTTGTTGGCTCGATCATAAATTCTATGACTTGTACTCGCCCTGATGTGGCCTTTTCTTTGAGCATGGTCAGCAGATATCAAGGGAATCCTGGTAAGGCTCACTGGGCTACGATAAGAACGTTCTCAAGTACCTGCGGAGGACTAAGGACTGGGTCCTTACCCTCAGTGGGAGTGATGACTTGAGAGTGGTGGGGTATAGTGACGCTAGCTTTCAGACCGACATAGATAATTTCTGCTCTCAGTCGGTCTGGGTATTTACCCAAAATGGAGGAGAAATCACTTAGAAAAGTTCCAAGCAGGAGACTATAGCTAATTCAATATGTGAAACAGAGTATATAGCAGCAAGCAAAAGCGGTGAAGGAGGCGATATGGCTAAAGAACTTCATCGGAGACCTTAGAGTTGTACCAGCTATAAAAGAGCCTATGGAGATTTTCTGTGACAGCGATAGTGCAACTGCCTTAGCTAAGGAACCAAGGGATCATGACAGATCCAGGAACATCGACAAAAAATATCACTTCATAAGAAACCAGATAGAAGAACGACTCCTCGTAGCAAAGAGGGTATCGTCGGAGGAGAACCCAACAGATCCCCTCACAAAGGGATTGAGTAGGGTTAAGCACTTACAACATGCGAGGCACATTGGGCTGAAGGACGATATTAGTTTTAATGATTAGATAGTTTTTTGAAACTTGTAATAGATAAATTGTAATTGACATTTGATGATTAAATAAAATGTGTTTTATTTATAAGTAAAGTTACTGTCTTGTGTTAATTATTTACTATTGTTTCACTTTTCATGTTTTGACTTCCAGAATAATTAAATTATTCAAACTGTCCACAGTCGATCATACTTTGAAAGTAGGTATTAAGGCAAGCCTATCATGAATTTGGCTTGTAGATTGTCTTAAGTGTATTAGACATAACAAAGGATTGCTACAACATTCATGAGTGCTCATAAGGTCTGAGTATTGGATTAAACCCACACACACATGAATCACTTCATGGAATTTATCACGAGTGACTGTGACACAATAATATCATATAGTCTTCAATCCAAGAGATATGAGTTGTTGACTATGAGTTGATTGTACATTGATAGTGCGTAACCGCATCAGTAACTTGATGCCATAAAACGTGCTATTGTGTACAATTTAACGAATAGTTAGTACAAGCATATGAGTCGAAGTTTATCTGTTCCTTTCAGTCCTTGGAGGATTAAAAGCAATATCTTGGGCCCCTCGATGATTTTGTTTTGACTTATGTGTTGGGCCCAGTCAGAATTCAGTTGATGTGTTCGATTAAGTTCTATGTCAAACAAATCGGAAATCAAGAAACAAATGATGGACAATAAGAATGACTATGTTCCATGTATTTTTCCGGCTGATATCTTGAGACCAGAGGATTATATGATCCCTTATCTAAATGGTGTGTCATAGTTCGACAAAGGCTTTTAAGAGCTACGATTGCTAGTCGGTTCCTGAATTCGTACTTGCAGCTATAGTTATTAGACTTATCCAAGTGGGAGATTGTTGGATAAGGTGTCTAAGTCCATAACTATGTTTAGTATGTACTTGACCCGAAAGTAGCATGGTCTATTTGGGTTGCATTTCACTGGAACAATTTGAAAGGATGAACTTTTGAGAAGAGGTTATTTATGATTTATTAATATATTATAAGTTCTAATATATTAATATGAAACCATATTATTTAATTAGTATTGACCAAGAATTAATTTGGAATTAATTTAGTGATCAAAAGAGACTAATTAAATGTATTGGGATTGATTTGGTAAATCAATGATTCTTATAGTGTGGGTCTATGGTTATTTAGGATGGGCTAAACCAATATGGTGGTCCATGGATAGTCCATGGAGGTTTAACCCACGGATCCTAATTAATATGAAAGGTCATGGTACATTAGGGTCTTACCACACTATAAAAGAAGCCCCTTAGCTCCTAAAATTTGCACTAGTTGTTCTATGAGATCATAAGAGCTGATTGTTGTGCAAGCCACTCTCTCTCAAGTCCTCCATTGTTGGTGGTGTTTTGTGAAGCATTTGAGGCATCAAAATTGGGGTGCTAGACTCTTAAAGGTTCAGGTTAACAAGCTACAACAAGAGGTAAGTCCTATAACTAGTTTTTTTATTCATGTACCCATGCTTTGTATGCTAGTTAGGATAATGCTTTGGAAAATCAAATTGCATCTATAATTAGAGATAACATAGATCCAAAGCATATAGGGTTGTATGTGGACCTTAAGGTTATTAGAGTGCTCAAAACCCATCAACTTAGTCAAAGTATCTACTTGGATAAAGTGTTGAAACGTTTTAGCATGAAGAACTCCAAGAAAAAGGAGTTACTAATCCAAAGTAATACCAAGTTGATTAAGACTCAAAGCCCGAGTACTGAAGCCGAGATAGTAGAGATAAGCAGAGTACCTTATGCTTCCGCAGTTGGCTCAATCATGTATGCTATGACTTGTACTCGCCCTAATTTGGCCCTCACTTTGAGCATGGTCATCATATATCAAGGGAACCCCAGTAGAGCACATTGGACCGCTGTAAAGAATATTCTTAAGTACCTTCGGAAGACTAAGGAGTGGTATCTTATCCTTGGTGGGAGTGATGACTTGAGAGTACGAGGATATAATGACGCCAGTTTTCCGACCGACCGAGATAATTTCCGATCTCAATCAGGCTGGGTCTTTACCCTAAATGGAGGGTCAATGACTTGGAAAAGTTCCAAGGAGGAGACCGTAGCTGATTCAACGTGTGAATCGGAGTACATTGCAGCGATCGAAGCGTCGAAGGAGGCGATATGGCTAAAGAACTTCATTGGAGACCTTGGAGTTGTACCGGACATAAAGGAGCCTATGGAGATTTTTGTGATAACGAAGGTGTAGTTGCATTGACCAAGGAAACGAGGGATCATGGTAGATCCAGGCATATCGACATAAAATATCATTTCATCAGACATTGGGTAGAAGAGGGACCCCTCGTAGTTATAAGGGTATTGTCAGAAGAGAACTTAGCAGATCCCCTTACAAAGGGACTAAGTAGGGTTAAACACTTGCAACACGCCAGGAACATTGGGTCGAAGGACGATATTAGTTTTAGTTATTAGATAGTTTTTGGAAAATTTTAATAGATAAATTGTAATTAACATTTGATGAATAAATAAATGAGTATTATTTATGAGTAAAGTTACTGTCTTTTGTTAATTATTTACTATTGTTTCACTTGGTATGTTTTGGCTTCCTAAATAATAAGATTATTTAAACTATCCACAATCGCTCATACGTTTGAAGTAGGTATGAAAGAAGATTGTCATGAATTGGCTTGTAGATTGTCTAAGTGTTTAGACATAGCAAAAGTTTGTTGCAATGTTCATGTGTGCTCTTGAAATAAGATTTGAGTATTGGATTAAACCCGCGCTCACATGAATCACTTCATGGAATTTAATCACAAGTGATTGTGAGACGATAATATCATATAGTCTTTAAACCTAGATATATGAGTTGTTGTATACGATTTGGTTGTGCATTGATAATGCGTAAACACATCAATAACTTGATGTTATAAAACGCATTGTTGTGTACGATTTGATGAGTAAATAGTACAAGCATATAAGTCAAAGTTTATCTGTTCCTTTTTATCCTATGAGGGTAAAAGTGATATCTTGGGCCCGTCGATGATTTGGTTAGACTTATGTGTCAGGCTCGTTCATGACTGAATTGATGTGTTCAATTAAGTTCTATTTCAGACAAATCAGAGATCGAGAAAAAAGCTGCTGGATAATAAGTATGACTTCCATGTAATTGTCCACATGATATCTTGAGAACGAAGGACTATACGATCCCTTATCTAAAGGATGTGTCAGAGTTCGACAACGGTTTTTGAGAGCTACGATTGCTAATTGGATTTTGAAGTCGTACTTGCATTTATAGTTATTAGACTTATCCAAGTGGGAGACTGTTAGATTAGGTGTCTATGCCATAACTATATTTGGTATGTACTTGACCCGGTTGTAGCATGGTCTTTTGGGTTGCCTTCACTAGAGCAACTTGATTTGATGAATAATGGAGAAAGAGGTTATCCTGGTTTATTAATATATTATATGAATAATATATTAAAGGAAAAATCATATTTTTTAATTAATATTGGTCAAGAATTAATTAAGAATTAATTTTGTGGTAAAAAAAGATTAATTAAACTAAGGGGACTGATATTGCAACTATATGATAGTTGCAATATGGGCTGAGGAACCCTAAAGAAGGGATGGACAAATTCTATGGGGAAGCCCACATAGAAATCGTCCATAGGAGGCCTTTTGGAAGGATCCTGTGGACTGCTTAAGGCCTAAGCAATCCAATTAGGGTTTTGACTAAAACCCTAGCAGCTCACCTATATAAAGAGTCCTTAGGCTTCACAATTTCGGCTACCACTTGAACCCTAGAGATCATAGAGCCGACTTTGAGCCCTTCCCCTTTCTCCAAGATCATCCAACTTGCTTTGATGTTTGTGATTCATTAGAGGCATCACATTTGATGTGCTAGGTTTCTCAAAAGCTCAAGATCTTCAAGCAACAATCAAAGGTAACATTCTTATTAGCTTATTTATGTTGATTTTGATTTTGTTGTATGCTAGATTAGGGTTTTGAAGCCTTGGGTAATTATTGCATGTACAACTAGAAAAACTAGATCCAAGCATTAGGGTTTGCATGTACACCATAGGATAGATGTATTGCTCATAACGCAACAGGATCAAGATGGACCATCTTGGTCCTTGATGAGCCAAGTATGCTATGAAGTCCTCTATGATGCTCAAGATGGAAGAATGTTCCAGAAGATGTTGTATGGAGGAATATGATTGGTTGTCACCATTCATAGAACTATGGGCCAACGGGCTTGGCCCATTAGGGTTTTAGGTATGATCCTTCAAGTATAAATAGGCTCATACGCTCATCATTTTAAATTGCTAGATTTTTGTGAGAGCTCAAAGTGAGATACAATTTTTAGTGCTTGTAATAGTTCCAGAAAGTTAATAAAATTCTCTCTTTCTCTCTCTCTCTCTCTCTCTCTCTCTCTCTCTCTTGTTCACTTGTGGATGTAGGTCACATTGACTGAACCATATTAAGTATCGTGTTCTTTTGATTTATGTTTTTCAAAAGTTTTGTAAGTTCACCGAAGTTTGTTTTTTGATATTTGTCTGAAGTGTTTAACTTGTTTTTGTTGTCACCCAACACAACCAAATATCACTTATGTTCTTAATTGGTCACCCAATGTTAATTTAACCATCTTAAGACATCTAAAGTATATATGATAGTTTTATTAAGTCATTTTGTCATGTCAAATTTTCAAACGATATCTCAGTCTAATAAGTTGATGTTGACTCCACTTAGACTAAGAAAGATGATGTGGACTCCACTTAGATTAATAATGTTGATATGGACCTCTCCTTGAAAAAACCCTTTCTTCAAGCTAACATGCTCATCTGGATCTCTCATTGATGTATCTGACGAAATCTGAAAGAGAAGAGATTTGTGCATTTTTTTATTGTCACTCATACAATTTGTCAACTTCTTGAATATCTGTGGACCTATATCGCACCTTCTCTTTCTTAAAACCACTTAATCCAACTTTCATGGAAACAAAATCATATCAATTTACAATGGAAATTGCTATTGCTCACAAGTTCAATCCCATTTGTTTGCTCTTAAAACTATCCAATCTAGGTTGTGTGTTCTTCAACTTTCTACAATACCTACATCGAGATTCAAATCTTGATTGACCAAATCAACCCTTGTTCTACTTAGGGTTCTTAAATCCCTTTCCCCATTTTGATTTTTTTATTCTATTTCGAATTTGATTTCTATGTGTTTCAAGTTTCAAATCACTTTCAAATGATTTCTAAATGATCATTTAAAAACCATTCAATTGAGTTATTCGTATGAATTTTATGGGTGCCAAATTTCAATTGAATTAGATGAAGCTAATGAACCATCATCTCACTGGTCCATTCAAACGAGTTATTCCTACAACTACACTAGCTTTACAGAAGACACCATTGTAAGTAAACTAAGAACTCAACTTGCGCTCATACACCCTCTTTATTTTCTTCCTCCAATCAAAACATCGGTAAACTGTTTCTCTTCTTTTTGTTTTTTGGATTGTCTTATATATGCTTTGGACATCAAGAAAACGAAAGAACAAAGACGAGGTCAACAATCCAACAACATAGCCATAGGTTCTAACGAGTTTTTCATGGTTTATGACATCTGTCAATCAAGAGTTCTAATAAACTCAAAATGTTAATTAACTAATTAACCCAAATTTATTTGTATCAGTTAAAGGCATCGAGAGGTGTAGTGAAGTACTTTGAAAGCTCGACAAAAAAATATGACATTGTTGTCAACATTAAAGGAGATAAACCACTCACTATACCTGAACTTATTGATGGAATTTTCAAAGCCCTTCATGTATCATATCATATCACTTTCTCATGAAATTTCTTTATTTATAATTCATAGAATGTATTGATTTTTGAGTTGTTTCGAGACCACCCCTAATGCAGTTTTCAACTCAACAGTCACATCTTTAAAACTAGAACATTAGTTTGATCCAAATCGTGTGAAATGTGTGGTTGATAATCACGATTATGCAATATTTCTCAAGGACTCATCCTTTTTAACAATGTTGTGTTTCTGTTGACCTCAATATTTGATCATCTTTGGCTTTTCCATGTGTTGTTTTTATATTTAATGCCTCCTGGAAATAAAATTTTAAAGTTTTGTTCTTCATGTTCTTATTTCTATAGATTGTATAGGTGTATATATGTGTTTTGATGTAAATATGTCCACATTTGAGCTTTTACTTTTAACTATTTGATGCTCTAGGTTTTATCGTTTGTTTGTTTCCAGGGCTGGCCCTTGGGGTGTTCAAAAGGTGCCATGAACAAGGCCCACTAAGATAAACGGCCCAAAATTTTTGGTTAAAGTATTAGACTTGATTTTTATTTTAAAAAAAATGAGATTAGGTTTTGTGTTATCAACTTCCAATATGGTGCCGCGTAAGAGAGTAGTAGTGCGGGAAATCCAAAATTTTGGGGAAAACACGATTTGTTTCCTTCCTTGTCGCTGATTACGATTTACACATGGAGAAAAAAGTAATTATGGCTATTGGGTAGTGAATCGTTTACGATCCTTGGCACCAACGATCTCATTATTTATTCAAAGTAAGAAGAAATCAATTTGGTCCCAATCACCTCTATCTCGAAAATCATAAGCAAATCAAAAAGTTTGAATTCTTCCTTCGAACTTCTTTCTTATTTTTTTGTTACTTCTTAAATCTCAAAAACTAGAAGCAACAATCGGGCTCTAGTATGAGGTGAGAAGTTGGGAAGCAAAATCACAAAAGCAAACATGGAATAAAAATTTCAGGAAGTGAATACAAACCGTCTTCGACTTCTGGTTTTTGTTGGTCTAAACACTATGCAAACATGTTTGTGTTGTTTTATTTCGATTCCTTCCATTTTTCTTATCGGTTTCCGTTTTTTGTTATGATATCTATTGATGTAATTATCTCGGTGTGAAAAACTAAATGTTGTTTCTAATATTGTATTGTATTTACTTTTAGTAATGGATGCTAGTATTGTGTTCTACATTTACTTTTTTACAATAACTTGTTAATTGTTCACAAAATGTTTTTAAAAAAAAAAATTAAAAAATTTAATATATGTAATTACCTTTTGAGTCTAAATGTTGTTTTATTTTGAATTACCATTACCCTTCATAAATTGGTATTTGATATTTATCATATGATTTCAATTTCCTTTAATTTGTTTATTTCATACTTTTTATATACTTTGATATGCTATTTGTAATCAGAAAAGTATGAATCTAAAAGACATTACTTGATAAATGTTTTTACATTGAAATATTTGAGTTCATACTTTTATCTGTCTAGTACAATAAAAAACTGTTTGTTGGAATAAAAGGTATGAACTTTTTTTTATATTCTACTTGACTGAAATATATATATATATATATATATATATATATATATATATATATATATATATATATATATATATATATATATATATATATATATGGTTAGGTTCATGTGAGACGGTCTAATTTTGTGAGACCGTGAGACGTATTTTTTTATTTTTTTTTATTTTTTTTTAGTTAATTCAAGTTCTGAAAATAACATTTAAAAAAAGAATTTTTGAATTTTTCCATTTATTTTGTATTTTAAAATAATTTTTTAGAATATATCAGTGTAATATTTTATTAGAATATTTCATGTATTTTAAAAAAAAATAGAATTTATTTTTATTTTTTTTAGTTAATTCAACTTCCGAAAATAATATTTAAAAAAAGAATTTTTAGATTTTTCCATTTATTCTGCATTTTAAAATTATTTTTTAGAATATGTCAGTGTAATATTCTATTTAGAATATTTCACTTATTTTTCAAAAAAAAAAAACAAAATTTTTTTTATATTTTTTTTAGTTAATTCAAGTTCCGAAAATAATATTTAAAAAAAGAAATTTTGGATTTTTCCATTTATTTTGAATTTTAAAATTATTTTTAAATTTGGTCTTACGGTCTCATAAAATTAGAATGGTCTCAAATGAACTTGAATCTATATATATATATATATATATATATATATATATATATATATATATATATATATATATATATATATATATATATATATATATATATATATATATATATATATATATATATATATATATATATATATATATATATAGAGGTTCAAATGAGACCACCTATATTTTGTGAGACATGGGGACCAAATATTAGCCTCTGATTAGATTTGATCTTGTGGCTCATAAAAAAAGGATTAACATTAATTAATTTAGCTGATTAGTTAATTAGGGGTAGATTAGTCAATAGGTTAAATTGTTAGTTTAATTTTCACGTCATCCAGAAATCATCTCACCTGTTCATCACCTGTTCATGTGTTTCTACTAATTTATACGATGAAACAACATTCATTGTTCTTCAATTCAAATTGATCGATATTCTATCTCCAATCTTATATTCTTTCAACCGATAATCGATTTTGATTTTTGACATTGATCGAACGATGCTAAATCAGAGCTTTTAAATTCACGATTTTTGTGTTATTCGAGTTCATGTTCTTGATTCTTCTTCATCTGCAATTCACGATAAGCTGAGTGATTTTGATCAATTTTAACTTTGTGATCATCGATTTCGGTAGAGGTTCAAGTGTTCAACGATTTCTTCTAATCCTCATCTTCAACAATTGTTTACGATCTTTCAAGCCGTGAATTTTACTCAACGTCATGAAATCGTCAATTGATCAAGGTTTGAGTTTTCATCGATTTCACTGTTAGTTGCATATAACGTATTCAATTTTTAACCTAGTTCATGAATTGAATCATCAACTATTATCGATTTCTCCAATTTTATATTTGTATGATTTGTGATTTCAGAAATCAAACATCATCTTTTGTTGAGACATCCAATTCAGCAATCAAAGATCATTTGTTGTTGAATTTGTTTGAGCTAGAAAACAATTTAATCTATAATATGTTGTTTGTCAATGCATCACCTATTTCATTGTTTGTTTTTTAACTTTTCATTTAATCATTATGTTTTTCAGTAATATGTCATCTGTTTTCTTTTGATTAACATCTATTTGCTTTTCATTAACATCATCTTAGTGATAAGTTCATGAGACTGCATGTTATTCTTATAGAATATTTTACATACATTGATATATCAATAATGATAACAGTTATGGATGATTTGGATATGCATGACATCGAAAACAATCATCTTGATGAAGAAAATCATCAGTTCGGTTATACTGATTCAGAGTTTCTTCATAACGAGGAAAATCAATCGGAAACCCAAGGTAATCATTGTTTTCATTGTTATTTGCATATAACATATTCAATTTTTAATGTAGTAACAATTATGTATGATTTAGATATGAATGACATCGGAAATGATCATTACGATGAAGAAAATCATCAATTCAGATATGGTGATTCAGAGATTCTGGATAATGATGGAAATCAATTGGAAATCCAAGGTAATTCTGTTACTGATATCGGTTATTCTTTATAGAATGATGGTGATAAGTTCATGTTACTGCATATTATGCTTATAGAATAATGCACATATAAGATTGTGGTTTTTTATGATTACATTCATATGAATGCAAATTATTATGATTATATGTTAACATGGTAGGATATTCTTTTTTATAGTTCAAAGTGACAATGTTGCAGCACAATATGGCTCTTGCAAACAATTCATTGGAGCTGATGGTTCTTTATTTTGGATTCCAGAGGTTGAACCTGGTTGGATACCTACTTTGGGTTCAATTTTTAAAGATATCAAAGATGCTATTAAGTGGTATAAAGGATATGCATTAAGATCTGGTTTTGATATTAGAAAATCAACAGAGAGGAAAAAGAGTGGAATCACAACTTCGAAATATTTTATATGCAATAGAGGGGGATTGCCAAACACTTCTACCTTAGACACAATTAGTGATGATCATAATAAGCAATTGAGAAATAGTAATTGTAAACGCACAAATTGCAAAGCTTTTGTTGCATTCAAAGCTATACCACATTCTTCAGAAGTTTACCTGTGGCGCTTTGAACAACAACACAACCACAAATTGATCAATCAAGATTGTATGCATCTTTCAAGAGCTAAACGTCAGTTGAATGTTGTTGATCAAGCTTTTATAGTGCAAAGGTGGGGGCAACTACAGCATATAGACTAATGTGCGTTATAAAAGGAGGATGTGAATTTGTTGATGGAATAGAGATAGATTGGAAAATTTTTAAAAGGGATATAAATTGTCACATCGGGGGCACTGATGCAAATTTGTTGATTACAAAGCTTCAGAATCGTAAAGAGAATGTTACAAATTTTACATACGAATACAGATGTGACAAGAAGCGGTTAAATGCTCTATTTTGGGCTGATGACACTTCAAAACAAAACTTTGAGTTATTTGGGGACGTTGTTTCGTTTGACGCAACATATCGTACAAACAAGTATTTATTCTAGAAATATAAACGTTTTTAGTTATATATTCTAATGGTATTTTTTTGTGTTTTTTTAGGTATTGTATGGTATTTGTACCTTTTACTGGCATTGATAATCACAAAAGGTGCGTCACTTTTGGAGCTGGTTTGTTGTGTAGAGAAGATACAAATTCCTATATTTGGTTACTTCGGTCATTCTTGAAGTGTTTTGGAAAAGCACCAATCATGGTCGTGACCGATCAAGATCCAGCAATGAAAAAAGCTATTGAGATAGTATTTCCATACACAAAACATAGATTTTGTATGTGGCATATCACAAGTAAACTTCCATTGAAGGTACTAACATTATTGTTATATTCTTATCAGAATATTAAATGAAATATTTTTTGTAATTAGGATAATAGATTAAATGAAATGCCTTTTTATACTATATTATATTCTAACAGAATAATATATGAATTGTTTTTGAAGGTAAGTTGGGAAACAATGAATGAATCAGATTTTAAGGCGGACTTCAATAGTATAGTATGGGACTCCAAAATTGATGTCAATGAGTTTGAAATGAGATAGGATGCATTAATGGTAAAATATAAGTTGCAAGACAATAAATGGATGAAAGATATGTTTGATTTGAGAAGCAGTTGGATTCCAGCCTATTTTAAAGATGTACCGATGTCAGGTCTAATGAGAACAACTTCTCGGTCAGAAAGTGAGAATTCAGCATTCAATAGGGTATCGCATCATGGTTATACGTTAAACAATTTTATGAATGCTTTTGAGTCTGTTATGGAAAGGCAAAGGAATAATCAGATCAAATTTGATTTTGATACATCTACTATAGTTCCAATCATCAAAACACCTCTTGAAGATATGGAGAAACATGCATCTATGGTATACACCAGGACTATTTTTCTAATGGTGCAGAGGGAGATTCTTCATTCACTTGTTTCTTGTTCACAGAAGAGTGTTACATCAGGCGTTGTTTCTGACATATGCATTGTCAAACAGAAAAGGACAAATATATCAAAGAAGAAGGTATTAGTTGAGAAAAAAAAAGTTGACATCGATTCTGAATGGAATTTTAACACAAGTGAATGTGATTTTGAGGTAATGTTGACATTTTAGAATATACTTAATATTCTAATAATTTTGAAAAAATATTCTAATTTTTCTTTTTTGAATATGCTTATTATGCTAATACTTTTTGAAACAGGTTGAATTCAACAGAGAAGATCTAACGGTGAAATGTTCATGCATGCTTTTTGAGCGGTTTGGAATTTTTTGTAGACACATCTTCTGTATTCTAAAGATTTATGACATACAAGAGATTCCGTCAAGATACATTCTTAAGAGATGGAGAAGAGATATTATCCCCACCACAGTTTTGAAAAGGACGTTTAGATATAGTGATTCGTCTGGAAATGTTGAGAAGGTTGCATACAAAGCTTTTTCCATGCTTGATCAATGCCTGTCTTGATTAAGTAATGATGAAAAGAAGTTAGAAGAGTTCATGCAGAAGCTTGAAGTTTTTATGAGTGATATTGGTGAACAAGGTTCAGACAAATTACCGGTTACAAAAGAAGATCATATTGATAAACTTTACGGAGCTACTACGAATCCTGAAGTTGTTGATGTTGAAAATCCACCTATGGTGAAGAATAAAGGTTCTGGTACAGGAAAACGTTTAAAAAGTGCTTTGGAGAAGGCTACTATTCAAGGTAACAAGCAATCAAGATCATGAAAAACATGTGGGGTTAAAGGGCATAATTCAAGGAAATGTTTGACATTGTTGAATAACTCCAAGGTACAAAGTGCATAGTTGTGTCTAGAAATATATTTCGATTTTTTTTGTATTTCAATAAAGTTCAATAATACCATATAGATAAAAGTTTGAATTTTTTAGTTTGGATTTTTTTCTACTGTTTTGGTTTGTGATGATGTATGAGACATTTGGGTTGTGATGATGTGTTATACATTTGAGAACATATTGATTCTTCTAATATTTTCAATCTTTAATTTTTTGAAGTATATACGAATGATTGCAGTATAATGCTTTGTTATCAAAATATTATAATACAAGATTATGCATGTAAGAATGTTATATAGTTATATGCAACATCTAATATTATTCTAATAGAATACTGATGCCATTATACATTATTCTATTAGAATATTCTACCATGGTCATTAAGAAGTGATCATAATACCTAGTATACATTAAGCATTAATCACCTAATAAACCATATCATTAAGAAGTGATCATAATACATACTATACATTAAGCATTAATCACCTAATAAACCATATCAAGTTTCTTACATAATACTAGGCATCATTTTTTTTGTCTAATTTGTTCAAAATAATACAGATATTAGAAAAGAAATTGTTGTTAAGTCACCATAACTACATTTATAAAATTCCAAACTTCTATCAAATTCTATTACCCATTTCCAATTCATCCATCCTTTGGATACCTTCCTCTAACATCTTTTTTCTAGTCGCATGATCAAATTTTCCAAATTCGATTGCCTCTTTGATAACTCTATCCTTGTGGTTGTTGATTTCATGTGTAGCAATCTTAACAACATATAAGGCACGTAATTTTACAAATTGAACAGCTTGCACATCACTGCCTTTTTCCATTTCCACATTCCACTTTCCTTGCTTTTCTCCACAATATTTTTCCATATGTCTCATTAAAAGTGCTCCATTCTCTGTTGTCAACTCCTTTGTGTTCCAGTCAATTTTCATCATCTTCACTGTTGTTGATCGCAAACCTTTGATTTTATTGATGATAAATGTAGTTTTCTCCAAATATCGTATAAAGTACAATTTCTGCAATGTATATTAACAAAATTACATTATTAAATATATTATATTGTAACTTTAATACAATTAATAAAAGTAAATGAAAACTTACTAATGATGTTGGTGTCATTCCATAAGTTTTTTCTAAAGATTTTGTTTGTATGTTGTCTATAATATGAACTTGTGGATATGTTAGGTTGAAAACAACAGCATACATCTGATCACCGTTATGTATTGGGAAAACCACTTGCAATTCCAACAAATTCATATCCACTTGTTCGGATTTTTGAATAATCTTCTTGTAATTTGTTGCATTTGCCTTTCCATCCTCAAGTTCCTTCATCCATCCATCAAACACTTGATGATCTTCACTAACCTTGTCCAAATCAAATAAGCTTTTTCCAGTTTTGGGTAAACCAAACACTTTATGAATTTTTTCCTTTGTGATCTTTATTCTTTTTCCTTTAATCAGAATACTGTTTGTGCCTTCATCGTAATGCTTAAGCACAAAATGGCAAAGTTTTAAGGGAATACTCTTAATGTTGATCTTCAAAAAGGCTTTAAATCCCATCCGTTTCACCCAATCTTTTTGTTCTGATGTCAAAGAACTTACAGCATCTGTCATCAATCCAGGTGTTGATCTAGTGTTTATTGAAGGCAACTCCTTCAATATATCTTTCACAGTCTTTTGCTCTTTCACGGTTTTTTGTTTCTTTACTGCTGCACGATTGTCCCCACTATTCGTCTTCCGTTTTCCTTCTTTAATCTTTGTCACTACAAAGTAATATTCCAAACAGAATATTATACATATGCACTTATTATATCAGAATATTCTATGAAATTTAATCCAAAAATACTATATCATCTAAGTAAAATGTAAATATTTATTCAAAATATATTATTTATAAATATTTAAACTCAAATGTTGCAAAATCCTATATCAGCCAAGTAAAACAACAAAAAAAATCAAGTATAACATGATTTATGATATAATATTATATAGAATGTGTAATATGAACCATAAATATTTCATATCATAGAAACATACTTTCACATCAATAAACAATAGAAAAATATTTTCACATCAAAATACCAAGAATTTTCAGTTATGATCCATAAGCAATTGATGTCAAACATAATATTGTTCCATAATATTGGAATTGTAAAGTATAAAATCATAATGATGTAAAATGCTTATGCTAACTCTAATTGTAAATGCATAATCAATAATAACAAATATGAATTTTATCTATATATGACATTCTTGCTATTAGAATAACATTAATACACAAGATATTATAGTACAAATACAATAATTGATGATATATCTTTTTTTTCTTTGGCTTTTGGTGTTGTACTGGCTGATTCATCAATAAGCTTCAATGATTTTCTTCTTTCAATTAGTCGTTCGGCTATTGAAGTTTTTTCATGAGTTTTATCCATATACAACCTTCTTGCTGTTTATTGTCATTTTCATAATCAAATTAGGAAATAATAATTGATTTATCATATCCAAATATCTAGAGTAACATTTAAAAATATTCTACTAGAATAAGATTAATAGAACATAGAAAAACATTAATAGAATATAGAATATTTTATTTGTAATACATAGAATAACATAAACAAATGAGATAAATATTTTATTAGAAAATATTGAATACACAATATATCATTTATTCTTTTATATTTTATTATAATACATAGAATAGTTTATTAAAGTATATAGAATAACAGAAACAAATTAGATTAACAATTGAAAATATTATATTAGAATAAAATTAATAGAATATAGAAAAACAATAATAGAATATAGAATATTTTATTATAATACATAGAATAACAGAAATAAATGAGGTAAATATTTTTATTAGAATAGAATAATTGATGATATACCTTTTTTTTGTTTTTCTTTTGATGATGTAGTTGTTAATTGATTGATCGACTTCGATGATTTTCTTTTTTGAACCAACTGTTTGCCTGTTGAAGTTTCAACCTCACTACTTTTATCCAGTGTCATCATTTTTATTTTTGATTTTGTCATTCTTGTTATAATATTATCTGCATGAAAATAATTAATGTTAAATACAATTTAAATGTAATCTGTAATAGAAAAACACTTACATTTATTTCAAAATTATATTCTAACTCATCATAATACATACACACAAAGAAAACAACATATAAAGATACACATAATAAATTTAAAGCAAATTGACCAATATGCCCCTGCACTGTTTCTTTATGAGATTAAAATTACTCGAATTTTCTATAAACACAGTTACATACATACACATTAAAAACAGAAGCAAATTGATAAATATGTCCCTGTACATAGTATTTTTTCCATCCACCTACCCTAGTGATGCTTGACTTAACCATGCATAAAGTTTATATAATGATTAAAGTTTTGTGTAAAAGAACAGTTAGAAGTTGAATCACATAGTAAGATGTCAAAAGTGGAATGATAACTCTCTATTTTATCAGAAAATGCAGAAAACACATATAATAACGTGATTGTTAATTACACAATTTTGTTTTTGTTTATGTGATGAGTTATATACTAATTCAGATCAAGTTCTGAATTATTACAGGACATAATATGCAATTGTTTAATGGAAAAACTTTATTATTCTTATTCAGACCAAGACCACCAGGACCAATACCATGAGAATGTTTCTTTTCATATCTGCCTTGAAAGCACTTGTGTATATTTCCTTTTTCACATACACACAAAATCTCAAAAGTAATAAATAAATGTGTTTGGTTGAAATCAAAACTGAATGCCCCTGCAAATAGATGAAAGGCTAAAGCTTTATTTATCATTAATCCAAAGAATCCCACATCAGAATGTATTAAATGTAATATAAGTAGGGGCATATTTTTGTTATAAATACATACTCAAACAACACAAAAACGCCCATATTCAGTAAGAAACAAGAGCCCGATGCTCTAATTATTAGTATGTAGATATGGAGACTGGAGGAACAATAAAAGGGCAATTCTCAAAGATATATCGCCGTTTTCAAACTAACTCAAGGATATAAAGATATACCTGGAATTTCTTGAGAAGTTTTGGTAATAATGGCATTTAGGTGATCTGATGGTGTAGATTCTGAAGCGCGCGTTGATGTAGCCATTTTCGTTGATAAGAAATACTCGATAAGAATGAAATTAAGTTTTAGGGTTTTATCGATGTTATCAAGTGAAAATCGGATTCACAATATCGAAAATTGAAATTGATACAGGGAGAAATCGAAGATGACGATTTCAAGAGCACAAGAAGTTAGGGTTTTGATGGAGTGTTTAAAACCGAAAATGATAAGAAGTTTTGGAAGACGGTTTTTGAGAACACAGATGAAGAAATTGAGTTTTTTCATTTTAATGTTCTTCCATCGTGCATAAGTATAAAATCTCAAAGTTATCACGTTTGTCCCTTTTTCGTCCCTGGAAAATAAGTCCTAGTATGTTTAGTCCCTTTTAATTTAAAAACTTACAGTTTGGTTCAAATACGTCCTAGTATTTTTAGTCCCTTTTAATTTAAAAACTTACAGTTTGATTCAAATATTATTTTAATTGTAAAATAAAATTAGTTAATTACAAATATTCTAAAATAAATATTTTCATTTATTCTAAAATTTTACTTATACTAATAGAGACAATGTATTTTTTTTTTATAAAGTATACTAAAATTTTTATTATCGTAATTTTTTATTATTGTAACATGATACTAAATCTAATTTCATTTATTATTTTTATTAAAATATTGTAAAACAAAATTACATATTATATTAAAACGTTTTATTATTAAGTATTTTAATGAAACCAGAATAATCAGAATAATTCACATAAAACAAATTAAAATAAGCTTAATACAATATTAACATTATGTGTTTTAATCATTTATCATTTTACCAAACAATTTTTTAATCAAATAAATAGGCATCATCAAACAAAAAGTTTAAACGCAATATATCATTTACTATTAAGCAGTAAATATTTTATCAAGATACCAACTAACTGGTTTAAGCATATCATTTAGCAAAATATCAATGGTTTAAGTATATCCTCAAACATAAGCATTTTAAAAAAAACAAAATAGAAAATAAAATGTATGTATGTAATAAGCCAATATAAAAACTTTTCAAACTTTCTTCATTTCCAAATTGTCTCTTGCTTCACTGCCTTCTTTCACCAACATACACCTAGTTTTCTTATCAAGTTTTGAAAATTCCAATGCTTCTGTAACATTCAATTTTCTCTGCTTGTTGATTTGATGGTTTGCTAGCTTAGAAACATAAAATGTACGCAACTTTGCAATTTTTTTAGATGTCCTAACACTTTCTTCTCCCAGTTCCACATCCCATTTTTCTTCTTTCTCACCCATGTATTTTTCCATATGTCTCATCAAAAATATACCATCATCATTTGTCTTAGTTTTTGTTTGCCATGCCATTTTCATTTTCTTTGGCTTCATAGATTTAAACAAAGAAACCTTATCCCGCCGATTGTTGTCAAAAAACTTTGAAAAGTACATTTGCTGCAATGCATATTAATAAAATACAATTATTTTTCTAAAATGATAACTATATTAAGTAAATAAATCTTATAAGAATATAAATATTATATTTTATATTCTAATCAGAATTTATTTACTAATACAGAGTGGTTTTTTAAAGTAAACAATTATGATTAAAATAAAATTTTTAGATTTATGGAAGAAACATTTACCACAAGTTTAGGAATCTCTCCATAGACATCTTCTACTTTTTTGGTGTATCTTATGTTGTCAATGATTATATGTTCTGGATTTGTAAGGTTGAAAAGAATACAATAAAAATGACCACGGTTGTGTATTGGAAAAAACACCTGTAGTTCACACATAAATACAAATGAATTTTTATAAATTTTAATATGAATATGTTATATTGTAATAAAAAATACATACCAGATTAATAGAATTGAAATCCACTTTTCTTTTGATGTCATATAAGTAATTGTTTACAGCTTCATCAAAAAGTCGGGATCTTTCAACAAAAGGTATTGAAGAATCCAGTAATTTTTCTGTCTGTACATATAGAACAATAGAAATATTATAATACATTGTTTTAAATTATAATTAGAATATAGAAAATAAATTTTAAAAATTAAGTACCATAATTTGAGTGTTGAAGAAGACACGTGGTGGTAATTTTTTGTTTCTCAGGTTTTCTTCTTCAAAATTAAGAACAGCAGCCCAACAATCAATAACGAAAGGATGTATCTTATGATTTGGACGCATACCCTCAAAATGCACCCTATCCATTATGTCTCCAGACTCAGTTTCAAACAGCATTTCCCTTCAAAACAAAAATATTGAATTGTAGTTAAAATATTCCAATAGGAATATTACACAATTATGAATTTACTTACATTGGATCTTTGTCTGCAACGCATCTAAACATGATTTGCGTCATTATCTCTTGCTCAGTACTGACTTTTTCACTTAAGTCAATTACCCTATTCACAAAAGGTGATCTAAAAATATTTGGATTAGTCACCTTCCTTTTCTTTCTTGCATTCACATTCTGACCCTTTTTCCCTTTCTCATCTAAAATATGCTCTTCATTCCCTTCTAATTCTCCATCTTCATCACTACCCTCAGAATTATCACCAGTTTCTACATTGTTTATTAGTTGGGTTATTTAAAGATCAAAGGAGGGAAATTCTGAATTTTCAAATGTTAGCTTTTTTGGAACAGGAGATCTGACAACTGGATTTTGAATTGTATTTGAATCTGGATTTCTGTTTGAGAATATTCTAAGCAAATCCTCATCCATTTTTTCTATGAATGAATCAGACCAAGGGGAAAAATCAATAGATATACCTTTTGGATTGTGTTTTGGTGTAACAATTGAGCTCTCACCTATGTTGTCTCCAACCACCTTCTCTACAATATTCCCCTCCCTAATATTCTCCACACCAATAATTTCACCACCTTTAACAAGATTTTTGCTCTCAACATTGTCTTCTAAATTCTTTTTTTCAATAGTCTCGTCTATATTATTCACCTTTGAAGCCAAATTTATTTTGTCATCAACATTTATGCCTTCAAATTCTATTTGTCTTTCTGGATTATGCGGATGTCTAATTGTTTCCTCGCCAATATTATTCTCAAAACCCAAATTTGTTCGGTCATCAACATTCATATCTTGATCTTCTTCTTGTGTTTCTTCATTCTCTGGAAACTTCTGTTGTAATGGTTTAACAGCTAAAAATGCAACCAACTTTGTATTCATTCCTTCATCTTTATCATCATCAGAATCATAAATGTTTGTTTTATTAAGCTCTTCATCTCTATCTGATTTGACTTCAGTTCTCTCCTTAATAGTTTCTGATTTCTCTCGACTAGAAAAAAGTGTAGTTGAAAATATGTCTCTAAACTTTCTTATCATCTCCTTCGTTTTATTGTCTTCAGGGAACTTCGATAGACAATGAAAAATAATATCTTCCATATCATTCTTTTCAGTTGAGACATTATTGAAATTTTTTTCATACTTTTCTTCATACTCCTGGGAAAAAAGACATTAGAATATTTTTCTTATATTAAGTTAGGATATAATTAAAATATATTCTAAAACATAATTTAATAATATATTCTACTTAGAATATACCTCAATACGCATGTCCTGATTCTCATTCACCTGATTTTCATTATTCTCAATTTCTAAATTTGAACTTCGTTCAATTAGATTCCCAACCCCAAATCCACCAGCTTCAATCTCAAAAGATTGTCTTTCCTTCAACTTATCTGCTGTCCACATCGTAACTAATGGTGTTTTACGTTCTATTTTTTGGAGCTTGCATTCAATTTCATCACAGTAAATTAGCTGCATTATTTCAACATCATATTAGATATCCATTTTTAAGAAAAAAAAAATAAGTATATGAAAAAACATACCAATAGCAACAACATCGGGCCTTTATAATAACACTTGGGGTCGTCTGGATGCCATCTCCCTTTTGAATTTTTCACACAGTACAACAAATATGCACACCAATCGATTTTAGAAATGTCATCTACTTCAACAAGTGCTCTAACTGGAACTAAGTTGTTTGTCCCCATAGGAATGGATTCTGCAAACGTATTAACGAATAAAGCTATGAAACCCAGCTTGAAATTCATATCCACTTGTTCGGATTTTTGAATAATCTTCTTGTAATTTGTTGCATTTGCCTTTCCATCCTCAAGTTCCTTCATCCATCCATCAAACACTTGATGATCTTCACTAACCTTGTCCAAATCAAATAAGCTTTTTCCAGTTTTGGGTAAACCAAACACTTTATGAATTTTTTTCCTTTGTGATCTTTATTCTTTTTCCTTTAATCAGAATACTATTTGTGCCTTCATCGTAATGCTTAAGCACAAAATGGCAAAGTTTTAAGGGAATACTCTTAATGTTGATCTTCAAAAAGGCTTTAAATCTCATCCGTTTCACCCAATCTTTTTGTTCTGATGTCAAAGAACTTACAGCATCTGTCATCAATCCAGGTGTTGATCTAGTGTTTATTGAAGGCAACTCCTTCAATATATCTTTCACAGTCTTTTGCTCTTTCACGGTTTTTTGTTTCTTTACTGCTGCACGATTGTCCCTATTATTCCTCTTCCTTTTTGCTTCTTTAATCTTTGTCACTCCTTCAACATATTTTCTATCACCGGTTCTCTTTTTTACATAGATTTCTTCATCAGATTCATCATCTAATTCATTACATCAGTCATAGATGTTAGTAACCCCACAAAAATCCAAAAATCGTATTTCATTTAATTACAAAGTAATATTCCAAACAGAATATTATACATATAGACTTATTATATCAGAATATTCTACGGAATTTAATCCAAAAATACTATATCATCCAAGTAAAATGTAGATATTTATTCAAATTATATTATTTATAAAAAATTAAACTCAAATGTTTGCAAAATCGTATATCAGCTAAGTAAAACAACAAAAAAATCAAGTATAACATGATTTATGATATAATAATATATAGAATGTGTAATATCATAGAAACATACTTTCACATCAATAAACAATAGAAAAAATACTTTCACATCAAAATACCAAGAGTTTTCAATTATGATCCATAAGTAATTCATGTCAAACATAGTCTATGAAAAGTATTCTTCGAAACACTCTAATATTTATATTGTTCCATAATATTGGAATTGTAAAGTATAAAATCATATTTCACGAAAAAAAAAAAAGTTTAGATTATTTTACCCGTTGAATGTCTGTATGATTCTGTCTCTGATTCTATTGAAGAATCAGAAACATGTTTTTTCTTTTTGTGCTTCACATCATTATGGATTAATTTCTTGTGGCGCTTGAAATGTTTTTTGACTTTTCTTTTTTTCTTTTTATTTACTTTATCTGCATCAATAATTATTCTATTAGAAAAATATAATATACTTTTATTGGATGTCAACATATATATTATAAAAGACAACATATTTTACCATATTCATCACTATCTGTTGTGGATGTCTCTGACTCTGATGTCTCTGACTGTAAAGATGAAGAATCTGAAACATAGTGTCTTTTTTTCTTTTCAAGTATTTTCTTCTTTTTTGTATTTTTAGCTGTATGAAGAAATTTAAAAATTGAAATAAATTAGAATATTTATTTTAATCAACTTGAATGTTCATAATAATCAACCGAAAAAAATAAATCCAAAAAATTAGAATAAGTGTTTTAAAGAATGATTGTTGATACCTTTTTTAATTCTTTTTCTATGATGTGAGGATGGATCAGAAGAAGAATCGGAGTCACTTTCAGAAGTAACAACGTTTTTTTTTTTGTTTTCTTTCCTTGATTTTCCTTCATCTGCCTTCTTTTTCTTTTGATTTACAATTTGCAAATCTTTTATCATGAAATTTAAGAATTAAAATCAATTAGAATATATGATAAAACAAAATTAGAAAAATAAATCCAAACATTTGTTTTTTTTTTTTATGAATTATTTGAAAGAAAGTGTGTTCATACCTTTTTTAACCCTATCTTGACTCGTTGAATCTGTATGAAGAAAATTATCAAATAAAAACAATTAGAATATTTATTAAAAGCATTTAGAGGTTAATAAAAGCAATTATAATATTTAATCTAAAAGTAATCACAATTTATACCTGTATCAATATAGATTTCTTTCCCTGTTTTTCTTACAGTTGCATTTGTTTGCACTTTTTTAGCTGCATCAATAACATCAAATTCCATTAATTTACAAATCTTTTGTCATGAAATTTAACAATTAAAATCAATTAGAATACATGATAAAACAAAATTAGAATATTCAGAATAACTAACTTAGAAAAATAAATCAATTAGAATATATTAGTTTATGATATATAATATGGTCACAGTTCTATAAATACATAACAACAAATTTCTATTTATCAATCAACATAAGGTTTGTCTTCTTTTTCTTTTGAGTTACAATTAAAATCAATTAGAAAAATAAATCCAAACATTTGTTTTTTTTATGAATTATTTGAAAGAAAGGGTGTTCATACCTTTTTTAACCCTATCTTGACTTGTTGAATCTGTATGAAGAAAATTATCAAATAAAAACAATTAGAATATTTATTAAAAGCATTTAGAGGTTAATAAAAGCAATTATAATATATAATCCAAAAGTAATCACAATTTATACCTATATCGATATAGATTTCTTTCCCTGTTTTTCTTACAGTTGCATTTGTTTGCACTTTTTTAGCTGCATCAATAACATCAAATTCCATTAGAATTCATATTAGTTTATGATATATAATCTGTCACGGTTCTATAAATACATAACAACAAATTTCTATTTATCAATCAACATAAAATTCACTAGAATACAAAGATTTTTTTTGGCTAAACAATATACTACAATCATAATAAGAGATTTGTGTTACCAAAATCTATAGTATTAGACAATTTATGGATCTAAATCTAATTAAATGATGAACAATTAGTTAGAATAACATAACATCTTTGCTGATTTTGATTAAGAATATTTAGATCAAATGAAATGGGGGAATAATTAGAACACTCTGTACAGTTAACATTTAGATACATAGACTCTATATAAATCACACACTGAGATTTAGGTTTAGATTGTATGCTTTATAATGCTATATTCCTTTACATACTGAATAGTTAGTGAACTATCTCGATTATTACACATTTATTGAATACACAACACGATTTAAAGTGAAAAAACTTTCTATAATAAGAACAGATAGGTTTATTGTGTAAGAACAAGAGGTTTGTAGTATTATACTTACTTGGAACAGCTGTTGATACAAAATCAGAATCAGAATCTGTAGAATGAGCCATTTGATTCGATATCAAATTCAAAATCGAAATGTTTTTAATGTTCTAGTTGATTACCGAGTGGTTTTCGTGTAATAATCAGAAGATGAATTTCAGGTATAATCAGAATTAGAGTCTGAAACAATGATCGAGATTTGGAAGCAGAACGATGATCGAAATTTTGGAAGCAGAACGATGATCTCGATTTGGATCAAATGGGTTTTAGGGTTCGTACCGGGTGTTTGTTTTTGTGTGTTGAAAGAAAAAGAATGCAAAATTCCATTAATGCCCCTCCGTGTCTTGATCTAATCCCAAAGTTCCATTAATTTACAAAATTGGCACCGCCTATTTTATGGTTTAATCTGAATTAATATTAGCCTTTGATTATTTAGGATGAGTGGTCAAGATTTGGTCTTCCCGTCTCACAAAATCAAGTGGTCTCACATGAACCTAACCCTATATATATATATATATATATATATATATATATATATATATATATATATATATATATATATATATATATATATATATATATATATTGAAAAATTTAACGCCCAAAGTATATTAATCATACAGAGCCTTCAAAATGTCGGGGCCGACCCTCATTGTTTCTTATGACATTTCTTATGTAACTTGATGAATCCATATGGATTTAATAACTTCATGACATTTCTCATCTTCTAATTGTTTAGCATTTGAAAGATAACTAGAGTTTCGACTATCAACGCGTTGCTAGTTTGATACCATATATACAATGAAGACGATTAAATCATATAAAGTGGAGCACAAAAATATCAAAATAAGACATAGATACAAACAATTGACTTGAAAGTATCTTTAGAAAATTAATAAAAAAAAGAATATTAAAAAATTATATAATGGGGCCAAAGTTTAACTTTAAAATATAGTAATGGACTAAATTATAATGTATATAATACTAATAATTTAACTTTAAAATTATAAAGGTTGAAAACTGTTAAATAAAAATTAATTAAGGAGAAAGAATATAAATATATATAAATTTTAAAATTATAAGGATAACAATTGTTAAATCAAAATTAGTTTAGGGGTACAAAATATAAAAACAAATAAAAGTAAAGGCATGAAAAAAAAAAGAATTGAAAATATTAAATCATTTTGCCTCTTAGGTTAAATGAATAGTGAACCCTCTCACATACCAATCTTCTATTCTAATAAAAGACTCATTAAAATGCCGCATTTCGTTTTTTTACATGAATAACATGTCACGTGGCACTTTTATAAGATCTCATGAAATTATTTCCCGCCCATCTTCTACATAAATTGTAAAAGACGAATTTTAGGCAACTTTTAGTCATTCAAATTCCTATTTTAAATACAAAGAAACCCAAATTGTTAGCCTAAAATTATGCCAATTAGTATCCTCAGATTCTAGGGTTTTATTTGGTATGATATCACTTTCATATATGATTGCAACTCCACGGCTATCATTTGTTATTTTTTTGGTTTCTTGATTGGTTGTGCCTCCGCTAGGGCTGTAAACGAACCAAACGAACACGAACAAGGTCTTGTTCATGTTCGTTCGTTTAAGTTAGCCGAACAACAAACGTACACGAACAGATAAACGAACGAGATTTTCTTGTTCATGTTCGTTCGTTTAACAAATTACTTTGTTCATGTTCGTGAACATGCTAAACGAACATAAACGAACAAACATAAACGAACAAAGATAAAAAAAAACACAATTGAACATATATGAATATAAACAAACATATAATATAACAATATAATAAAAAATAATTGAATATAGATGAATATAAATAAACTTAAACTAACGAACATAAAAGAACGTAAACAAATATCATAAACGAACGTTCACGAACATAAATAAACGAACGTGACCATTGTTCATGTTCGTTCATTTAACTAAACGAACGATAATTTTTGTTCATGTTCGTTCATTTATTAAATGAACGAACATAAACGAACTTCCCGCCGAACAGTTCACGAACGGTTCGCCGAACGTTCAGTTTGTTTACAGCCCTAGCCTCCGCCGACAACGATTGGCGTTATTATTGGAAGTTTTTTAAACCTAACGTTGATTCATAACTGGTGATAGCAACGACACTGCAACCAAGGGTCTGAAGAGTGATGGGACAGGGCACAAATGATTGTTTTCTTTCCCTAATAAGAGTATGAAGTATGAAGTTAGGTTCTGCAATGTGTCTTCACCATGAGTATATCTATTTTGAAGGTAGAAACAAAGTTCCTATTACTGGTAATTCGTCTTCTAAAATCTTGCTGATTAAGGTTTAATTTTTTGATTATATGAGTAGATTTGGTTCTTATGATGACTGATTAAGGTGATACTTCCCTTAATCACTCCATTGGTTACTATTGATTGGTTCATCGAAGAAAAAGAATGGTGGATATGGAGTTTGGTGGATGAACTTCAAAAACATTCATACGGTAAAACATTTTGTTTACATTTATATTATCGGCTTTATTATGCAAATAATATAACTAAAAATAAAATTATTTTGGCAACAAGTAATAAATTTTGATAGCTTGCATGAATTGTGTGATATGTACATAGAATTACACGTATCAATATAATACACGTCAGTCTGCATAAACTGTGAGTAGTTTTGGTGTCTCTTTGTTGGTTTCTTTTTTCTTGATCAAAAACAATTTTGTTATTTACTTTTTTATAAGATACACAACTTTTTAACTAAAATTTCTGATTTTTTATTAGGCTTCCTATGAAGCAATGGAAATATTTAAAGAAACAAACAATTTTTAGGTTAAATGAAGATAGAGATGGGTAATATCAACTCCCAATCCATCTATCTTGAAACTAATGTTCACCTTATCGAATTTATCCCTAAATGGTATACATGAGATACCTACTTTTTAATTGCTTTTTTTATGAAAATATTTTTTTCAGCATGTAGGATCTTTGATAGAGTTAGTTGAATTATCAAGACTTCGTTGATCTGTTTCTTCTCTTGAATAAGATAGAATGTGTTTTATGGTGAAAATTTATAAATATTGTTCACTAATTATCAACTCGTGATTGGAGGTGTGTAAACTGAAAGTAAAAGTTGGCTCATGTGAAAATTGTGATGTTTTGAATTGGTTGATGGTTTCATTTGTAGATGAAGATTGTATGCCTATGGAGTCATGATATACTAATTCAACTGTTGTCTTTTATTAGACAAAGAAGTCTCTCGCTGCTCCACCCACTTCATAGAAGGAGATGACATTGTCATTGCTCCACGTATTTCATTTTAATATTAGAATTGGTTTCATTTATCATTTGGGTTATGATGAAATCCTTTTTGTTCAATATATCTTCAAAATTTTACCATTTTATAATTAATAGTAGTAATTTAGCATGCGATTTCTACTTTTTAACCAAAAAATTAAAACTCTATTAAAGTATGTTTTTCATACATTTATAAAATAAAATTTTTTAAACCCCTTTCTTGATTTCAATTGCTTTTTGTTTAAAAAAAAATAGTTTTACATATTTGCATACTTGATTTGTAAAGCATATTGCTATTTCGATCATATAATAAAAGATATTTTGATTTTTAGCATTTAAATTTATGAATTTAAACTCCTTCATTGCTTGCATTATTTTTTTTTTCTGCAGCATTTTGATATTTTAAAGCACTTATTGCGATGCCACCTACTAACCTAAGAAAATTTAAATGAAGATCTTCTCTATATAATTATAGTTGTTATCATGAGTTTGTCCGGTTTTTATGGTTAACAGTTAGATCTTTCGTTAGGAATCTAAGTATAATTTGGTTTTTGATTTCTAAAGAGCTCAAAAGTCAATGTTATTAACCTTATTTACTTATGTCTCATTAGTTTTAATTTAGTTTCATAGATTTGATTTTTATGGTTGTAGAAGGCCTTTAATGGTTGGTTCTTAGTTTTTGTCTATGTAAATTTTAATTTGTTGTACATCCTTTTACAATAAATAATTTTATGGATATATATCTTATTAAGTTGTCAAGTCATGTAGTAGATAAGTTTCTAACCTATTAATTATAAATAATGATGATAGACAAATAAAATATATAATGTTGTATACAAATAAGTATTTGTAAATTTATAATAAGGATTCGATTTTAGTGTTTTTTTTTAATTTGTCAATTGTGTAGTATATGCGTTATAATCTAGTTTTGGTAATTAATATATATATTGAACTCATAAGGCCATTTACATCAGTGCAATGTCACTAATCTTTCAATTGTGACACATCAATTTTGCAATGATTACTCATACCAGTGCAATAACACTCATCTTTTAAAAGTGGTACCCACTACCACATCAACAATTACTATATATATATATATATATATATATATATATATATATATATATATATATATATATATATATATATAATATTACATATTAATATTTACTCAATAATAAATAAACATAAATTTATAATATTATATATATATATAATATTACATATTAGTATTTACTCAATAATAAATAAACATAAATTTAATTATTATAATTAAAATAATATTTTTTAAAATAAAATAACAAAATAATAATAAAGATGGACGACATTAATATGTATATAAATAAGCTTGTATTATATATATATATATATATATATATATATATATAATAGTAAAGATAGTTTAAATAAATAAAATATTGAAATAGAAAAACATTATTTAATATTAAATTTAAGTTTCCAAGGCTTTCTATATTTTATGTGGCATGCATAATGGAAGATGTGGCATTGCAATTACATTTGCAAGCTACTAATGTGGGTGCTCTAAGATTTGAAAAAAAAAAAAAAAAGTTGACAGGGGAGTTGGATAAATAATTTGGAGCTTATTAGCTTATTGTTTATTTGTTTATTGTGGTGAGAATAAATATTTTTTAAAAATATGTTTAGATTAGCTTATTGCAGTGTAAATAAGCAATAAGCAATAAACATTTAAGTGTTTGGCAAAATAAAACAGCTTATATTAGTAAAATGACCAATAAACAAAAAACAATAAACAATAAACATTTCTTCCTTTGTTTATTAAAATCAGTTTATTTTACTTATTCCTACCGCAATAAGCTGATTTTTAAAAACTCCTATCAAAAGACTTAAATTTGACTATTACGGTGAGATTAAACAATAAACAATAAGCAACCTATTTTTTCCGTATCCAAACATCTCTAAAGATAAAACTGAAACTGAAACCGACTGGGGCTTTTCACGTATTTAACCCTAAATTCAAAGAATAACATTTGAATGGTATTGTATGGGTGTACTCGAGAGAAAGGACATATTTGTAATTCTGTTTACATCTTAAAACATTTTCTGTTATCCTTTCTGCATCTCTAAAACCCTTGCACGGTTGTTCCATTTCTCTTGATTCCCCCTTTCTCCGTCGAAACCGAAGAGAACGCCACCGCTAACGATGGCAGCCATACCCCTCCTCCGCCTATCATTATCACCACCGCCACAAAAAACCCCTCGGTCAACTATCTCGATTCACCCTCTTAGATCAAACATCCTTTCACTTTCACCACCACAATCGCTATCACTCCGCTCAAATTCCACCGCTCAATCACGCCGACGTTCAATAATCTCAGCGTCAAACAACTCAACTCCGGTCACCGACAGATTAATCTCAGCCGCAGCATACTTTTTCCCCTTCTTCAACGGTCTCCAATACGGCCGATTCCTCTTCGCCCAATACCCCAGAACCCTAGGCCTCGCTCTCGAGCCCTTGCTACCTTTACTCTCATTCTACCGTTCAATTCCTTACGCAAGCTACCTCGCTTTCTTGTTGCTGTACATCGGCGTTGTCCGTAACACGAATGCCAGCCGTTACGCTCGTTTCAATGCGATGCAGGCGGTGGTGCTCGATGTTCTGTTGGTTCTACCGATGTTGGTTCAGAGAATATTCAATCCAGGGCCACATGGAATCGGAGGAAAGATTTTGATGATAAGCCACAATGTGATTTTTGTGTTTGTTGTTATTTGCTTTGTTTATAGCTTGGTGTTTTCGATTTTGGGAAGAACACCGAAATTGCCGTTGGTTGGTGATGCTGCTGGCAGGCAATTTTGAAGATTCCGATGAGAAATTGTGTACGTTTATCCTGTTCTCACTGAAACTTAGTTACATTTCGTGTTTTGAGTTTATAAGTTTTTCTTGTTGCTTGAGTCTTTGATTATTCAACCATTTGTTTGCAAGTGTTGAAAACACAGTTCAAAATGACTTACCCAGTTCTTGAACCATTCTTGTCGTTGCTGATAAAAACATCTTGCAAAAATGGAGACTCCAGATTTATCAGTCAAATGGGTTTTTTGTTGCTTGAAAATGGAGTGTATGGTTTAGCAAGATGTAGATTTTGATTGGATGATTAGTTTTTCTAGAAGCAACAATGAAATCTTGAGATTGTGACTCACTGGTTTATTAAATGTTTCTGAACTTGAATGGAAATCGCAATTGCCGATATTCTTAATATGTAGCTGAACTTCGAGTTTCAGTTCCATGAGTAGACAAAAAACTTACGTTCTTTTCCTGTGGGTCAAAAGTTAAAACAAATTCGGTAACATAATGGTAATTGACAAAAATGCCCCTTAAGTAAAATAGACTTAAGTAAAATAAGCAAGCTAATTGGTTAAAAAAAGCATACTCATGCATTAGATTATTTTAGATAAATGACTTTCTGTAAACAAATAAATACAAAATGATCTAGAGGCCCCTCCTATAACTTTATGCCAACTTGTTTTCTTTTCATTCCTATGGAGATTTCATCATGTCATGTAAAAGGAAATGTAAATGGTGGGTTATGCTGAAAATAATACATAACACTTGTTATTAATCACTTATACTAAGACTTTAATTTTTATTCGTTCAAGATCAATTATATAATTTAATTACATGTGTAACCTCCACCAATGCTCAAGTTTTTACCTTCTATTGACTATTATTCTTTAAGAATACAATCCAATACCAACAATGGCTCCAAACTTTAGCAATGCACTACCATCAAGCATCCCGGGTACCTTCATATCGTTGAAATTCATATTTCCTGCCATTAAAGTCCTAGATAAACAACATCAATTCATAATTGTGGAAGTATAAAAGGTAAATCATACATAGACCTTCTTTGATAACTCTATGTTAAAAGAAATGAAATTTCCATCTAACAAAAACCGTGTAAAGTTCTGCACCAAAAAAGTATAAATTATGTTACAACAGCAGTGACATATAGATTGAATAAGTTTAAATTTTATCAATGTTCTACTTATAGGAACCCGTTCGAGAAGTTAATAGACACTGCAGCATCAAAAAGTTAAGGTTGCGTTTAGTTACGGAAAAACAATTTTCATTTTCCGTTTTTTGTTTTTCCTTTTCGATTTTCGTTTTCCGTTTTCATTTTTCATTGAAAAATTTAGAGAACGCGTTTAGTTAAACTTATTCATTTTTCATTTTTAGTTTTAGAAAATTAGAAAACGTGTTTAAATGTCTATTTTTCTATCGGTTTTCATTTTTAAAAAACGGTAGTGGTAGTAGGGTGTGGGTGGGGGCGGTGACGGTAGCGGGTCGGCGGCGGTGGTGGTGATGACAGGCGATGGTGGTGGCGGCGTCAATTTTATCAGTGGTGGTGATGGTGGTGGTGCTAGTGACGGGTTAGTGGTGGTGGTGGTGATGGTAGGTCGATGATTGTTGTGGTGGTGTTCGGTGGGTGGGGGTGCGAGTGTGTGTTTGTGTGTGTATGTGTGTTTGTGGGGGTAGGTGTAGGTTTGTGTGTGTGTGGGTGTGTGTGTCTGTGAGGGTGGGGGTAGGTGTGGGTGTGTGGGTATGTACGTGTGTGTGTATGGGTGGGTATGTATGTGTGTGTGTGTTTGTGGGTTGGTGTGTGTGTGTGTGTGTTTGTGGGTGGGTGGGTGTGTGTGGGGGTGGGTGTGTATGTATGTGTGTGTGTGGGGGGGGGGGGGGGTAGGTATGTATGTGTAAGTGTGTGTGTTTGTAGGTGTGTGTGTGTGGGTTGGTGTGTGGATGTGTATGTTGGTGGGTGTGTGTGGGTAGGTATGTATGTGTGTGTGTTTGTGGGGGTGTGTGTGTGGATGGGTATGTATGTGTGTGTGTGGGTTGGTGTGTGTGTGTGCGGGTGAGTGTGTGTGTGGGTGGGTATGTATGTGTGTGTTTGTGGGTGTGTGTGTGGGTGTGTGTGTGGGGGTGGGTATGTATGTGTGTGTGTGGGGGTGAGGGGTGTTAAGGTGGGGGTAGGTAGAAGTGGATGAGGTGAAGTGGGTGTGTGTTTATAGAAAAAATTTGGAATTAGAAAAATATGGAAAACAATGATTATCAGTTTTCCAAAATTTTCCAACTTGTTTGTAATTTTAGAAAACGGAAAATTTTCATTTTCCGTGAAAAATTTAGAAAAATAGACGAACTAAACGCGTTTTCAAAATTCTCATTTTTCTTGGAAAAAATTTCCGGAAAACGGTTCATTTTTCCGCAACTAAACGCACTCTAATGCTTTTCATTACCCTTCTTCCATATTGCCATTATAAGACAGACATTGCAATCACAGAACAATCAACTTTTAGCTTGCAGTCTTGGCAAGACAGCTGAGAAAATTTTACCCTAATTAAAATTCACACAACAAAATAAAGGAAATTATAAATCAAAGTAAAAACCTACGAGAAGTGCGTGATCATTAATAACCTAGTCTAATCCCTAACCGAAATTCTCATACTCCGTAGTAAAATCCTGGGGTTTTTCGAATGAGCAGAAGGAAAAAACGTTGAAAAGAGCATATACATCTTCAAAACAGATAGCATCTTCGTCCTTTTAACATTAGGAATACATACTTGTCCCTGTTTTCTCATATTGTCCACTGAGTAAAAATTACGTAAACATCTCCCACTAAACTCCTTTCAGAAATAAAATTTTCACGATGGCAACCAATGGTCTTTCCTGTAGTTATGATACAGAAAATTGATTAAGAATCAATGTTCTTTTTAGTTAAATTACATTGATTTATCAATTATAAAATGTACCATATCCAAAGATAACAATTGTAGAGTATTATTAAACAAAAAACTATTACCGTTAATATTTTAATAACTAAAATACGTCTCTATTTGTAAGATTTACCTACTAAAATTATGAGGGGTTGAATGTTGTGTTAAACTTGGTAGCCAAAATGTTGGCTATAACACAATTACAATCATGAGAAAGCGCATCCTCCATCAGAGTCCTATTCTTTACATAACTAAGCAAAAATCCAAAATCATAACCATCAAAAAGACTGGTATGAAGATTTTGTTTTCCGGTCCAAATTTTATCAAGCCCGTGGTATTGAAACCGTCAATGAACCTTGAGTCGTCATGTTGCAAAGGATGTTCTAACTCCGATCCAGGAAGGGCTGATAAACAATGGAGATTTGCATATTGAAACCTAAGAAATCAAACAACACATTTGTAAATGTAATCAATAAGAAGATAACAATATGATTGAATGTGTGCATTAGGGATGAGCATAGGTGGGTACCCGCCTCATTTGGCGAGAACCGGAACCGGAACCGGAACCGGTGGTTCCTAAAAAGTTAGAACCGGAACCGGAATCGGTCTAGACGGTTCTTAAATTTTTGGATCCAGTCCCGGAACCGGCGGTTCCGGTTCCGGGAGCGGGTAACCCGGTTACATTAACTTTTTTAACTTTTTTCGATAAAACCGCAACTTAGTTCGATCCAAATCGAATCAATTCGGACCAAAAAGGGACATAAGTAACACACACATATTTATATGAAATACCAATATATATATATATATATATATATATATATATATATATATATATATATATATATATATATATATATATATATATATATATATATATATAACCGGTTTCGGCGGGTACCCAGCGGGTAGCGGTTCCAAAAAAATGAGAATTGGAACCGGAACCGCTTAAGGCGGTTCCATAACTTTAGGAACCGGAACCGGAACCGCTTAAGGCAGTTCCAGTTCCAGAACCGGCAGTTCCAAGGCGGTTCCGGTTCCAAAAGCGGGTACCCGGTTCTGATGCTCATCCCTAGTGTGCATATTGGAAGGGAAGGAAACCTACATTGTTCATTAATTATGGAGTCTCAGCTACTACCTCTAAAAATTGATGGACAACTAGTTTATTTGTTTATTTATTTATTTATTTATTTGAATTTGTAACCAAAACTATGGTATGTTAGTAAAACTTGCCCACACAAACCAAAAATGAGACGGTATGAATTACAACATCGTTTCATTTGAATCATTGCTGTTTGCTTACATTTACCATAATAAAGTACCATTAACAGCAGAAACATGATATAGGAGACATACCAAAGTAAATAGATTGATAACAAAAATCACACAGAGACACTATTTACCCTGAAGAGCACTCAAAATCATCATCAAAATAAACAAAAACATAGAACACATCAACATGTTAGAAAGAAACAAAACAATAGATACGTAAAAAATAGGTGTATAATTCACCCTTCTTCTATACCTTAACCTTTACATCTTACATTCGGATTTGAGGCGCTGATCTGAAATTGAAGGATCATCACCTTGATAGAAGGAATAGGTGTATCAAGATTACTATCCTAATTAGATGAACAATTAATCCAATTTGTAATACTGATACTACGTATCTAGACCAAAATTAGAAAATTCATAAATAGTGAAAGTAAACCCAATCGGACCCTAACCCAAAGTGATTCACGATAGAGACCGAGACCAAAAATTGAAAAGAAAAAAAAACAACTAACCCAAAATCGAAAGAAAGAATTGCTTCCAAGCATAAAAAAACGGGTATGAACATGTACAGAACATATATAACATACCCAACTCCCAAATCAAAATAGATACTTTCTTGAAATTGATGGTTGGGTGCGACGAAACAGCCATCCGCATCGTTGCGAAACCTCAAAAATCACTGCACCGACAAGCCACAAAATTCTTGGAAGCAAAGAAAAGACGAAGAAGAAATCAGAAATTAAGGGAAAGACGAATGCAAAAGGGAATGACAATCGGTTTAATGGTGACGCATGCCTCATATTTAAGTGACAAGGAAACATTACAGTGGTGAAACTTAGAAAAAACAAATATTGTGATCAAAATGAGAATCACAGAAAAAGCATTGTTCCTAAATCCAAAGGGATTTAATATATGTGTATAATCATTAATATAAATGCACGATATCTTTATGTAATCACCAAAAGTTAGTGGCTACTTTTAGCAATAATCTTCATAGCTTAATGCTTAATTAAAATATCATTAACACAAATACACCAAAATCCAATCTCATGTTGAACGACATCTTCATTGCCAATGTTTTAACACCTGGGTCGATCCGGACAGTTGAACCGTGACCCGGTGAAAAGAGCCAATGCAATCTCAATTTTTTTTTCGGGTTATTGTCATAAAAACCCCTAAATTTACAAAAAATGCTTGGTTATGCCCATTCTCCATTTTTTGGTGCGTTAATGTGCCTTAATTACCGGAAAATTTGTTCACTTATGCCCTTTATTCGAATTTTACCCTCTAAAGTCGGTAACCTTACCTGACTTTGGACCAGGGGACTGACGTGGAAGTGGACTAGCAGATGTGGACATGGCTGGCATCCTTTTACGAATAACAAAAACAAAGGGCGAGGCTAGCAAGGTTCGAACCAAGGTCTATTACGTTTCGAGGAGCAGCTGTAACCACTAATCTAAATGGAAATTTGTGTTTTATATCCTTACTTAATATATTTGATGTATATTATCCCGGTAACGACACTCCATCTTCATCCAAAAAAAAAAGGAAATGGAAGAAAAAACTAAATCGCAAACTCTAAACCCCATCTATTGCTCATCATCCTCTCCAGTGCTGCTAATCGATTCATCATAAATGCCTGAAATCATATTCCTTTTTGAAGAACCTAGCTGAAATCGATTAAAAAAAAAAAGGGCAATAAGGGGTGGGGCTTATTGCTCGATTGAAGACGGCTTGGTGCATCTCTGAATCTGAACCCATCAGTTAACGAGAAGACACACATACACACACTATGTGTTCATCTTCAAAAACCCAGATTTGTGTTCTCTTCAAAATCCTAGATTTTCATAATCCAAAATTTCAAGAACATTGGTGGTATAAGCGGTGGGGCTTGGTGCTCGATTGAAGAAGACTTGGGGCATCTATGAATCTCAACCTATCAATTAACGAGAAAAACACACACACACACACACTATGTGTTCATCTGGGTTCTAAAATGTTGTTTCAAAAAATCTTCTTTGAAATATGAATTCTTCTTTGATATGTGTGTATATGTTTATCAAGAACAAACCCATAAAATCGGAGTTCCTCTTTCAGTCTGTGTGTATGTGTTTTTCAGGAACAAACCCAGATCCCCAATCTGAAATCGAAGCACACCGGGTTGTTTATTTCAATCGTTTATGGTTATTATCTATAATTTCTCAGCATTTAAACCGCAAAACTGCGTCCAACTCAATGGTTGAAGTCGATGTTGGAAAAACCACAGACCCAAGTTCGAAACCCTTTAGACCCGTTTTCTTTATCCTTTCTTTTTTCCAGAAGCACACACCACGTCAGCTCCAAGTAAGCATATTTCCTCCCAGTCAGCTAGGCTACCGGCCATGGAATGTAAAATGAGGGTAAGGGGAAAAATTGAACAAATTTCCCGGTATGTTTGGGCATTAATGCACAAAAAATCCGACTTTGGGCATAACCAACTATTTTGTGTAAAATTTGGGGCTTTTATGTCAATAACAATTTTTTTTTCCCATCATGGTTAAACTTAACTGTTATTGTTGAGGAAGTCATTGTTGTTTGTTAAGTAGATTATCAATGCATAACTTTATGTTTATTGTTTAAAAATGATTTGATTTTGAACCACTACATTACTATTTTATTAGGGTTATTTCCAATAAAGACCCCATATTTATTGTTTTTTTTGTTTTAAACCAAAATGTTTGTTTTTTCCTTAAAAAACCACACATTTTGCAAAAACTTTTTTTTTTTTTGTCTTCTAACCGGTTGAGTGGGTACCCAGCAATTGCTTTATCCTTCTTTCCTTTCAAACATTCGACCAGTCGACTATAACCTACAATCGAACCACAAAAATGTATTTCTCCGAAAATCAATTCCTCCATTTGATTCCCCTCATCGATTCGTTCATTCGATGTTATCATACGAGTGTAACCTACAATCGAACCAGTCGACTATTCCCTTCCATTCGTTCATTGTTTCGTCTGTGAGGTTGTCGACTTCAAGAACCTCAGTGTCGATCTTCAACCCTCAAAATCCATATTTCCGGTACATGTCATAAATGGCAATTATTATCAAGCGATTAAGCAATATTATTAACTCCTCAAAATCCATTTTCAACCCCATTTCTCGGAAGTCAAATATTCAAGTGTCGCAAGCTTCATCACCAGAGAAATTCAGAAATGTCACAAGGTTCGTCTGCCGACGTAACCAGAAACATAACATCCGGTAAGTTAAAACCATTGTTGTTTAGGAAATTCAATAAGAATTGCTTGGTTGTTCATGTAGGATCATACGCATTTCAGGTGGTAATGTTCATGTAAGATCAGGAGGTATTATTGGAGCTAATGTCACAATTGGTCAATCTACAAAGAGAGGTTCACCTTTAAACAATTCAATACATATCAGTTGAAACTTTTGAGCCACTAAGATGTAACTGCTATGTTTCATCAGTTTAAACAATTCAAAGAAGAATATGTAATCAAGCAATGTTACTTGGACTTGGGTTTTGTTTCCTGGAACAGAGGATAGCGACTATAATGCTTATGGACATGTGGTTCTATTTATATAAGGATGATGAAGAGGGATTAGCCACCATAAACCACCTCTTTGAACTCTCCTGCAAAAAATCCTGCAACTCTGTTGCCAATCAGGTACTTGGCTTCTAATTTCACTTCTACATAAATAAATTACCCTTATGCACAAAGAGTCGTTTGGTCATATGCTTTTTCTTTGATTGCAGGAAACATTCGCTTGTGATTGCCAACTATTATGTGGACAAAGCTCTTGTGCAACATGATTTAATGAGAACACTCTGCCTTCGATTGTATCGACGCTATCTGAACATCATGGTGATTGGAGAGGAAAACCTCTTTAGTAGCGTGAAACTATCTCCGACCACCGATCGATTCCTCTGATTGGTAATACCACTGTATGCGAACTTTTACATTGCTTCCTTTGGCGTCCGATTCAAGCTTCTCCACTTTTGCTACATACGGCAGCTTCTGATCATCCAGTCAATTGGGGGAATTGATTTGGGGAGAAATTCAATTTTATTGATGAATGGACGATACAGTCGGAGAAATTCAATTTTATTGATGAATGGACGATACAGTCGACTGGTGTAATTGTTTAGTGGAAAGTAGGATACAACGATTGTTGGGTACCTACTCAACCGGTTACAAGACAAAAAAAACAAGGTTTTGCAAAATGTGTGGTTTTTTAAGGAAAAAACAAACCTTCTTGGTTTAAAACGAAAAAAACAATAAATATGGGGTCTTTATTGGAAATAACCCATTTTATTATACCAACCTAAAAAAACTTAGGTAACGTTTGTTTCGCAGAATATTTTTTGAAGGAATGGAATCTGTCAAAAGAATTGGAATTTGAAGGAATTGAAATCACTAGAATCTGAAATGCGTTTGGAGGGCAAAGAATTGAATCTGTTTTCTGTTTAGTTTGCTGATTTTACAAAGGAATTAGAAAATAACTTTTATAATACGACGACAATAAACGTACATAGCATGTAAAGAAAATTGTTCATACTTCACACAAAGAAACTAGAGATGTAGTAAGCAGCACAAATGTTAAAAAAGTATGCTATTTTCTATCAGACAAAGATGAATCATATATTGCAAATATATATATATATATATATATATATATATATATATATATATATATAAAAAAGGGTTGAACACAGTTAATTGCAGAAAAATTGAACATGAGATGTTTACCTGTAAACGAATATGATAGATACACCAAAGCAGTACAAGAATGATGAGCCAGAGATGAAATACGGCAGTAATTGTAGAAAAGATATGATCGATAGATGATTTTTTTTTACAAATACTGATTGGAGAAAAATATAATCGATAGAAAAAGGTAACCGTAGAAAAGATATGAAAAATCACATAGTTTATTTTGGTTTACTAGAACCGCATATATATATGGAAGGATAATTGTGTAATTAAAAAATAAAAATAAAAAAATTAATAAAATAAAAAAACAGAATGTGGATTCCTTATAGACAAAGAATGAATGAGAAATATTTCATATACAGAATTAAAAAGTAATTATGAAAATCATATTTTATTCATTCTGTTAGTCAAACACGTTTTGTATTGAATTTTAGTTTCCAATCCCTTTCCATTACTTAGGAATCAAACGAAACAAACAACCATTTAGTCTCTAAAGAGATGATATTGCCAAAAGCATCAGTATTCGACTAAAATGGTTTTTATATGCAAAGTAGAATTATCCTGTATGAAAGATGCACACAATCCCTTTCAATTACTTAGGAATCAAACGAAACAAACAACCCTTTAGTCTCTAAAGAGATGATATTGCCAAAAGCATCAGTATTCGACTAAAATGGTTTTTATGTGCAAAGTAGAATTATCCTGTATGAAAGATGCACACGTAACGACATCATTTCCATATTGTTTGAACATGAGTGTGATATTATTTTAGTTAGTAAACAACTAAACGTGACATTGATAGTATTTATTGGATTTTGACATAAAGTCCTAGTAGTAATCTAGAATCCCAAATGTACAAAAACTATTTTTTGGTGGGAAGAATAAGTTCAAGTCCAATCGAAATCGGCAAAATCCCTGCTATTCTACTCTGTCGCCTTTCCCTTTTCTTCCCTTTTCAAACTCCATTCCGATCTCAATCCCTAATTAATCCATCTTCCCAAATGAATCGTCTTCATATCCCTCCAATTCCAATCCTTCTCATTCTAATCTTCACATTTTCATTAGTTACAGGTATGTTTTTCTTTTCCCCACTAATCCCCAGTAAAATTTCTTGACGATATTTTCTTTTGTTTAATGGCTGCAGTGGTCGAATCGACGACGTTTAAGATCGTGAACAGATGTCGGCACACTATATGGCCGGGGATACTCACCGGCGCTGATAGAACCGTGTTAAATCCCACTGGTTTTGCTTTAAACCCCGGTAAATCAAGAACCCTACGAATACCCGTAGCTTGGTCGGGTCGGTTATGGGGTCGTACCGATTGCCGGACAGATTCAACCGGAAAATTCTCTTGCGTCACCGCCGATTGCGGTTCCGGCAAAGTCGAGTGCGAAGGCCGCGGAGCCGAACCTCCCGCCACGCTAGTGGAATTCACACTCAACGGCGACCAAGGCCTTGATTTCTATGACGTCAGTTTGGTCGACGGGTATAACCTCCCGATGCTGGTGATTCCCAGAAACGCTACGAGCGGAGGATGCAGTTCCACCGGTTGTTTAGTTGACTTAAACGCCGCTTGCCCCGCTGCGCTGAGGGTGGCGCGTTCGAGTAGGAGTCGGACTGTGGTGGCGTGTAAGAGCGCGTGTGAGGCGTTTGGGGATCCAAGGTTTTGTTGTAGTGAAGGGTATAACACGCCGGAAACTTGCCCGCCGACGGACTACTCACAGTATTTTAAGCACGTTTGCCCACGTTCATACAGCTATGCTTATGACGATAAAACCAGCACTTTCACATGTGCCGGAGCTAATTATGTTATCATATTCTGTCCACTACCCTACACCAGGTACGCTAAAATCATCAATCAATACATTAAATTTGATTTTTCTAATGATTAATTGTAGTTTATTACACTTCCAATCGTGTTATTTTGATGGAAATCGAACAGTGAAAAGCTTCTAGAAGCTAGGAATGAGAAGGCGGATTTGCCACTTGTAAATAAAACCATGATGTACATTGGTCGGCATCATGGTGGTGGTGTTTCAGGTCTGAAATAACTTTTACTATAACTGATAGTGTATTACGCTTATTGGTTTAAGGTTTTTGAACTTGTAGGCGATATAACATTGTGTACGTTTGTTTTTTGTTTTCAGGCTAACAGGTGTACAATGTGTTTTGTGGGTTGTTGATTTGGTAAGATGGAGGAAATATGTGTTTCCTAGTTGTTGTACATTGGTTAGAGGTTGTTTGTTCAGATCTTATATTTGTTGTTCACATTTCTATTTGTTGTTTTAGAAAACTGAGACTTGCACATGAAGATGAGAAATGAAATTGAGTTAAATGTCGGATGCTAAGCAAAAACTTAAGGGTTTTTATGTTTGTTTTGAGCTTTAGGCATCAAGATCGATGGTGTGTTGCTAAATTGATTCCTTTTAATCGGTTTTGTCATGTTAGGAACAAAATTGTAGCTTGGTGAACGGTTAATTTGAATGTTAAAGAAACCCATCATTTGGGAAAATGATGAAGCATTCGTTCGATTCAAGTTTCAGATATAAGAGCATCTCATATGTGGGTTGGGTTAGTGTTGACTTTGTAATTAAATGGGTTGAAAATTGCAATTCAATCCAAGCCTGTTTAGCTAAGAATGTGAGATTGTGAAATAGATGGGTTGATATCGGAATGACCCTTTCTATGTATCAAAACATAAATAAAACTAATGAAGATTGCACCTAGTTGGATAATTAACGAACCCTAAAATACATAGCAGAGACGAACCGGTTTGAATGCAACTCGTATTTCTAAACATTATCTCTCTCTATCTCTCATATTCTCTATTATCTCCTGCACAACATGGACTTAATAACAAGACTACAAGAGTATATATCCTTGGATCAATATGGTAACCGATTTCAATATTTATTGTCTTAAGGAAGTATATTGGCAAATCTTGGGAACAATTTATTTTTAAATAAAAGGAAGTATATTGGAAAAATTCCTTCTTTTTTTTTTTTTTTTTTTTTTTTTAATTTATTTATTTATAGTGAACCTTTGTGAATTGTGAAGCATCTAAGCCTTACACCCAACGAGCTGTATCTTTTCCCTCCTCGCAAGTCGCAATAGTCCTTTGGTCCCTCACTTCGACGATTTTTCTTAAGACACTCTTCTTGATCCGGTGATTAATTGCTATGCCCTTTTAAATTTAGATTTTCTTGGCTTAAACTTGTGATTTTGCATGTTGTTTGGTAACTGAAATATATATCATAACAAGAACAAAATAAGCAATGAAAAACATCTCTAAGAAATATATAGACTCTTACAAAAGTATATTTTCCAGCATTGTAATCTTTGGAATTTTTTTTTTAGGAAATCTTGAAAAGCAAGCAAAATTCTAATATACGTGATTTCATTCAAAAAGAATGTACAATTTGATTAAACAAATATTCTTTTTGAAAGCTTAAAAAAACAACAAAAAATGTTTTGACATCTCATCACTACTACTAATTTTATCTAGCTAGAAAACACAGAATCACACAATGTCAGGTTATCTATGTGAAGAGTTGATGGTTGAAATCTTGACAAGATCACTACCTCCCAAATCCCTTCTCCGGTTTAGATCAGTCTCCAAATCATTACGTTCTTGTATTGATAACCCCGGTTTCATCCGGATGCACACTTCTCGATCCCAGCAAAGAATCCTGTTCACACACAGACTTAAACATAAACACATAGAAGAATATGGCGTTGACTTCTTTTGTACGTTACATGCAGAAGACCAATTGCCATTGTGTGGATACATTGGTATAACAACATTCAAGTTTCCACTCGGAAATGTCAATGTTGTTGGTTCATGTAACAAAATTATCTGTTTGATTGAGTTTGTAAAAGGTATAATGAGTTTATGGAACCCTTGCCAACTAACCCTGCTTGATTGTCCTCAGAGATACATTTACGGGATGGGGATCAGGCTTGGTGTTAACTAATTGATGATAACAAGATTGTGAGTATACCCATATAACCATATTTGTTTATGCCATGAGAATTGTAGAAAGTACATTTGTTTATGCCATGAAGACACGTGCGTGGTGTCCGATTGCTTCCCCAATGCCTTTGTATAATAAAGTGTTATCAGGGGCGTCTTATCTCAATGGGGTATTGCATTGGGTGGTAGGACGTTGTTTTCCTTATTCACAAGAAGTACAACTTCGTTATATACTGACATTGGATTTGAGGACTCATGTTTTTGGTATGACTGCTTTGCCAAAACCCAGTTGGGAAACCCGAAGATTAGCAACCATCAAAGGTTCTCTAGCTGTGATTTCTAGGGTTATCGATGGTACTTAGATTTGGGTGAGGAGAGATGTAGATGCTTCTTGGTCGTTGGTTTTTCAATAAATAAAAAAAAAAAAAAAACAAATCAAGCTGAAGGAGATCTAACTAAAGCTTTGGAACTGACCAGCAATGGTGATTTGTTGCTCGGGTTCAAGTTTATAATCCTAATACAGGGGTACGATTGAGACTAGTGGGCATCAATGATACTTCTTTCTTATTTGACATGGATACATATGTTCAAACCCTAGTTGTTGTGCGAGGTAAGCCGTCTTTTTTTGCCAAAAAAAAAAAAAAAAGAGAGAAAGCGAGTTTAGCTACTTCTTTCAAATAAGTATTAAAATTATTTATTTTAGTATTTTTAAAAAGGAGAAAGCGAGGTAAAAAGTTTATTTTTAAAAATCAACCATAAACACTATTTAATCATTTCAAAGTAGATAAGAGTAAAAATAGTTATCAGAATACAATTTCAAATTCATAAAATGCGGAAATATGGATGGATGCGCTGCGATCAAACCAAGACCCTTCCCTCGCGAACCAAGAATGCATGAAAAACATTTGAAACATAAACAGTAAGTACGAAGCTTAGTGCGTTCCCCAAAATACCGCATACCATACAAACATACAATCAATCATATTTGGGTGCTTGCAATCCCCTATGATCTATTTCAACCGGATACAGTTAAACATATTTATGTGCTTGCAATCCTCTTCGGTTTATTTCAACCGGACACCGAGTCTCTTTCACCCCTACCGCTACCATATAATATCATAACAAAAGAATCACAGAGCCATCAAACAAATAAATGCATAACTGACAGTTGTCACAAAGACAATCATCATACTATATCATAAACTAGTGGGCCAACATTGGTGCTTTCAACTCACAGATACAGTGAAGGAAACTCACATCAATTGCTGAAACCACAAGATAAAAGATCGGACTAATGATCTGGAAAATCCCTATGCTAATCACTCACATAAAACCCTAATTAATAATTGGGCCATAAACCATAACTAGGAATTGGATTCATTTGTTCGACTCCCATGTTAAAAGTATCATTTCCTTACTTGGTCCAATAACCATGGCCCAACTCAATGGCTCCAAAAGCCCAACATGACCCAAATTCCTAAATAATACTCAAAAGCCCATCATGGGCGCAAATACAAAAGACCCAAACCCTAACAATGACCCAAAGTCAAAAGGACTAGTGGCCCAACATGCGCAAAAGCCTAGTAGTCTAAATATGATCCAAAACCTAAAAGTCAACAAAAATCAATGGGCCTGACGTACTCAGAGCTCAGTGTATGCCTCCTTTGGCCAGTATCGTGCGGCGTACGTTCTGGGTATGCCCGATATAAAGCATAACACTAGTCAAGTTTCCAAGCAGAAATGTCAATATTGTTGGTTCATATAATGGAATTCTCTGTCTGCTTAATTGTGAAAATTATGTAATTAGTCGATGGAACCCTTCAATTGGGCTTTGTTTCGACCCAATCACGGATGATAACAAGATTGTAATATACAAAAAATGTTTTATAATTATACCAAAGTAACAAAAAAAAAAATCTACTTTGAGAGGGAGAGGTATAAGTTGATAAATTTTTCCACCTTAAGATCCTCGTGCAAGACAATATTTGAACTGAACCCCAGAATTTTATATCCTGTAAAAAAACCATTAAGATTTATCTCACCATTAACTAACATTTACGATGAATAGTTAGCAACATCAATTTGCGATTGATTATCTATAATTCTATTCGCTACAAATCAACATCGACAGTATCGGCAAGATCAATGCAAAAGATACACCGGCGAACGTAAACAAAGGAACCGGTCAACGGTTGCAGCCGAACCCATATCATCGACAACTGTAACTATATTCTCGGCTAAATCACCGAAATTGGTGGATCCAGACATCCAGTGATGGGGTTTTCTTGGTGAATGTCACAGATGGTGGGAGCTATTGGAATTTGATCACCAGATTTCGCCATCAATTAGGGTTTGGGCATCTTTGGTGATATCGAAGATTTACAGGGGAAGAACTTGCTTCGATCTCACTCACTTTTTCTCTCTAACTCTTTCTCTCTATCTCACTCTCAACGGAAGAACAAACAAACGCCATCGCAGGAGGACTTCCGATTGACAAATTCTCAGAGACGATCGAATGGTGTCGAGGTGTTTGGGTATAAACTGAATAAACGGATTTCAAAGAGGAGGTACACGTGTAACATCAAATTCAAGATAAATGTTACCATGCGGACTGAAACTAACACGGACAGGGTGTTGACGAGCAAATCGATAAAAGGAATTAAATGAGGTGATGAAGATGAATAAGAAGTTGCTGATTGGCACCATTGTTGAGACTTGAGAGTTGAGATCTTGATCAAGTGTGTGTTTGATTCTAATGGGGTTTAAGTTTTAGTTCATCTACCATGCTTTTATAAGGAAAAAGAAATGCAAAAAGAATCCGTGGGGTTTGCTTCTTCTTTAATATACTGTGGTGTGTTCTTTTCCATCAGCAACCATTTTGATTTTGATTTTATATTCACATGATGTCGATAAGATTAAACAACAGGGGATCATTCAACTTTCAAATTGATACTATGTTTTATGTGGGTGGAGTTTTCTTAATAAAATTTTAAAGGGAAATCTGCGAAAAAGTCCCAATATTTTAGGCGTTTATGATTTAGTCTCAAATTAAATTTTGTTTACAAAAAAGGACAAATTACCGGCTAAAACTTCGGATTAGCCCTTCGTGGCCGGTTTCACAAATTTAGCCGGTATCTCGTCTTTTTTCGTTAATTAATCCAAATTTTGGGACTTTTTCATTAATTAATCAAAATTTTAGGGTTTTTTCATTATTTATTACCAATAAACCAAAATATTTGGACTTTTTTTGAAGATTACCTTTAAACTAATATATATTATATTATATGATCTAATTTAATATGTACTATTCCATATCTTCTTTCTTATGCTCTTCTAGGCTCACTGTGTGTTTTTATCGGTGTCGTCAAACCCAACAACAAAAATCTCACTCACAAGCCTCGTTAACTCCATCAAATTTCCAAAATTATATATTCACAACTCTATGATCATCTTTCAATCTCCAAATAAAGAATGGAGAAAATCCTTGTTGATTACGTGGATGTCCCTATTATCTAACCATGACTTAAACCGTGGTTCCAACACTTGGATGTTTCGATTACCTAACCATGACTTGAACCCATACACTAATGGCGTTGTCCAATGTGCTGTTAACAATAGAAGACGAATCTCACATGTTTAACCACTGATACATTGGCTCAAGTCTTACTTGACCCTTGTTTCCTTACAACACTATAAAAGCCCCAACATAAGATGAATCCCACATGGTTCATCATTTATTGGTTTTTTTTTGTCAAAAAGTAAAGCATTTTGGAAGCCCCAAATAGACTAAAACGTAATAATGACAATTATTGTAATATCACACCAATTGTCATTATGACTTAAACGTAACATCACAACAATTGTCAATATTACATTTTAGTCTATTTGCGGCTTCCAGAATGCATTAGTTTTTGGCAAGACAAAAACCAATAAATGATGAAGTTTTTGATAAAGATCGGAACACAATCTTATTGATGGATCCAAGAGCTCCTTCTCGTCCCAAGCCTTTTTCTCCTCAATCTTCTTCCAAAAAATGCACTACAATATGCAATATTATCCCCTATTTCTCTCCTACAAGCATATAGCTTAATTAGGGTTTCTCTCAGAGTGTTAAGATGACAAGGGAGGCGGAAATGAAGGCTTAAGGTCCTTTAAATAGGACACAACCCCTGAAAATTAGGGTTTTCAAACTCAGCTCCAACTCGTTAAGTTGGGGTCCTCCAACTCGTCGAGTAGACTCTAGAAATTACACGACCATTAACACTCTCTACTCGGTGAGTTGGGGCCTCTAACTCGTCAAGTTGATAAGACAACAAGAATACAAATTAATTAAATATTATACCTGGGAGTCGGGATGTTACACCTATTGTAAGGAAACAAGGGTCAAGTAAGACTTGAGCCAAGGTATCAGTGGTTAAACCATGTGGGATTTGTATTTTATTGTTAATAAAACTATGGACAATGCCATTAGTGTATAGGTTCGAAATAAGGTTCGAGTCATGGTTAGGTAATAGGAACATCCGAGTGTTGGAACCGTAGCTCGTAGGTATACCAAATTAATATTTTAATAGTTTATGATGGATAGCTTGTTGACCTTTTTTTTTAAAATTAGAGTTAACATTCTTCATGGTTTTCAGTACATAATATCGAGTTGGATTTTTTTTACCTATGTTGTGTTTTTTAAGCTTAATGGTTCATTCTTCATGGTTTTTAAGCCCTATTGTAAGGAAACAAGGGTTATGTAAGACTTGAGCCAAGGTATTAGTGGTTAAACCATGTGGGATTCGTATTTTGTTGTGAACAACACTATGGACAATGTGAATAGTGTATGGGTTCGAAGTAGGATTCAATTCATGGTTAGCTAATAGGAACATCCATGTGTTGGAACCACGGTTTAAGACATGGTTAGGTAATAGGGACATCCACGTAATCAACAAGGATTTTCTCCATTCTTTATTTGGAGATTGAAAGATGATCATAGAGTTGTGAATAAATAATTTTGGAAAATTGATGGAGTTAACGAGGCTTGTGAGTGAGATTTTTGTTGTTGGGTTTGACGACACCGATAAAAACACACGGTGAGCCTAGAAGAGCATAAGAAAGAAGATATGGAATAGTACATATTAAATTAGATCATATAATATATATTAGTTTAAAGGTAATCTTCAGAAAAGTCCAAATATTTTGGTTTATTGGTAATAAATAATAAAAAAACCCTAAAATTTTGATTAATTAATGAAAAAGCCCCAAAATTTGGATTAATTAACGAAAAAAGACGAGATACCGGCTAAATCTGTGAAACCGGCCACGAAGGGTTAATCCGAAGTTTTAGCCGGTAATCTGTCCTTTTTTGTAAACAAAATTTAATATGGGACTAAATCGTAAATTGGGCTAAAATATTGAAACTTTTTCGCAGATTTCCCAATTTTAAAATAACACATTAATTAGGGTTCATATAACTATGATTTGATTTGAATTTAATATTTAATTACGAGGTTATTCATGCATAATTCAAGTTTAAAGAAATGGACACTGAACACGTGTTTCTCGAAAATCATGAAGTCGACATGAAAGTTTTATGTGGGTTGAAAGGTGGTCATGCTGTACATTTAATTATATAAATAGAGTTATTTATATAAATTTGGATTTTGTCGGTAAAGATCTTACATCGAAGATACTGATAAGTGATAACATTAATTTTGATTCTAAAACAAGATTTATTATGTCGATTGGATCCAACTTCTTTAAGATTTATTCTATAGTCGATTCTTTATTCTTTTGAACTCTGATAAATTCATCATATATGTTAAAAAAAATGGATAATAACTTGAAAGGGTAACCAACTTTCGATTTTTTTCACATTTAGTCACTAAACTTTTTTCGTTATCTATTTGCCACTAAACTATTGAAACTATTCACATTTTACCCTTTCAAATGTGAACAGTTTCAATAATTCAATAGCAAATAGATAACGAAAAAAAGTTTAGTGACTAAATGTGAACAAAGTCTAAAGTTCGATACCCTTTCAAATCATTATCCCTAAAAAAAAAATTATATACATAGCAAAGAGTTATCCTTTCAGCTTGATTTCCCCAAGTAGGGTTTCCAAAGAGATATTTGAGATGTATAAACAAATTAACAAATCTGTGTTCATGAGATGTTTAACGAAATGTATATTTTATATGGGATTTTAAATTGGATTTTTAAATAATGAAGTCTTTTTATTTGAAACTAGGATTTTACCGGTTGCATGGTGCGGCAGCAGTAATGTATTTCAAAAGTAGTAGAAAGTAAGTTGTTACGTGTTGAATAGAACTCATGAAGACTTAAATTGGCAAACGACAAAAGTCCTGGGCTAAAGTCATGCCAAACAAAAATAATAAAAACTGTATTATATGTGACACGTACATAAGAATAAGTAAGATTTTTTTCTTAAGTTAACGAATGGAAGTTCAAATAATTAAAAATATATTATATGTGACTCGGCTCATATTTAGGAAATGTACATAAAAATAAACATGAAAATGTAAAAAAATTACGTCGAAACATAAACGAACTCGAATTGATACAGACATGGACATAAAAAAAACAAGTATTTTTAAAAAAAATCAACGAATGAAAGATATGAATTTACGCCGAAACAATTTACACTGAAATGTTAACCATCTCTAATTTATACCGATGCATACCAAAGTTTTAGAAAGTTGGAGGGGTGGTAACTTTTGAAAATCAGATTGTAAATATATTACTGGAGATAAAAAAATAAAATCTTAGAAAATGAAATGGATGAAATTGAAAATTTTCAAAGTTCAAACACATGGTGAAAATGACATTTTAAAATGTAGAGGGTTGAAAATGTAATTTTACAAAGTATAAACGTAAACGAATTCGAATTTATACTGACACGTACGCTAAAAACAAATAAAAAATTTTAAATCAACAAACGAAAGTTCTAAATTTACGCAGAAACATTGACCACCTTTAATTTATACAGACACGTACAAAAAATTAGAAAGTCGAATGGGTGATAACCATAGAAAAGTCGGTCACATTGTATATATATTATGGTGCATAAAACAAAAAATTAAAAAATCAACGAATGAAAGATATGAATTTACGCCGAAACAATTTACACTGAAATGTTAACCATCTCTAATTTATACCGATGCATACCAAAGTTTTAGAAAGTTGGAGGGGTGGTAACTTTTGAAAATCAGATTGTAAATATATTACTGGAGATAAAAAAATAAAATCTTAGAAAATGAAATGGATGAAATTGAAAATTTTCAAAGTTCAAACACATGGTGAAAATGACATTTTAAAATGTAGAGGGTTGAAAATGTAATTTTACAAAGTATAAACGTAAACGAATTCGAATTTATACTGACACGTACGCTAAAAACAAATAAAAAATTTTAAATCAACAAACAAAAGTTCTAAATTTACGCAGAAACATTGACCACCTTTAATTTATACGGACACGTACAAAAAATTAGAAAGTCGAATGGGTGATAACCATAGAAAAGTCGGTCACATTGTATATATATTATGGTGCATAAAACAAAAAATTAAAAAATAATATGATGAAATTGATATTTTTTTAAGTTTAGACATATGAAAATGATATTTTAAAATGTTATGTAAAAGATTGAAATATGTCATTTACTAAGTATAAGAGCAGTAGCAATAGAGTTGTGACAACCCGAAATTTCCATTCTATACAAACAATATCACTTGAATAGAAGTTATAACAGTCATAGTCGATTTTCAGACTTTTCGTATAAGTTGGAGTAATTTAGGGTTTACACTTCAGTAAATATCAGGAGAGTGGATGCGCTATGGTTTTGTGCAACATTGTTATTCCAACACCCTGTTATATTAGAAATCATTTCAGGAATAAAAATATTTTCTGTCGAAAATATCTCTGGACTATAAATAGATTTCTGAACCAAATTCATTCATTATTCACATTTCCTACTAGAGAAAAGCCATTTTCTCTCTCTCACGGATCTTCGGGTTTTCGTCCCAAATCGTGAGTACACTTCTCTAGTTGTCTTATAATGCTTATTATGTAGTTATAACATGATCTAGGTGGCTAAATCACTAGATTTAGGAGTTTACTCCCCAAGGTGTTCTTGGGCGGTAAACTCCCGAAACGAAGCCTAGAGTGTCCCCCGTGATATACTACTGCCTTGGACTTGTATAGGAGTGTGTTAGGGACACGAAATCAAGCAAAAACAACCCAAGTTTGGGAGTTCACGACCCAAGAATGTCTTAGGCCGTAAACTCCAAATTCAAGCTCAAAATGGTGCTTTTAAGGCACCTAAGGCCTTAGGCTTTTACCTAAACTAGTTCCCATTAAAACAAAGGCCTTAAACACATAAGAATCACATTTCAAAGTGAGTTTACGGCCATGACATGGTTCATGGGCCGTAAACTCATAAAAGGGACACCAAAGTGTGTCAAGGGTCTTCATATGCTTGGAACAAATGACTAGAAGCTATCCCACTTGTGCATGAGACTTGTAAACATAAAAAACAAACACCCTTAAGAGTTTACGGCCGTAAACTCTAAGGGAATTGGTCTTTGGGCCGTAAACTCCTCAAAGGAGTGTTTCTAGGTCTTAAACCCTTCCAAGAATTTAACCACCAAGTTGGAATAATTCTAGGAATCATTTGGAACTTCAAAACACACAATAACCCCATGGTTGGGAGTTTACGGCCGTAAACTCTAGAGTTTACAACCGTAAACTCCATGTGTGTTGGTATTTGAAGAGTAAACACATATACAAGGTCCTTTGGAACTTCAAACCCCTTTAGCCTTGTCTCACAACAACTTAGATGCAACCATTAGGACTTATAACACTTTTACAAAGTGTTTACATGTTCTAGAGTGTCCCAACTTATTTCATTAGTTATTATTTGGCTAATTAGTTATATATATGCTCATTATATGATAACTAGGCTTGTGCGTGTGAACAAGTCTCCGTTTGCCACCTAGCACAATAGCCGACATTTCAATCCAATCCACTCACCACAAGTGAGTTCATACCCCTGTTAATTAACCTTTGAAATACTTTTAAATGTTTTAAATACTTTTATAGGGGAAATACAAGTTAAATACTTATAGTTATTACATCAATCACATGTGATTAATAACTATAAAACCAATTATTTTATTACTGTTCAAACTGTTTATCAAAGCTGTTTTACTTCCAACCGTTTTACAAACTATTTTACTTATCAAACACTTTTACTTAAACTTTGATATGCTTATTATAAATTGCATGCCCGTATATGTATATTTATATAATCAATGTTTAAAAGGCTTAGGAAGGCCGCACACCCTATTTCCTTTTCCTCGATTTGGATGTGGTCTGGTGGGATATCGGGTAGCCGTCCAAAGGTCGTTTCAATATTAATTATATATCATGTGTACATGTATGGTCATAAAAGTTCTTCCATGTTAATACCTACTAGTTACATCATTTGTAAGTTACCATCGGGGTAACACAGGATCATACACATACTATTGTTAGATCAATGAGTCGGTTCATTCATGAGTCAATACTTATTACTATGAGAACATATACAACTATACTAGAAAGAGAACATATACAACTATACTATGAGAACATATACAACTATACTAGAAAGAGAACATATACAACTATACTATGAGAACATATACTGTTATAAAAAGGGATGAATAGATTGCTTGGATTCTCTGAAAGTCGTGATTCACTATCAAATTGAAGTATTTCGATGGTACAGATCGAACACTCAATTGGATGAAATTCAGAGAATGAAATTTGAGAATGTATATGAAAATGTTCTTCAACATGTACCAGAATATTGACCAAAAAACGGATATATCAATCCTGTCTGAAAACTGTCAGGGGCTCTGCCCCCGGACCCCGCCAGGGGCTGCTGCCCCTGGGACCCCGCTCCCAGGGGCGCTGCCCCCGGACCCCCGTTCGTTTAGGGGCTTCGCCCCTAAATATCAATGTACTTTAAATCTTGAAAAACTTGAACAAGTGTGCACTCGTACACCATCCTAACTTGTTCAATATTCAACAAGATCACTTTTGGTCAACAAATTTAATCCTATTACACTTAAATAATATTTGATGATATAAAATCACCAACATATACAACTATACTAGAAAGAGAACATATACAACTATACTATGAGAACATATACAACGATACTAGAACGAGTAACAATACATCACAAAAACATGTATACATTGATAGAATTGTGATCCACTGTATCGGAGCATGTTTTAAATGTCATGGCCCGAGTTGTTACCATAGTCTCTTGGAGGGAGAGTGTGAGTTTGCGTATAGATCTATATTGGATTGACTATCCTACACCTTGCTGCTAGCTACAGCCGGACCTGCAGGTCTGCGGGTTCCAAACGCCATATCATTTTACGACCTACATTGTCGTTGTTTATCCAGTCGATAGTATGGTACAACTAATCACATGATACCTTAATATAAATCCGGTTTAAGGTAGTTAGTACAGCAGTAGTTCCTATAATACAACACTACAGTACTACAATAATTTACCCATTACATATACTTAGTGATTATTTCACTTAAACATTAATGTACAAACTATATTTTGTTAATGATAGTTACACTAGGGAAATTACACACTTTCACAACAAACGAACATACAAAACAGTTAAGCCTTGGGAAAAGGCTACTTTAATAGAAAATATAGGTTTTTCTAAGAGATTTAAACTTTTACAAACATTTACATACATTTTACAAACTTACACTTGAGACATGTTCAAACGTTTTGATAACAAACACCGACTCTAAAATACTTATGAACTCACCAGCTTAATGTTGATAAACTCTTTCAAAATAACTTGTATTCTCAGGTCATCAGTAGACAGGTACCGAGGCCAGCTTTTGAGAAGATGGAGCGCATCCAAGACTCATCTTATTATTTTGATTTACATTATTTTTGGTGTCTATAACTGTACAGAACACGCTTGTATTAAAATTATATATTTAATGCAATGGATGATGTTGTTTGCTTATTTACTGTTATACTGTGTTGTGATACTTTACATGACGTCCTCCACCCCGGAATGTTTCCACCGTTCATGGTTTTGGGGTGTGACAAGAGTAAACTGAAAATGAAATAAATAGAAGAATCAAAATGTAAAATAAATTAAAAAAGAAAAAAAAAAGGGGGGGGGGGGGGGGGGGAAACTTCATTATTTGGAATATGAAGCCGGAACGTTTCCACCGTTCATGGTTTTAGAAACTAGACGCTATTCGTTATCGTTATTGTTACCATAAAATATATAATCCGCCAAGTCCTCTCGAAGTTGTCTGTGTTTATTTGCGTCCTGAATGTCAACGATTCAACGCAAATACTCTGTTGTTCTAGGTTGAAACAGAACGTGGCTGGGTTCCGTTTGGATATAGTGTGCAATATTTCGTCATTTATCTTCTACTACCATGTTATGCATTATGATATGTGCGTACATGATATATCGTAGAGTTTCTAAATCCTATGATTGTGCTGCATGTTCAAATATATGTCACTCCGTCTTCAGCACTCCAACAACATGTTCCACATCCTTACGTGTTCCTTATAGTTTTCTCTTAAATATTTTGTCTCTTTCTTCAACCAGGTGGCGGAATGCCTTCACGAATGTGGAATACTGAGGATATATTTCATTTGTAAGGTAATACCCATATCTGTATTCTTTTCGATTCACAGTGAAAGGAGCATCCGGGACCTTTCCATTCAAAAGATCGTCGAATATTGGCGACTGATCAGGAACGTTGATGTCGTTGTTGGAACCCGCAACCCCAAAAAAGGCATGTCAAATCTATAAATCTTGAGAAACAACAACCTCTAAAACTAACGAATGTGATCCGTGATGACCACTTGCATATTGCCCTTTCTATGCTACCGGATAATTTTTCCATTTCCAATGTGTGCAATCAATGTTTCCGATCATTCCGAGAAACCCATGGCGTTTTTCATGCGCCACATACAATTATTGCAAATCATGCAACGAAGGTTTCCGCAAATACACGTCTCCAAATGTTTCAACAACACCCCTTGACAATGTATACAAACTCTCCCTTACGGTTCTTTCGGACATTCTCAAATAATCGTCTATGGTGTCGGATGACTCCCCATAGCCATCAAACGAATGGCCGCAACACATTTCTGCAACGTTGTAAACCCCCGTCTACCTCTAGCATCGTATCTCAATTGAAAAAATTCATACCTAAACATAAATTAACTACAGTTTAATAATATAGTACATTTGTTGTAAAATTAAAAAGAAACATGTAGTACATGTGTATTTATTTTGTATAAAATTATAGTAAAGAAGCGATACCGGCTTTCCAAGGCGTTGGCGATCCGTAGGAACACATTCCTACTCAAACAAAATCTTCTTTTGACATCTTTCGCCGCGTATACACAATTATCCGCAAAGTAATCGCGATATAGATGCTCGTGTCTTTCCTTATGATTTTTGTTTAACATTGCACATCTTGTTAGTAGCGGGGTTGGCTCTGGTTGTAGCAACTCGTTTGTATAATAATGATACATCATCCTGAATAATATGTCGTCGCCGGACGAGTCGAAAGGATCTATAATTTTTTTGAAGATAATTGAGATTATATAAAGAGAAAGAAAGAAGTTATGTGTAAAAAAATGTTTAGATATAAAAGATATTTATATAAAAAAAATTAATTTTAAAGTTTTTTTTATTAAATCGGCCGTAGTCAAACGGTTTGAAATAAATACGGTCAAATATTTGTCTGTTTCACCTGGTGGCAACGACAACGAAATGCACCGCGACGAGATGCAACGACTAAGGGGGGAGGGGGGGGGGGGGGGGGGGGGTTCCATTACGGCGACATTAAAGTAGTTCACCTCAACCACAACGAGATGCAACTAGTCTCATACCGCATCGTCTAAAGAGTTATTTCGTTTTCCAAAAAAAAAAAAAAAAAAAAAAGAAAAAAAAAAGTTGATTCCCACTCATGATTCTGCATTCCCACTTGGCTGCTTGCATCATTCCTTTCTCTCGTGATATGACATATATTGTTTAACCTAATTGGGACAAAAAAAAAAGGACAGTATAATATATGATTTAAAAAATTTTAGACATTAAATTTTAATAGGTAATGTTTATGGACACAATTTGAATACTCCTTAGGCCGAGAAGAGGATGCCAATTTTTTTATTAATAATAATATTTTTGAGTTTTGACAAAAAATTATATTAACAGTATTAGAAAAATATTTGTTATAATCACATTAATTATTTATATAATATTTCTTATTATAAGATAAAATATATAAAACCAAATATCAACAATACTAAGAATATAGTAATAAAACTTATAAGAGTAAAAAGAGTATGTTCACAAATTGAAATATATGATCATACATAACTAAAAATATGTGAAACGTATTTCTTATGAAGTATGTGAAAATTGAAATATATAATCATACATAACTAAAAATATGTGAAACGTATTCCTTATGAAGTATGTGAATATAGTTTACAAAATTTTGTTCTCAAAGTTTAACAATGTTCAATAATTTAAAAATACAAAAAATTGATCCCGAAATTCAAGTTAAACATAGTTTGTTAAAAAAAATGAGACCAAGTATCAATCAATTATACAATCTAACATAAGGTATAGACATTACATAAACCTCTTCTATTTTTAATCTTATCTATGGTCTAATGTAAATACATCTCCAAATACAATAGAAATCATGAGAGTTTCACTGGCGATTTCGGAGTTTTGAAATGCGACGTGATCTGACATCGAGCCCTTCTTATCCAACGGGATCAAACGTTGGCAGAATCTCTCTCCTTTTTTTGTCTGGGTATTCGTTTGGAGGTACTTTTTCATCGTCATTCTCTTGTATGGGTGTGACATCCCCGAATTTAAGTCTAAAACTGTAGATACTCAATTCAATGTGAACATCTTTGTAACCTGATCTGAGCTTTAGTGCATATTATGAAAAATAAATAGTGCCATTAAAATAAGATATGAGACGGCATCTTAGTTTCAACTGTGGAAAATCTCAAATGAATAATAAAGCACCAACTATAATCTTAGTTAATACGTTTGGAAAATTGAAAATTCGTATTAAGCAGTTGTGAACAAATCAAACACTCTATTCTCGTAGTATATGCTCACCAGAGTCCGAAAATATAAAAAAAAATGTCCAAAACGAAGCTCATATGCAAAATATATGACTCTTATAAGAAAACAAACCAATATAATATTGAATTTCTTTAAATTGCATAAACCGTTTAGATCAGTTAAGTCACTTGCACACCTCAGATGAAAATTCCGAAAACGTTTTGGACTCAGACAATGGTCTATTATTTGATTCCATACTCGAAATATTTTTAGTAAAAATATTTATAAAAGTCGAAAAATCGGACGTTTCAGATCAATCAAACGCGAATCTTTAAACGTGATTTCCTGGAGTTCCCCAACTCAAAAAATTAATCCGTTCGAGCTTCTGGTATCAGTGCACTTGAATCTACCATTCGCCACTTTTGAAAAAAAAAATACTAGATGTCAGGATCTTAGCATACAAATCTAGAAGAGTTCCAAGGACTTTTTGAGGTTGATGACATCCCCTACTTTTGTCACCTTGCATGTATGAAGAAAATCAGCCATACTCTCTTTCTTTCTTCTTTCCCACGTCCATGACATCCCACCCCCCAATCACCACCTTATCCTTTCACTTCCAAGGTACAAGTATGGTGCTTTAGTGCGTTCGACTATCTAGAGAGTCATGGGGCTTGCATGGCATTATGGGGCTTGCTTAGGCTATAAAGAGAGACAATGACATCCTCATTTGATCACCAATTTCATCAGCCATAAACCCTTACTTCCCTCTCCCATCCTCATTTGATCACCAATTTCATCAGCCATAAACCCTTACTTCCCTCTCCCTTACTCTTTTCTTTTTGTCGGAAAAAACACCCCCGGTGGTGGTTTGAATCACCGACCGCCAAGCCACAAAGAACCACTACCACCCCACCTCTTTTATCGTTGTTTTCGTTGACTAGAAGCATCCCTAAACACCCCGTGATTATTGTCGTTCATTGTTGTTGTCCTCCTTCTCGTCGAACTCGTTGGACAGAAAAGAAAAGAAGCAGCGAAGCTACCAGAGCAGCTCCACTATCATGTTGTCACTCTACTGTCATCGCAAATCCGACCACTACCACTTCCCTCGTGTTCCATTTAGTATATTGTGTTGTTTTCCAAGTCCAAGTCTTGGATTTTATTACTATTTCATGGGTTATATCAAGTCCAAACTCGAGTTTAAGTTCATTGTTATTTCGTGCTTTCTCGAGGTGCTTCTCAAAAACAATCACATCATCGAGTCTAGACCAAAAATCACGCATCAAGGTGAGTGTTTCTGGCCCCTCTTTTTACGCTTTTATACACTTTGGGGGAGAATACATGTGCAATATCATATTTTGCTTTTAAAAAACACTTACCAACTTATATCTAGTTTATAAAAGGTTATTTTTTTTCAAATAACATATTACTTACACATAAACTAGTTTTAAACTTGATATATACATATGTTATGCTCTTTAAAATGAAATAACTAGTCAAAAAGAGCATATTCTACTTACTACAAAAAAAATGATATGATTTTATGTGATAAGTGCATGTCATAAAAGTTTATCACCTTCGTACTATTCAAATTATATCATACATCTCTCTCTCTCTCTCTCTCTCTCTCTCTCTCTCTATATATATATATATATATATATATATATATATATATATAAAGCTATTATTATTTTGAAAATTCAATTCAGGTAAAACGGGTATACCCGAATTAAAAATCTCCACCTATTACCCAATGCCTGAATTTTTTCCTACCCGATCCGATTTACCGGAATAAAAAATGTGTCAGGTGGATTGAACGAGTTTCAGTTATTTTCAACAGACCTAATTAATTTTACTCCATATGAACACACGGTCAATCACTTTCTATACATTACTTACTAGGGAAATTGTCAGAAAAATCTCAATATTTTCGAAAAAGTTTCACTTAAGTCTGCCAAAAAAAATTAAACATAAAAGTCTCAATTATTTCATTTTGGCTCAATTTTTTTTCTTTTAACAGGAAATGATATATTATCATGTAAAATCAAATAATCGGGATTTTTCTGACGATTTTCTTTACTTACTAACCAAAGCAAAGTTTAAGTAATGGAGATATGAGAACTTGAGAAGCTGTAATTTAGATTCTTAAGTTTTTACTTTTTTTATATATTTTTTAAATTTCTATGACTTATTCTCTTTATTACATTGATGGTCTGGATTTTAGGAGTTGTTTGTTTAGCCACTTAATGGTCTTATAAAGAGGGAGGCTCTGAATCTTGAAAATTCAGAGTGTTTTGTTGAAACCATTTTAACCACTTATTCGGTAAGAGGTAAAAAAAGCCCTTAATCAGCCAGACTTGGTGAGGGATCTGGATGAAAACATTCCCATTCATACCCTTGCCCTAAAAGAAAAACGTTGCTTCTTTTTTTTCTTTCCCCTCCTTCTCTAACGAGCTATTGTGTTGAGTTTTCCCTTCATCGATCTCCAACGGTGCCTCTACACCTCCGACTTCGTCAACTCCGGCCTCCGGCTTCGTCAATTCCGGCCTCCGGCTTCGTCTCCTCAGGTTTCCTCGCCTCCTCCATCACGCTGGTAAGTGATACTCGAATTATTTATGCTCGATTTTGGTGCTGGGTTTTATCTATGTTCTTGTTGTTCTCTCCATCAAGCTTCAACCACCGATTTCTCAGTTTTATGTATGTTTTTTGTTGCGTTTTTCTGGATTGTTGCGATGTTGGATTGCGTTTTTTTTTGTTTGAATATTGGAGTTGTTTGTGTTTGATCTTTATTCTTCCTGATTTTGCTGCTATATATGCTTTGAACTGAGATAGTATGTTGCTGAAACGTCCAAAAATTTGATGAAAACAAATTAGGGATAATAAGAATAGATGTTACTGAAATCTTATATTTTCTTGCTGTGATTTTTCTTCTATATGTTGTTGAAATATGTTATTTTTTTGTTTAATTTTTCAGTTATGTTGTTGTCTACTTGTGGTAGTTAACTAGTTTTGTTGCTGAAATATGTCATTGCTGGATTTTGAATATTAGACATGGCAATGGCATAAAAGAGGTCTTGAATTAATTGGAAACAAATAGAAGGTATGGAAGAATGTAACTGAGAGATTGAAAACATAATACAATTTTTTAGTTGATCAAAAGCAAATGAAAAACAGATACGACTACCTAAAAGCAAAGTTTGGTGCTTGGTTGAAATTAAAAAACAAAACAGGCAACGTTTATAACCCTATAACTAACACGTTTAACATGGAAGAAGATGAATGGCAACTAGAGATCAAGGTATTGTGATTTTTTGATAAGAAGTAATATATCATAATATTTTATAATATTTCATAATATTTTCAAGCAGTTGACCAAAATGGTAGAAACATTGAGAACTTCTCCACTAGTGTACCCTGATCTTTGTGTTCAGTTGTTCGATGGATCGGCTGCGACTGTCATTCATGGATGCGGGACATCTTCTACACTTCCTCACCCTTCTCATGACTTGTCGGATATTAGTTTAAGTGACTTTGACGGTATCAATGTAACTTACATGGAAAGTATGACTTCACCCGAAAGTCCAAATGAAGTAACCTCTAATGTTTCCAAAGACAAAGGCAGTAAAAGGAAAAGGAAAAGCAACAATTAATGCCAAGATCATTGAAGTTGGTGATGAAATTAGCAAAGGTGCAAGGATATTTGTGGAGAAACATGAAGAGCATGATATGGCTTCATGTATGGAAAAGTTGGTGAAAATTGAATGGTGAAAATTTGATCCAAGATACCAAACGGCTGTTTTGCTTTTTGGTGAAAGTGTCGATCTTAGAAATGTTTGGTTATTTCTTCCGAAGGAATCTTGTGAGATGTGGTTAAAGAATGTCAGATCAAAGTATGGGTTGATGTGATGGTTTTTTAAGGATTTTATTTGATGTGTGTCGTTATAGATTAAATGTTGAACTTTTTTAGGATTTTATTTGATATGTGTCGTCATGGATTTCAAATGTTGAACTTTTTTAGTATTTTATTTGATGTGTGTCGTTATGGATTTAAAATGTTGAACTTTTTTAGGATTTTATTTGATGTGTGTCGTTATGGATTTAAAATGTTAACTTTTATAGAATTTTATTTGATGTTTGTTGTTATTGTGTTTAAAATATTAAATTTTATATGTTTTTTGATGTTATGTTTTTAAAATGTTTAATTTTATATGTTGTTTGACAAGTTGTTTATGGATATCGATGATGATATTGTGTATTTCATGTTGTTTTCTTGGTATTTGATATTGGCTTCAACAAGAATAGAAAGGATAAGCGACTTGAATTCGACATTGACCGGTCATGAATTTACGCAAGAATTGTTGTATGGATCTTCTTTACAATGTCATGAGTTGATGCATCTTTCACGGGAATCATATGTACTACTATGCAACCATTTTAAACAAAAAAATTGGTTGCAAAGTAGTCGGTCAATAAGTGTTGAAGAAAAGTTAGCTATGTTTTTTACAGTCATCGGACACAATGAGCGGTTTCGAATGGTTAAACGTATATTTTAACATTTAACCGAAACAATTCATAGGTGTTTTCATTGTTAACCTAATAATATTTTGGGCTTTATTTTGTATTGGGTTTTATGATTAGGCCTTTTCGCTAGAAACCCTAATTAGCTTGTCTATATATTATGCCTTTCCTTTTCATTGTATTTGTACTTCTCTTTGATAATAATATGAAACCCTAGCCGTTATATGTATTTCATTTGTTAGTTTACATGGTATCAAAGTTGGGTTGATTATCTGTAGTTTTTCGTTTTCTTTTTGGGGGCGAGTACTGTTCATCGGCTACTGTTCATTGACAATGTTCATCGGCTACTGTTCATCGACAATGTTCACGGTTACTGTTCATCGCACTGTTCATCACGGCTACTGTTCATGGTTACTGTTCATCGTACTATTCATCGATACTATTCACGTGCACTGTTCATTGTCACCATTTGCAATTTTGGGGTATGTCTTTTTTGCTCGTTTCTGTATTTGGTTTGGTTTGATTCGTTCGTTTGTCGGTTTTGAGGGTTTCGTTTTCATCTAGCTTTGTTGATTTCGAGATCTTGATCATTTTTTGCTGCTACTCGTATTTACTATTTGACTGATATTGAAATATGGCCCCAAGAGATGATTCTCTTCAGTCCATTAGTATTCAACTTGATGGCAAAAACTATGCCTATTGGAGTTATGTTATGAAAAATTTCTTGCGGGGCAAGACTATGTGGGGGATTGTTACAAGTGACAAGAAGAAACCAACAGACGAGAAGACCACTAATTATGAAACCTTACTGGATTCATGGGAGACTAATAACTCCAAGATCATTACTTGGATTAATAATTCTGTCATCCAGTCTATTGGTACTCAGTTGGCGAAGTATGACACAGCGAAGGAGGTTTGGGATCACTTGGCTAGGTTGTATACTCAGTCTAACTTTGCAAAGCAGTATCAGTTAGAGTTTGATATTCGAGCCCTCCAACAGAACAATCTTAGTGTTCAGTAATTTTATGCAGCTATGTTGGATTTGTGGGATCAGTTAGCTATTACAGAACCTGATGTGTCGAAGGCTTTTAAGCCTTATATTGATAGAAGGGAAGAGCAACGTTTGGTTCAGTTCTTGATGGCATTACGTTCATATTTTGAAGGTCTGCGTGGACCAATCTTGCATCGTACACCTCTTCCCACTGTTGATTCGGTTGATCACGAGTTGATTGCTGAAGAAACTCATATCAAGTCCCATGCTGACAAAGCTCCCAAGACAACCACTCCTGCTGTCTTTGCTGTTTCACAACGACCCCAATCTTCAAACCAAAATCGTCCCAGATTTTCATTTCACGAGTGTGATTTCTGTAAGAAGAAAAACCATTGGAAGGCAAATTGTCCTTTAGTGACAAGCAAGGGAAATCAACAGCAACAACAAACAAGATCACCATCACACTCTCAGTCTTCACAGCAGAACAAGTCTTCTAGATAGTCACATCCCTCTTTTTCATCTTTTAGGTCAACATAGTACGATGCTGCTACACCTTCAGTTGAGAATGAAACATATTTCACACCACCATCAGCCTTGGATCTACAGATTGTTGAGCAGTTCAGACAGTTCTTAGCTACCAATCCAACTTCCATGTCAGCTTCCATGTCTCATTGAGGTCTGTCTTCATCCAACACGTCAGGTATTCCTTCATCCTTGTGGATATTGGATTCTGGTGCATCTCATCACATGTCACCACATTTTTCATCTTTTGCTTCATTGTCTTCTCGTACGCCTGTCTCTATTATGTCTGCTAGTGCTACACCCATGTCAGTAGAGGGTGTTGGTTCTATTGTCACTCCTTATATATCTTTAATAGATGTGTATTACATTCCTACACTTGCTTTGAATCTTGCATCGGTTAGTCAGTTGTGTAAATCTGGTTGTTGGGTCTTCTTTTCTGATTCATTATGCTATGTACAGGACATTCGGTCTCAGAGGGTGATTGGGATAGTTCGTAGACTTGGGGAGCTTTATGTCTTGGAGCAACTACATGTTGCTGATGTTGCTGCATCTAGTGTCGATTTTTCGTCTTTTCGTTTAAACCCTTCATTCTCGTTTGGGACAAGTTTCAGCGTCTCGTTTACAGTTTTTGGTTTCCACTGGTGTGTTAGGCTCTTTGAAATTTGATGATATTTCTGATTGTTGTGGTTGTAAACTGGGAAAATTTTCTGCTTTACCGTTTAATAAAAATGTCACTCGTTCTGTTGCTCCCTTTGATATTGTGCATTCTAATGTGTGGGGTCCCTCTCCGATAACCTCCAAGTCAGGAGCTAACTATTATGTTTCATTCATTGATGACTACACTTGTTATACGTAGGTTTATTTTATGAAGCGCAGGTCTGACTTTTTCACCATATATAGTGAATTCAGAGCTATTGTCAAGAATCAACACTCTGCTATCATAAAATGTTTTCGGTGTGATCTGGGAGGAGAATTTACCTCCAATGATTTTAAACAATTATTGGCATCTGATGGCACTATATATCAATCATCTTGTACATACACTCCTCAGTAGAATGGTGTTGCAGAAAGAAAACATCGACATCTCCTAGAAACTGCGAGATCCTTACTACTCTCTGCTCAAGTTCCCAATATGTTTTGGGGAGAAGCTGTTCATACCGCTACTTATGTTATTAATCGCATTCCTACTGCGTACACTTCATGGAAGTCTCCTTATGAAATGTTGTTTGGACAACTCCCAAATTATTCTTCATTACGAGTGTTTGGGTGTACATGTTTTGTCTTGAAGCCTCATGTAGAGAGAGATAAGTTGTCTTCAAAATCAGCTCTTTGTGTTTTTCTGGGATATGGTATTGGTCAGAAAGGTTATCGGTGCTATGATCCTTCAAATCAGAAACTGTATGTATCTTGCAATGTCACCTTTTGGAGCATATTCCATTCTATAGCATTCTTGTTCACTCACATGATGCAACCTGAGATGAGCTCTGTACTATTGATCCGTTTAGTATTGACATTGATGATCCACCACATGTCACTGATCCACCACTTGCTACTGATCCACTTCATGTGGTTGATCCAGCACCTATCGTTGATCCTCTGCTTACAAATCATCAAGACCCCCCTCCATCGAGACCTTATCGTAATAAGAAGTCTACAAAGCTTCCTGAATTTATCTATTCCTCTTACTCACCGACTTTTGCCTCCTTTATTGCTAATGTACATCGTCTCTCTAAGCCAACATCTTATAAAGAGGCCATTTTTGATCCTCTTTGGCAGACCGCTATGGCTGAGGAACTTGCAGCTCTTTATCAGACTCATACATGGGATCTGGTTCCGCTTCCGCCTGGAAAACAAACGATTGGTTGTCGTTGGGTTTATAAAATCAAAACAAAGTCTGATGGATCCGTTGAGCGTTATAAAGCCAAACTTGTTGTGAAAGGGTACGTGTAAAAGTATGGTATGCATTATGAGGAGATGTTTGCTCCTATTGCAAAAATGATGAATGTTCGCACCTTGATTGCAGTTTCTTCCATTCGTCAATGGAAGATTTATCAAACGGATGTCAAGAATGCTTTCTTGAATGGTGATCTTCATAAAGAAGTATACATGTCTCCTCCCCCTGGTATTGCTCACCGACCAGGTGAAGTTTGTCGACTTCGGAAGGCTGTATATGGCCTCAAACAAGCCCCTCGTGCTTGGTTTGAGAAATTTTCTACGGTGATTACTTCTCTTGGTTTTCAACCAAGTAACCATGATTCGGCTCTATTTATTCGATGTACGAATGCAGGGCTGATTATTCTTTCCTTATATGTCGATGACATGATTATTACTGGTGATGATCATGATGGTATAGAGTCTTTAAAGCGTGATTTGGATCACCGTTTTGCTATGAAAGACTTGGGATTACTACGTTATTTCTTGGGGATTGAAGTTTCTCAATCTCCAAAGGGTTATCTTTTATCTCAAACGAAGTATATTTCAGATTTGTTTGAACGTGCATGACTCACGGATAATCAAACAGTTGATACGCCTATAAAGAGTAATGCAAAGTACTCTCCAACTGATGGTGTCCCATTATCATATCCAAATCTTTATCGTACCATTGTTGGGAGTTTGGTTTACCCGACTGTCACTAGACCGGATATTGCTCATGCAGTTCATGTGGTTAGCCAGTTTGTCACTGCTCCTACTACTGTTCATTGGGGAGCTGTTCTTCGTATTTTGAGATATTTACTTGGTACTCAGTTCTGCACTCTTATGTTTCCTTCTTCATCCTCTCTTGAGTTGCGTGCCTATAGTGATGCAAATTGGGATAGTGATATTTATGATCGTAAGTCCACTACTGGGTATTGTGTTTTTCTTGGAGATTCATTGATATTATGGAAAAGCAAGAAACATGATGTTGTTTCTCGATCTTCTACAGAATCTGAGTATCGAGCCATGGTTATCGCCACTTGTGAGATTGTTTGGTTGAGATGGCTTCATGCAGATATGGGCGTTCACATCTCTCAGGCTACCCCTTTATATTGTGATAACGAGAGTGCGATAATGATTGCCAAGAATTCAGTGTTTCATGAGCGCACAAAGCACATTGAGATTGACTGTCATTTCACACGTCATCATCTCCAGAAGGGCACTATCTCCCTTCCGAATGTTCCTTCCTCCTTGCAGATTGCTGATATTCTTACGAAGCCGTTGACTGCTCCTCGATTCCGTTTTCTGTCTGATAAACTCTCAATGCTTATTGCTGTTGCATTGTAAGTTTGAATGGGGATGTTAACCTAATAATATTTTCGGCTTTATTTTGTATTGGTTTTTATGATTGGGCCTTTTCGCTAGGAAACCCTAATTAGCTTGTCTATATATTATGTCTTTCCTTTTCATTGTATTTGTACTTCTTTTTTATAATAATATGAAACCCTAGCCGTTATATGTATTTCATTTGTTAGTTTACATTTATGAGGTAAGAAATGCGATGATGAATTTTGGAAGAGAAATTATTGAGCCAACATCTTCTAATGCAACCGCAAACACATCAAGACGACATAGAAGGTTGAAAGAAATATTTCCGGGAGCAATAGGTGCGTTATATGGAACTCTTGTTCATGCAGTCGTGCCCGTTGATCAACAAACTCGTTATAGGGGAAGAGAAAAAGGTGAATGCTATCAAAATATTATTGGAATTTGTAATTTTGATATGATATTCACGTTTGTATTGGCCGGTGTAACGCCCGTAGATCCGGGATAGTCAATTTAGAGGTAATAGGGGTCGAAAATGACTTTTTCGACAAAAGATTATTTAGAATAAATAATCTTAACCAAGTTGTAGAATATGTCACAAGGTTTCCGTACATATAAAGAGCGTCGAAATCTGAGTTATAACGAAGAAGTTATGACCCATCGAAGTTTCGCGACGGAACCGGCATGGCACCGGGAAGCGTAAATAGTGATTTTACGATGGAGGACTTTTTAGCCTTAGTGATCTAAACGAAAGTCATAGAATATGTTAAACCGAGAAAATCCATAAAAAGAACGCCCAAATCTGACTTCGTATGAATAAGTTATGATTTTTCTAAGATTCAGCTTAGCAGTGCACGCCCCGAAACTCGAATTTTAGTTCGAGCGGTTTTTGGCTTACGTGACTTAAATGAGATTTGAAGGTCTCATTAATAGGAACTTAACAGTAAAAAGACAGACGAAAACAGAGTCCGTATGAAGGAGTTACGAATTCTTCGCGGTCATTTAACAGTCTAAACGCCTCGTACTGTTAAATTTAAGATCGGTCGAGAATTAGCCGACAAGGTTAAAATGATAGTTGTTGATATTATTTTTACCTACGCATCGCTATAAAGAACGTTAAAAACGGAGGTCGTATGTGAAAGTTACGGATTTTAGAAGTCGGAAGTGTGCTGTGCGAAAATGGGTGATGTGGCACAATCTTGGCCATTGCTTTCTCTCCAAGTCTTACATTAGATGGTGACATGTGGCATCAAGTTCAGCCATTTTCACCCTATAAATAGAACCTCTCCCACCCTCATTTTCTTCACACCTTTATCATTCTTTCTTCTCTTTACTCTCTCTCTAGAAACTCTCTCTAGCCTCGAAACCCCCCGAAAAGCCTAGGAAACCTCCCTAGCACGAGGCGGAAGCCCCTGAGTGCTCAAAGGCTCTGAGAAGAAGAGCTTTTCCGCACGGGAATGTTGCTTCAAGCAAAGCCTGGTTTTCTATAAAACCCGTTGTAAGTGAGTTACGCCTACGCTATTTTTAATATAGCTTTTATTTAATTATATTAACGTTATTAAGAACATATAATAAGTAATTGGGCTATTATTATGGTTTATATAAGTATTATTTAATGGTTATATAATAGTAATAATAGCTAGACTATTAATTAGTCTCGGTGAATAATAGACTAAATTCTAGTGGTAATAATACTAGGTTTCGTCGAAGGATTTTTTTTTCAAGAAGCGAAGCGCTGTCTGAGTTTGGAATCACCACCTTTTCAAGTGAGTGCATAGTTACTTTCATCTTACTCATAGATATGAAGTATTTTGTATAAATTACGTGCTATGTGTGCATATTATTTGAGTACTTGTTGTCTATGCTAAATGAACGATTTTATATATGTTTTAAATGATTTAAACTGTATATGTATTTTATATCTACGATAATGTTGGGGTAAACATGGGTAGATATAATAGATGGAATATGAGTTGAATGGTGAGTTGAGAGGTGTTATAGACCACGAGGTGAGGGTGAGAGGTGGACGATATGAGAAGCCTTTTTCCCAAATGATGGCCCCGTCATTCAGCAGAGTGTGGATGACAACCACGAACTATTCTAGACAGTCCATTGGAACACTAGCAGGCTCGCAACCTGTAGGTGTTATGAACGATGTGTTCACCCGGTGTACTCTAAACCTTGGTGATCATGCAGACTTGATGCCCAAACCCTGGCGACTATGTAGACTTAGTGCCCGTTGTGTAAACCGTGGCAACGATGGACTTTGTGCCGATTCCTTAGGATGATCCTTAGGAATGAATGAACGAGGAATAGTTGATTCTTAGGGTAGATCCTTAAGATTAAAGAAGATAATGAGGATGGGTAATTAGGTTGATTGTTTGATCGTTTAAACATAATAATTATATTATTGTGGGTTGAAAAACCCTATGTACTCACCAGGTTTCCCAACCTGACCCACTCAGTTTATTTATATCACAAGTGTTGATATGAAGTCGCATTACACTGAGAGATTAAAGAGATGTAGATCACTAGTGTAAATAAATGTAAGTTCTGTTTATGCTTATGTTTATGTATTGACGATGACATCCCAAACGTTTTAAAATGAATAAAATACGTTTCTTCGAAAATATTTTGATAGCGTATTTATCGTATTTTTCTGGGAACAAATTCCGCAACATTTTTATGAAAAGAAGTACTCTGATTTTTATAAACCATAAACAAAATCGGTCTTTTCTGGCTGTGAAAATGAGGATGTCACAGCCGGTTGGGAGGACATAGCACATGATTCACGAGTTCTAAAAGAAGTTGTATTTCCGGTTTTCCAGTTCCTCCACCAAGTTTGTAATATATATATTTTTTAACTTTGGTTATTAAATACTTTATCTATTTTTTATATAACAATTGAATAGTTCACGTTATAGACAAATATTACCTTTGTGATGTCGCATACACCAACACTCGTGGATTTATGGCTCCCTGCCGCAATACGAAGTATTGGTTAGCCTATTTCCGAAGACATCGTGCATTAACTAAGGAGGAAAAGTTCAACCATGCTCACACACAACTCAGAAATGTTCTTGAGTGCGTTTATGGAGTTTTGAATGCCAGATTCCTAATCCTAAAGCAAATGGCTCCTTATCCTTTTCCAATACAGAGAGACATAGTGTTTGCTTGTTTTGCAGTCCATAATTTTATAAGGAAGTGTAATATTCGTGATCAATTATTTATGGACTTTGAAGAAGACACTATGTTTACTGCTGAAGTAGAAGGTAGAGGAAGTGATGACCAAAACATACACGACATTCAGTGGGGTAACCAAGACACTGAATATATGGTTAATTTGCATAACCAGATTGTGAATCGATTAATTTAAAGTTGTATGCTTAGGATTATGTTTAATTTGGATGTTGTATGATGTTTAATTTCGGTGTATGAATTTTAATTTGGATTTTGTTCTATTTTTAATTTGGATTTTATATGACATTTTGTATTTTATTTATAATTACTTACAAATTCAATATCATTCAACACAATCATTCGGATGTCCAACCAAACAGTAACAAATAGTTCAGAGGGTTAAAATGGTCATTTTTACCATTCAAAGAAAGACATTCAATGTTTAACCAAACAAAAGCCTCTATATCATACAACCATCTACATTATCCATATATGAATAATAAAGATGCTAACAAACATCCACTTACTCTCATATAATAAAGTTTTTTATTTCTATAACTTGTGTTTTGATGTGAAATTTATTCTCATATCATTGGAGAAGATCCATTGACATTCAATCCATCGCCAGTTTTAGTAGTAATTGGCATCACATATTTGTATCCTTATTACCCATTTCTCAATAATTTATCGTCATTTGAAAAAAATACAGTTCTTTTGTATGGTGGGCTCATTATGCGTGTCGGGCGAGTAATATTTTTTAATTAAATTTCATTAATGGAACGTAGTAATAATAAAAGGGATATTTCTATTAACAGACATTTTTTAGGGGAAAATGTCAAAAAATAGACACAACAATTAAATTTCTAGGTATAGACGTGGATTTCGCAGAGGTAAACTTCAAAGGTTACGCGGAATCAACTTAGGTGTTGTTTGTTTTTTTTTAAACAAAAATCCGTAAAGTCTGCAGACAATATCTGCAGTAGAAGAGGTGGACCAAACGGGTGTAGACCATAATAAGAAACGTATTTGTTTTTTTTAATATCTGCATGCTGCTGCAGATATTTAAAATTTAAAATAAATTGATTTTATAATTCGAAAATAGTTTTTTAATACCGAAAATTTAATAATGTATGCCATTTCGGGAAGAATTTATGATATTTCAGTAAAAAATAATGATATTTTAACAAAAAAAATAAATATGTTTAAGCATAAAATAATGATATTTATTATTCAATATAAAAAAGGAAAAAAATCAATAAGAATAAAAAAAATATATATATATGAAATAAGATTTCAGCAATATATAATCAATATTGTAACAAGAAAAAAAAGGTAAGAATAAGCAAAAGAAGTGTCCCGTCCCGTCAAGAAGAACAAACGGAAAATTTAATAATGTGCTTAACAACACATTAATCACCTTAATCTCGTTGCAAAATAAATAAATAAATAAATAAAAAATAATAATAATTCTGAGTATATTGTGCTCTTGGATTTCCTGATTAAGCCCATGGCCATATAACGCGATTGACTTGGTGTAAAATAGTCAACTAAGACAATTCGTCAAACACCTGGCGTGTGAAATTTCCAGTGTATACGATCAATATTACCAATTAATTCACGAAAGGGACAACAGATACATCAAATTCCTTAGATCTGGTAATCAGCGAATGAATCGGAGGATTTAAGGACCGAAGAATCAACACATCGCTTCAATCCAATAGCCGAACGAGAGTCGATACCACTGACAGTGGTGGTAGTTTCTGATTTCTTTGAAGTTTGTTGGTGGGGGGTTTTGTGATTCTCGAAAAAGTCTTTTAGACATTGCTAATTAGTATTTCGTTTTATTTTGGGGATTGGTTGAATGTATGAGAAAGAAGAAGAATCTGAATCAGGGATGGGTGGAGAGATCTCGAATCTACTTCGGCCGCGGTCCTTTGTTATCTTATTGATCGGTTTAATTTTCGTCTTCCTCGCGTTCTCATCGTTCTCTCAACAGGTAATGCTCACTGGCATTTGTTAGAATTAACTTGGATTTGGATCTATTAATAAATTTAAAATGGATTCAAAGGGTTTACTCTGACATCTCGACTTAGATGAAGCAGCATTTTGTTTAAGGCATCTAAGAAAAGAATTAGGTGCAGTTGTAATGATACACTTTGTGAGTTAACTATTAACTATGAACTAAATACGTGAGGTCTTGTTAATGCGTACTATCTAATGTGATTAATGCTGGCCACTGATATGAATTAGGATTTAGGGCAGAGATTAACAGAGTTGGGGGATTTGTGATTAGGGTAATGGTTAATCTTGGATTTCTTTTTAGTAGATAAAACAAAGGGTTCATAGGTATTTACCTTGTTTATGATTACTATCAAAATCCAATGCGATTAACACCTGATTTTCTTCTAATCTGTTGGTTATAACCTGATTTGTGTTTAGGAGGAAGATACAGTGGAAGAGGTCCACGAAATCACCCACAGAACATTTCTGGATGTTGATATTGATAAGCAACGATTAGGTAACGATTCCCATTGTGATTAATATACAAATGTCAACTGCACTTTAGGTTCTTGAATCTTGACAAATTTTATGAATTTAATTTTTTCCATGTAAAATCTATCCCCAACTCACCCAATTTACCTTACAACTACAGGAAGAATTGTCATAGGGTTGTATGGTGAAGTTGTACCAAAAACTGTTGGTAGGCTTTCAATACTTTTTTATTATTAAACAGGGGACTAAATGTATTTATCACTTGATCTTCATCTAATTAATAAATAACCGCTTCTTTTTCTTTTATACAGAAAATTTCCGCGCTCTATGCACAGGTAACCTCTGCTCCCAGTAGTTTACAATTTAAACTAGAAAATAGAAATTTCAGTTCATATGGAGCTGAATCCAAATTCCTTTTACAATTAGGGGAATTTGGCAAGGGTAAAAGTGGAAAACCACTCCACTATAAAGGAACACCTTTTCATCGTATCATACCTGGATTCATGATCCAAGGTGGAGATACGGTTTATGGCAATGGGAGAGGAAACGAATCCATCTATGGAGGAGTCTTTCGCGATGAAAATTTTAAAATCAAGCACTCACAACCAGGTTTTTTATTACATAATTATTTTATTCTAAAATTGGATGTTTAACATATTATTTTCTTCTAAAACTATAACATTCTCGCAGGTATGATTGCCATGGTCAATTCCGGACCAGATTCTAACGGCGCACAATTCTTTATCACTACCGTTAAGACATACTGGTAAGTCCTGTCTTATTGACATCAGTCTCAGTTCCATGTACCCAAACGTTATACAGTCTGTTATGCCATGTCATGTGTGTGGAATTTACAATTTACAGGTTGGATGGGGAACATGTTGTGTTTGGAAAAGTTATAGAAGGGATGGATACAGTGTATGCAATCGAAGGGGGAGCAGGTACTTACAGTGGGAAACCAAGAAAAAAAGTGGTTATTGCGGATTCAGGTGAAATCCTAAAGACCGAGTGGGATGTTGTATTACAAAGCACAACGGCTGAATCATAGCATCGATATAATTAGCTAGATTTTACAGTTTGAGTATTATACTTTGGGATGCTAGTTTGATAATACATTTATTTGTACCTATTTTACTTTGAGAAAAAGCTTGATATTTTTTATTTTTCTATTTTTCATGCTTTTTTGAAAATTTCATGTTTTTGCCATTTTCATGTGCTTGATAAGATAAAGACTTTATTTAACTATTTAAGTAAACGTATTTTATGGTACCACCGAATTAAAAAGTACAATAGATTGTGATCAAGTTTCGAATATATTTATTATTTAAAATATTTGATACAAATCTGTATGTTGGTGGGTCAAACGTCGAAATTGAGAGGACAGGAGTATATAAACAAGATCCAATCGGACGCATCTACATGTGATCCATGTGGTCAACATGCAAAGCATATCTTTCTTCATCGCAAACCCTAATCAACATCAGTTTCATTAACATTCGATTCGCTTTTTGTGTTTTGGAAACCTTTTGAATTCAGTCCATCAAGATTGACTACTTCAACAGAGCTTTTAGTTAGTAGAAATTGTGTATTCTAATTTTATTGATGCCATGGCCAGCTCCGACGACTCCGCCGCCACCGGTAAGTCCTCCGAAGTTACTGACACTCCATCTAAACCTCTTTTATCTTCCTACATCGATGAATTCAACCAGCTCCACCATTCGCCACCACCCTCCGAATCGGACCCATCGTCGTCATCTCACTATCCGACGAATATCACTTATAACCACCAATCCCCTCGCCCCATCAAAGACATCACTTTCCTCATCCTTTTCCTCCTTTTCGTCATCTCCACTTTCGCCTTCGGTATCTTTGCTTCGATCAATAAAAACCCTAATTCTTCCTCCGTTTCTGCTTTTTCTTATGATATCAGTTCCGATTCTTGCATAAAACGCCGTAGCAGCTCAGTTATCGGGGATAGAGATTTGTTTCTTAATTTATTCCGGTCTGATTCTGATTATATCTTGAAGAATTTGATACTCACACTTGTAATTACTTTGATCTTAAGCATACCCATCTCTTTGTTTGTACTATTTTCACTCAAACATTACGCCAAACAGTTGGTGTACGTTTCACTTCCCTTTTTCGTAATAGTCCCTGTCTTCCTAGACTTCTATTGGTTTATCACCTGTACCATTAATCCCACCTGTAGCCAAGATTTCCCTTTAGCTTACAGAATCCTAGTGCTGGTGTTTGTTCTTTTAATAATCGGGGTGATTGTGTGGATCTTCGTGGTCAATTGGAGTAGAATCGAGTTGACTGTGAACATAATCAGGGTATCATCCGGCGCTTTGTCCAACAACTTAGGGCTGTTCCTCGTTCTTCCCGCATTGATCCTTGGGTTGCTCGTTTACTATGTCCCAATCGTAGTGTTCATGATCTTTGCAAGGTTAAACGGCGAAATTGTTCCTAGGGAAAAACAAGGGAAAGTTTTCTGCGTGTGGAAACAAGATAGTTGGGTTCCAGCTTACTTTGCATTGGCGATTCTTACGATGTTATGGTCTGCAACTGCAATGGTGGAAGCACAAGTTTATGTAATCAGCGGAACCATCGCTCAGTGGTACTTCACAAAAGACGATTCAAAGGCCAAAAAACCCATACGAAGCTCCCTGAGGTATTTCTTCCCCCAAATCTTCCAACTTTCTTAGTTTCTGTGAAGATCGTAGCTTGATTATATCTCTACATACTTGTTCAGAAACGCATTTGGCCCATCATTCGGAACTATATGTTTCTCTGGATTATTAATCGGTATTGTTCGAATCGTGCGAGCTGCTGTTGATACTGCAGCAAATGAAGACGCGAGTGACATGGTTAACCTAATTCTACGATGCTTTGTCAACGCCTTACTTTCAGCCTTCGAATTTCTCAACAAATTCACCATAAATTTTTCCGCCATAACTGGTGAAGCTTACTGTTCATCTGCTAGGTTAACATATGAACTTCTAAGACGCAATCTTCTCTCAGCTGTTATCGTACAGACTATTTCCACTCGTTTGTTGGCTGCAATCATCTTTGTTCTGTCAGCAATCTATGCAATTGTGGTTAGTAATCTAAAATCTTCATCATTTAATACAGTTTTATTTACAGTTTTTACAGTTTTACAGATTTACCCCTCTTTTGGTTTTAAACGAGTACTGGGTATGTAGGTTTGTGTGATATTAAATGCGGCAAGTGGGCTAGGGGTAGATTCGTACTTTATAGCTGCAATGGCGTTTTTGGTGTTGCTAGTGGTTCTTGGGTTTTTGGTGAATGTGCTGGATAATGTGATAGATACGGTTTATATATGCTATGCGATTGATAGAGATAAAGGGGAGGTGTGTAAGCAGGAAGTTCATGAGATTTATGTTCATCTGCCGATTAATAGGAATCATAATCCGGCGTATTTAAATGCTACAACTCCACTTCTTGTATGATTTTGGAAAATTTTGTTAAGTGTTTGTATAACTTTGATTATTTTTTGTATGTTACTGTTGTGTACCATTTTTCCTTTGAGGATTAGTTTTGGTTTAGTGGTTGATCTTTAATCGGAGGATTTTGTTGGATGTTGTACATTTTTGGATGTCGTTGTATCTTTTTCGTGGTAGGATATAAATAAATATGCTCATGGTAATCGTTTTGCAAGAGAAACACCTTTGGATTTTATAATTACTTAGATGACGTTTGGTTTTTAAAATGTTTATGATGGTTTGTAAAATGCTTTTGAAAGAAATGAAATCTGTCAAAGAATTGAATCTGTGAGAAGTTAGAATGTTTGGATGACGAGAAATGAAATAGAATTTCAATTTCATATTATATTTGGGTGGAAGAAAAAAGAATTGAAGTGATGCAAAAGGACAATTTTTTTTGTGTGTTTAATTTTACTTCGTTTTAATAGTTATATGGTGGTGGCGATGATGGTTCCGGTTATGTTGATGGTTGTGGTGGGTGGCGGTGGCGGTGACAACGATGATGCTGGTTGTGGTGGGTGGTGATAGCGGTAGCGGTGACCATAATGGTGCGATGGTAGTGGCGATTATGATGATGTCGGTGGTGGGTGGATGTGACAACCGTCAAATTTCGGTCAAGTCAAAGTCAACTAAAGTCAGCAAGTCAAACCATTTGACTCAATTTGCCCATGAGTACTAAGATTCACACTAAGAAACTTCTACATAACTTCTATTCTAGTGAGAAATCATAAAACAAAAAGTACGAACATCTAGATCTCCTTAACCTAAAACTGTAGTACGTGGCGAGCCAAACCAATAAAGCAATGATGCATACTCATCGGGAGTGTGTAAGATCCTTAAACAAGGCTTAACAGGGTTTACAAACCATGCATTGCGATGCCGGACACTCACAATTGTCACACATGGATCCTCTCTCAATCGTTTTCACTCTATCTCTCTCTATGTCAAATCTCTCCAAGAATGTCAAATCCCTCCCAAATCCCTCTAAGTATGTGAAATATCTCTAAAATATCTCTCTGTATTAGAAATCTCTCCAAGAATGTCAAATCTCTCCCAAATCCCTCTAAGTATGTGAAATCTCTCTCAAATATCTCTCTGTATTAGAAATCTCTCCAAGAATGTCAAATCTCTACCAAATCTCTCCAATTATGTGAAATCTCTCTCAAATATCTCTCTGTATGAGAAATCTCTCCAAGAATGTCAAATCTCTCCCAAATCTCTCCAAGTATGTGAAAACTCTCGCAAATATCTCTGTGTATGAGAAATCTTTCCAAGAATGTCAAATCTCTCCCAAATCTCTCCAAGTGTGAGAAATCTCTCTCAAAAGTTTCCCGTAACTTGTTGGAATCATTCGGGTCATTCCGACCCTTAACCGGGTCAAAAACGGCTTAAAACGGGGTAAAAACGAGAAAAATGGACATTAGGAACCGAAACCTCTCGAGAAGAGAGAAGCCTCTTAGGACCCGAAGGTCCTCTTAGGGACCAAGAGCAAGGAGGAGCCGAACCCTCCTGAGCCGAAGGTCCTCTCAGGGTCGAACCTCGCCCAGGAGGAACCGAACCCGAGAGCAAGGAACCGAACCCGAGAGCAAGGAACCGAAACCGAACCGAAGGTACTGTTCACTAACCGAACCGAAGGTACTGTTCACTACAGTCCGTTCGGTTCTGACTTCTCGCCTTTCATCGCCGGACCGAACCCTCGCCTCGCCTCTCACTTCCGGTTCGCGCCTTCTCGTTTCTCACCTTCTCGCCCCTTCGTTTCCCTCTGTTCGTTTCCGGCTACAAACCTCAGCATGGACCGAGTCTCGGCCTAGGGACCGAACCTCGGCCTAGGACCGAGAGGTCTCGCTGGGAACTCATTTTCTCCCGGTTTTCGCGTAGTTTTGCGTTTAAGGCCCGTTTTTAATTATTTTAACGCGGGATTTTCACCCAAAATCATATTTTAACATAATAAACCCTAAATATTCACAATTTAATCATATTTTCATAAAAATCTTTATTTAAATAATGAAAGCAAGTGGGTAAAGTACAAAGAGGTGGAGTGTTGACTTTGCTTTACCTTATGACACAAGCAACCACTCCCACACCCACTCTATGACCAGCCACACCTCCCCACCTTACCTAGGTCACATCAATGTCCTTTCCACTCAATTATCACTCTTTCCCACGTTTTTGAGAGCTAAATATTCATCCTCTCTCCTCACTTCTCTCATTTGCTCTCATTTCACAAGAAGATCAAACTCTTTCCTCTCTCACTTTCTCTCTCTAGAAATTCGAGATTCAAGGGCTGATCTTGAGTTTTTCCTCCACATTTGGTAAGCATAATCCATTCTCTTTATGATTATCTCACTTATTTCCACTCAAATCATGGATATCTTAAACAAACTCTCTCATAATTGTGTTAGATCTTCGAATCTTCAAGTGATTCTTCAAGTGTTCTTGGGTTGAACACTTCTCTTCTTCAACACTTACCTACTGAAATCACTTAAGGTGAGTTCATACCCCTACATTTTCATGTTTTCTCAAGTTTTCAGGGGGGGGGGGGGAATACAAGTTAAAACACTAAGAACATAACTAAAATTTTCTAACAGCCTTCATCAGAAAAGTTCAACTCCATTCACGGACTGTTTTGGGCATCTTAAACATTTTTGTTTTCAAAACTGTACAAGGTGAAAATAGTTCAAGTTTTTAGCTTTAAAATGGCTACTTGCACATCTCCATACGATTTTTCTACAATTTATGGTGATTTTTACAAAACTGCCTATCATTTCAAACAACAATCCAGACCAGTCTGTGATTTTGGACTTTTTCACCCAAGTTGGAGGTCATTAAAAATCGTGATAAAAATTATGAGTAAACTAGACACGTTTTGTGAACTCTCAGAATTTACGGATCTAGTTTTCTGACTTCGTATGATTTTTCTATGATTTTTCCAAAAACAGGGCAGAATGGCTAAAGTTAGCCAACATCATGTAAATATCATAACACTTTGTATTATGTTGAGCAAAGTGTATAATCATAAGTTTTAATATTTGAATGTGTTTCCTTGTTAGTTTATCATTATGAACTAAAACTAAGACATTCATATTAAATATTATTCATTCATTTTGGAACACGTATTATTTAACTATAAAAAGTATAGTTTGAATATATTTATAACACTAATACATTTCCATAAAAGAGTTCATACATATTACATACATTTTAGATAAACTATAATAGGTATAGTTTATGATACATCACTCAATGCACTCGTACAAGAAGGGTACATTCATACACGAAATATTTATATTCACACACATTTCACGTAAACTTGTTAACCTATATTGTGAGACTCTCTCTCTCTCTCCTCGTACGTCCGAGTGCGGGATATAATTCCTGGTAGTTATAATCAGAATCTCCTTGAGGGAGAACGTGATACTTGTATATAGATCTATATTGGGTTTGACACCCCACACCTTGCTGCTAGCTACAGTTGGACCTGCAGGTCTACGGGTGACAAATGTCATTTTATTTTTCGCGACATTGAGAACGTCGTGGCAGGTTCACATAGTCATAGTATGATTATAGCGACTCATATAGGGATATAACAATCCATAAGTTTACGGGATTTTATTTTTAAAACCTAAACGAGTTTTATGTCGATTTAAAATCACCTTTTTATCTCTATGAGTACAGATATTACTGTAAACTTTTGGTTTTGGTAGTTACGACTACACATCATTTGAAATCACATTTATACTTTTAAGTATGGTCAATACTTGTTATTTCTCGGTCCTCTAATTTAGGACTACATATATATAAAGTATTAACGAACATGAGAACATATAGAAATTTCATTTAATTCAAACGCGTCCATGTCCATTTAAGTGCATAATATTTTCTATTAATAAGAAAGGTTACTTATACATTTTGGTCTTCAGTCACAAGACTACATTACGCAGATTTTAAAGAAAATATCGGGTTTTCTGGATACATATTCTAACGCTTTTACAAGGAAAACGATTTACTTTTCCAACGAAATCTCTTATGAACTCACCAACCTTTGTGTTGACACTTTTCAAAACTACTTGTATTCTCAGGAATTCAGTGAAAACAGGAAATCAACAACGTTTTGAGGATGGGACGATAAATCGTCAAACAGTTCATTTTGTATTATAATGTAATTGATGTGAATCATGTAAACATGTGCTTTGATGTAACGTTTTCAATTATATTTGTGTCGGTTGTATTTACTTTGAGCACTATTATACTCATTGTTGTGATACTCTACATGAAGTCCTCCACCCCCGGACGTTTCCGCCATCCTTGGTTTGGGGGTGTGACAGATTGGTATCAGAGCATTGTTTATAGTGAACTCAGTATATCAAACCACATAAGATATACAAACTATAAATACATTGGGACTAAGTCTCTGATTTAAAGTTTCAAAGCAACTATACTTTTAGAAATAAATAATTTCTTAATAAAGGTATACATGCATACATACATATTAAGGTCAGCACCACTCTAGAACAAAACAAAAGTAATGATTGTTGAATATCACAGGTAAGCTCGGGGATGCATGGTCAGTCCTGGGAGTGGCATAGCCTGATCAACTATGCTGGTCCGAGGAGTGATTAGTACATGCCCAAGGATAGTTGTGATATGGCAACAAGTCTAAAACTTACCAACACTACCACAATGAGAACAATAGAATAGAACATGAGTTTAAAATACTATAGGAGTATTTTGTAATATCATAACTTATATGAAAACTAAATAGATCCTTAATAATAGGTCTATAGTCCCTAAGTGGATACTTAAGGTTACATATAACTTAGAAATTATAGACTTAGAATTTGTGGTCATTACTTTACTTCCTTTTCCTTGTTTGGATGTGGATCTAGAGTGGGATCACTTATTCAAAGGTCTATCGTATCTTGTTATATGTAATTAGTGTGCACTATGTCATTATAGAAGTAACTAATAAGGATTACCCCCCCTATAAGTAATTGATAATAGAGTTAGACGCATAGTACTTATCTCCTCCCCTTCTATTCTCGCAAATACGGCATAGCAAAATCCTACTTAGCGGACGACCCTTACTTTCCTAATCCGAACTCGAGGAATGGTGAATGATTATGAGAAGAATCATAAGCGGGACCGGAGGTAATCAATCCTCCATGCATAGCAAGGGTTCCGTGAACCGTTTCGACTATAACGAACCCGTGAACCGTTGGGCAATCGTGATCGAGGGTTGAATGTCGACAACAATGAAAACAACCACCATGTGGAGACCAACGAGGGTGCTATGACCTCAACCACGGGGGACCGACGGACAGAGCCCTCCCGGCAAAGACCCGGCGGATCGCGATCATCGGGGATTAAAACAAGAAGACTACAATCTGAGTTCAGAAAACTGCGCACTACTATAGACCCCACCATCTCATGTACCGGTGACTCAGAATTGTACTACTATTCCCGAGACCAACTCTCTTTTTAGGACCTTATCGCCATCGTGAAGAGGAAAGAGAGTAACAGGGTAGGACACACATCATTCAAGGAAAGGATGATTGTAGCCAAGCGTTGATTGGCAAAGCTACAAAAATTGCATCGACCTTGCCTCAGGCATCATAAGGGATGGATCATCGTAAGTAGAGTTCATGCCGCTCACCAGACCTAGTAAATTAGCTCCATAAGTATGCGTTGGTGCTACTCTATTGTAAGTAAAATCACGACACTACAAATTAAGTGATCATATTAATCAAGAAATCTATCTACTATCAAAACCGCCCATGCACAAATGTGATGTAGACCTGCATCGAGGTCAAAATTTTCACTGAAACCATGAGTCATATTAACAGGATGGGTTTAGGATGTACCTAACAGACTCGAAGGACTATCTAGCCTTAATTATATAACTAAGCATACATCAATAGGTCGTGATAAGGACCTAGCTTGGGTCAAGTATAAGGTTTCGCTTGGAAACAGAACTACTAAAATACATGAGTTTATTATACAAAGAATCTCGTTATAAATTGTTTTCAGAACACCCTAAACAACTGAACATTGATACAAATCGATATGAGATAAACTTAGTTAGAAAACTCGCGACATATAGCCATCCTAGAAACTCATTATCGTCTCACCTTTAAGCATTTGTTGAGAAGTTTCTTCTTCATAGACCTGTGGGTGCGATCATACCAGCACTAATGCACCGGACCCCCTCAAAACTTCCTCAGCCAAGTGTGTTCGGACAAACATGATTCTAAGAGGAGTAAAGCTTAACGTCCGTATGAAACCTACTCCTACCTACTGCCATAACTCTATCTCGGGAGCGTTAGTAGAGACACTAAGGATAGTACAGTAATGTGCAAAAATTTATATGCGTAAATATAAATTGTAAGGATGCACTTAAGACAATCATTTCCACTAACGAAGTCATTTTTTGTCATGAAACAGAGCTATGTCTTCACCAAGAGGCAACAAACCAACTAGCAAGACGCCAACACTTCAGATAGACGCTGCTACATTTCAAGCTGCAGTCACGGCAGCCGTGGCAGCCGTCATGGTGCATTTCAATACTAACAACATCAACAAGGGTGGAAGCGATACTTACAATACAAATTGTGGTAACAATCAGGGACACCAATGGGTACCTACCAGCAAAAATTCATCAGGCCACGAACCTTCGAACAAGAAGAGAAAGTTTTGGGACATGAAAAAGCGCCACCAATCAAAGGGATACACTAAAAGACAACAGCCTAAGGCGGCCTTTACCATTACAACAACAGTCATGACAAATGCCTCGACACTAGCCTCGGGGTCTGCCACCCAAATGCCTGCCAGACCATATGAGGGATCACTCCCAAAGTGCAACAAATGTGGCTTTCACCACCATGGGGCTTGCCGGGAGATGCACTGTAAAAAACAGGAAAGGGCATACCGTTCGTTTCTGTAGGGCCTCGGCCCATCACCTCCCTTCAATCAACTGCACCAAGGTAGGCCCAGTATGCTACCTATGCGGTGAAACGGGACACTTCAAGAGAGAATGTCCAACTGAGAAGAACGACGAAGGAACAGTAGGAATGTGATGAACATACCAACAGGAGCAAAGGGAACCATGTTAGGACTTTTGTAATGTTCCCGACGACAATACGTTTAAGTACTATATGTTTGTAATGAATTTGGTACGCTTACTAAAGTAACCTTCCTTCTAAAAAGTAGCTAAAATATTTTCTCTCTCATACAAATCAAACCAAAGACATTCATATGTGACCTTAGGAGCATTACTTGTAAGTTGTAATGACCTTGTCCATACATCGGGGTTAATTTAAAATCAAAATACTTAAGTCTTGAAATAGATAATTCCATCCTGACTCCGATTCCATGTCTAGTATTAGGGGTTGAGTAGGGTCACCCACTCGATAAATTTCACGATGTCAATTTACATACGACAATCATATACCGCTCGATCGTAAGGAGACCTGTCAGGAATCATGATATCAAGTATCATTACTGGCTATCGAAAACACACCCACTACCAGTGCTAGACACTGTGGTATGAATCATCTACAATAATCATAACATCAAACAAAACGGAACACACAGAAAAGAAATACAGGACACTCTATCACTCTAGTGATCTCTTCCTTCGAATACAACTATCTCATGTTATCTAAAAAAAAAAAAGATAGTGTTGTCGTATTCCAATTTTGATTGATATTGCCCTTGTCTTCCTAGTTAAACGACTACAAAAGGGCCTTTCGCCTAACCCCTGAATATCGAAACTATCGTCTCTCATAAACATCCAGTACGGACCTTTGGGTCATCTCTCGCTGTGGAACTCTAAAACATGAACCAGAGGAGTGTCATACTTCCCGAAGCCTTATCACATGTATTTACAGGAGACCTTCGGGAATGTCACGCATGTATCAGACAAGATTCAAGCATAGAAGCTTGGGACAGATATGGTACGAGTCCTGCCATGAGCTTCGGACTAAGGTTGCCCAGAAGGACGAGTAAATGTCCTGCCATTGAAAAAGTCATAGTCGAGTGAACCAAACCCACATACTTCCTACCGAGCTACAAGAGCTGTCAGGTCAAACCTGTCGAACTACTCAACAATGAAATTGAAGAACCAAGTTTCTCACCCTGAAAAGCTCTCGTCTTATTCTTCAAATTAGAAAGACAAATTGCTCACAGTTCCATTGATTTCAGAGGCCCCGACAACATCTCTAATAGAAACCTTTACTATCTGCCTCGCATTGACGAATAGGCCGACCAACCTCAAGAAACGAGGTACCCTTCAGGAATTGGACCTAAGATCTGAATATCACCAGTCACGAGTATTGAAGAAGGATATCCGAGAACAATCCTCCAATTTCGATGCAGACGCTGAAAGTTCGTAGTGATAACCCTCGGATAGGACCAAACCACTCGTTGGAGTCATGAACGTAATAAATAGGATATACCCTTCTTGCTAGGATCAGTTCATCATCGTCATTACAAATGACTTACTTATCTACCCTCGTAGTAAGAAGGAAACCAAGGAGAACAGTTAAAACAAACCACGAAAGCATTACGATCAGAGAAGTATTACCCGAAGTTCTCTAGATACGAGTTTTGGAATTGAGGAGTTCAATTCGCAAGACACATCGTTACCAAGGTGGAAATTCATGAGGACCCTTTCAATTGATCAAAACCGTTGAGAAACAATCAGCATCGAAGGCGTTAGCAGAAATACGCCAAAAATTCTGGGTCTTGCTGACCTACCGTCTTAATTCCTTCGGAACTTCTCGAAAAATACGAACCCCCTCCCAACTTTGACCCTAAAGGGAGCAACCCTTGACAGGAAGAGAAACAAGAAGAAGAAACCTTTAGAACACCGGTATAACCGACGAAATTCCTCTAGAGACACTCACTCTGGGAAGGCTTAGTACGCTTCGGAAAGCATGGAAAGCCAATACCCCAAATAATTGTGTCTTTCGAGATTCTTGTCAGAATCAGTCCTGTAACTCACTACTTCAATCTACTCCCGCGAGCTTAGTAAAGTACACCCTACCCAACACGTCCCAAATTTACAAGAAGAATCTATCCGATGAGACTCTTGCAATTCCCTTCGACGAGATCAAGTTCCACAAGAGCCTCACCTTCTTAGAAGAACCATGGTGACCACGGATCGAGGTCAAGCGGATGAAACAACGCCACTTCCCATTAGTAAAAGTTCGTTGGAATACTAACCAAGGACCTAGAGTCACATGGGAGCGCGTGAGTCAGTCGATTTGGAAGTATCCTCACTTCTCGGCTTGATTATTCATGCCTACTCCTCGCCTAAATTCAAATTTCGGGACGAAATTCCCTCTAACGGGGGGATGATGTGACAACCGTCAAATTTCGGTCAAGTCAAAGTCAACTAAAGTCAGCAAGTCAAACCATTTGACTCAATTTGCCCATGAGTACTAAGATTCACACTAAGAAACTTCTACATAACTTCTATTCTAGTGAGAAATCATAAAACAAAAAGTGCGAACATCTAGATCTCCTTAACCTAAAACTGTAGTACGTGGCGAGCCAAACCGATAAAGCAATGATGCATACTCATCGGGAGTGTGTAAGATCCTTAAACAAGGCTTAACAGGGTTTACAAACCATGCATTGCGATGCCGGACACTCACAATTGTCACACATGGATCCTCTCTCAATCGTTTTCACTCTATCTCTCTCTATGTCAAATCTCTCCAAGAATGTCAAATCCCTCCCAAATCCCTCTAAGTATGTGAAATATCTCTCAAATATCTCTCTGTATTAGAAATCTCTCCAAGAATGTCAAATCTCTCCCAAATCCCTCTAAGTATGTGAAATCTCTCTCAAATATCTCTCTGTATTAGAAATCTCTCCAAGAATGTCAAATCTCTCCCAAATCTCTCCAATTATGTGAAATCTCTCTCAAATATCTCTCTGTATGAGAAATCTCTCCAAGAATGTCAAATCTCTCCCAAATCTCTCCAAGTATGTGAAAACTCTCGCAAATATCTCTGTGTATGAGAAATCTTTCCAAGAATGTCAAATCTCTCCCAAATCTCTCCAAGTGTGAGAAATCTCTCCCAAATCTCTCTCAAAAGTTTCCCGTAACTTGTTGGAATCATTCGGGTCATTCCGACCCTTAACCGGGTCAAAAACGGCTTAAAACGGGGTAAAAACGAGAAAAATGGACATTAGGAACCGAAACCTCTCGAGAAGAGAGAAGCCTCTTAGGACCCGAAGGTCCTCTTAGGGACCAAGAGCAAGGAGGAGCCGAACCCTCCTGAGCCGAAGGTCCTATCAGGGCCGAACCTCGCCCAGGAGGAACCGAACCCGAGAGCAAGGAACCGAAACCGAACCGAAGGTACTGTTCACTAACCGAACCGAAGGTACTGTTCACTAACCGAACCGAAGGTACTGTTCACTACAGTCCGTTCGGTTCTGACTTCTCGCCTTTCATCGCCGGACCGAACCCTCGCCTCGCCTCTCACTTCCGGTTCGCGCCTTCTCGTTTCTCACCTTCTCGCCCCTTCGTTTCCCTCTGTTCGTTTCCGGCTACAAACCTCAGCATGGACCGAGTCTCGGCCTAGGGACCGAACCTCGGCCTAGGACCGAGAGGTCTCGCTGGGAACTCATTTTCTCCCGGTTTTCGCGTAGTTTTGCGTTTAAGGCCCGTTTTTAATTATTTTAACGCGGGATTTTCACCCAAAATCATATTTTAACATAATAAACCCTAAATATTCACAATTTAATCATATTTTCATAAAAATCTTTATTTAAATAATGAAAGCAAGTGGGTAAAGTACAAAGAGGTGGAGTGTTGACTTTGCTTTACCTTATGACACAAGCAACCACTCCCACACCCACTCTATGACCAGCCACACCTCCCCACCTTACCTAGGTCACATCAATGTCCTTTCCACTCAATTATCACTCTTTCCCACGTTTTTGAGAGCTAAATATTCATCCTCTCTCCTCACTTCTCTCATTTGCTCTCATTTCACAAGAAGATCAAACTCTTTCCTCTCTCACTTTCTCTCTCTAGAAATTCGAGATTCAAGGGCTGATCTTGAGTTTTTCCTCCACATTTGGTAAGCATAATCCATTCTCTTTATGATTATCTCACTTATTTCCACTCAAATCATGGATATCTTAAACAAACTCTCTCATAATTGTGTTAGATCTTCGAATCTTCAAGTGATTCTTCAAGTGTTCTTGGGTTGAACACTTCTCTTCTTCAACACTTACCTACTGAAATCACTTAAGGTGAGTTCATACCCCTACATTTTCATGTTTTCTCAAGTTTTCAGGGGGGGGGGGGGGGGAATACAAGTTAAAACACTAAGAACATAACTAAAATTTTCTAACAGCCTTCATCAGAAAAGTTCAACTCCATTCACGGACTGTTTTGGGCATCTTAAACATTTTTGTTTTCAAAACTGTACAAGGTGAAAATAGTTCAAGTTTTTAGCTTTAAAATGGCTACTTGCACATCTCCATACGATTTTTCTACAATTTATGGTGATTTTTACAAAACTGCCTATCATTTCAAACAACAATCCGGACCAGTCTGTGATTTTGGACTTTTTCACCCAAGTTGGAGGTCATTAAAAATCGTGATAAAAATTATGAGTAAACTAGACACGTTTTGTGAACTCTCAGAATTTACGGATCTAGTTTTCTGACTTCGTATGATTTTTCTATGATTTTTCCAAAAACAGGGCAGAATGGCTAAAGTTAGCCAACATCATGTAAATATCATAACACTTTGTATTATGTTGAGCAAAGTGTATAATCATAAGTTTTAATATTTGAATGTGTTTCCTTGTTAGTTTATCATTATGAACTGAAACTAAGACATTCATATTAAATATTATTCATTCATTTTGGAACACGTATTATTTAACTATAAAAAGTATAGTTTGAATATATTTATAACACTAATACATTTCCATAAAAGAGTTCATACATATTACATACATTTTAGATAAACTATAATAGGTATAGTTTATGATACATCACTCAACGCACTCGTACAAGAAGGGTACATTCATACACGAAATATTTATATTCACACACATTTCACGTAAACTTGTTAACCTATATTGTGAGACTCTCTCTCTCTCTCCTCGTACGTCCGAGTGCGGGATATAATTCCTGGTAGTTATAATCAGAATCTCCTTGAGGGAGAACGTGATACTTGTATATAGATCTATATTGGGTTTGACACCCCACACCTTGCTGCTAGCTACAGTTGGACCTGCAGGTCTACGGGTGACAAATGTCATTTTATTTTTCGCGACATTGAGAACGTCGTGGCAGGTTCACATAGTCATAGTATGATTATAGCGACTCACATAGGGATATAACAATCCATAAGTTTACGGGATTTTATTTTTAAAACCTAAACGAGTTTTATGTCGATTTAAAATCACCTTTTTATCTCTATGAGTACAGATATTACTGTAAACTTTTGGTTTTGGTAGTTACGACTACACATCATTTGAAATCACATTTATACTTTTAAGTATGGTCAATACTTGTTATTTCTCGGTCCTCTAATTTAGGACTACATATATATAAAGTATTAACGAACATGAGAACATACAGAAATTTCATTTAATTCAAACGCGTCCATGTCCATTTAAGTGCATAATATTTTCTATTAATAAGAAAGGTTACTTATACATTTTGGTCTTCAGTCACAAGACTACATTACGCAGATTTTAAAGAAAATATCGGGTTTTCTGGATACATATTCTAACGCTTTTACAAGGAAAACGATTTACTTTTCCAACGAAATCTCTTATGAACTCACCAACCTTTGTGTTGACACTTTTCAAAACTACTTGTATTCTCAGGAATTCAGTGAAAACAGGAAATCAACAACGTTTTGAGGATGGGACGATAAATCGTCAAACAGTTCATTTTGTATTATAATGTAATTGATGTGAATCATGTAAACATGTGCTTTGATGTAACGTTTTCAATTATATTTGTGTCGGTTGTATTTACTTTGAGCACTATTATACTCATTGTTGTGATACTCTACATGAAGTCCTCCACCCCCGGACGTTTCTGCCATCCTTGGTTTGGGGGTGTGACAGATTGGTATCAGAGCATTGTTTATAGTGAACTCAGTATATCAAACCACATAAGATATACAAACTATAAATACATTGGGACTAAGTCTCTGATTTAAAGTTTCAAAGCAACTATACTTTTAGAAATAAATAGTTTCTTAATAAAGGTATACATGCATACATACATATTAAGGTCAGCACCACTCTAGAACAAAACAAAAGTAATGATTGTTGAATATCACAGGTAAGCTCGGGGATGCATGGTCAGTCCTGGGAGTGGCATAGCCTGATCAACTATGCTGGTCCGAGGAGTGATTAGTACATGCCCAAGGATAGTTGTGATATGGCAACAAGTCTAAAACTTACCAACACTACCACAATGAGAACAATAGAATAGAACATGAGTTTAAAATACTATAGGAGTATTTTGTAATATCATAACTTATATGAAAACTAAATAGATCCTTAATAATAGGTCTATAGTCCCTAAGTGGATACTTAAGGTTACATATAACTTAGAAATTATAGACTTAGAATTTGTGGTCATTACTTTACTTCCTTTTCCTTGTTTGGATGTGGATCTAGAGTGGGATCACTTATTCAAAGGTCTATCGTATCTTGTTATATGTAATTAGTGTGCACTATGTCATTATAGAAGTAACTAATAAGGATTACCCCCCCTATAAGTAATTGATAATAGAGTTAGACGCATAGTACTTATCTCCTCCCCTTCTATTCTCGCAAATACGGCATAGCAAAATCCTACTTAGCGGACGACCCTTACTTTCCTAATCCGAACTCGAGGAATGGTGAATGATTATGAGAAGAATCATAAGCGGGACCGGAGGTAATCAATCCTCCATGCATAGTAAGGGTTCCGTGAACCGTTTCGACTATAACGAACCCGTGAACCGTTGGGCAATCGTGATCGAGGGTTGAATGTCGACAACAATGAAAACAACCACCATGTGGAGACCAACGAGGGTGCTATGACCTCAACCACGGGGGACCGACGGACAGAGCCCTCCCGGCAAAGACCCGGCGGATCGCGATCATCGGGGATTAAAACAAGAAGACTACAATCTGAGTTCAGAAAACTGCGCACTACTATAGACCCCACCATCTCATGTACCGGTGACTCAGAATTGTACTACTATTCCCGAGACCAACTCTCTTTTTAGGACCTTATCGCCATCGTGAAGAGGAAAGAGAGTAACAGGGTAGGACACACATCATTCAAGGAAAGGATGATTGTAGCCAAGCGTTGATTGGCAAAGCTACAAAAATTGCATCGACCTTGCCTCAGGCATCATAAGGGATGGATCATCGTAAGTAGAGTTCATGCCGCTCACCAGACCTAGTAAATTAGCTCCATAAGTATGCGTTGGTGCTACTCTATTGTAAGTAAAATCACGACACTACAAATTAAGTGATCATATTAATCAAGAAATCTATCTACTATCAAAACCGCCCATGCACAAATGTGATGTAGACCTGCATCGAGGTCAAAATTTTCACTGAAACCATGAGTCATATTAACAGGATGGGTTTAGGATGTACCTAACAGACTCGAAGGACTATCTAGCCTTAATTATATAACTAAGCATACATCAATAGGTCGTGATAAGGACCTAGCTTGGGTCAAGTATAAGGTTTCGCTTGGAAACAGAACTACTAAAAATACATGAGTTTATTATACAAAGAATCTCGTTATAAATTGTTTTCAGAACACCCTAAACAACTGAACATTGATACAAATCGATATGAGATAAACTTAGTTAGAAAACTCGCGACATATAGCCATCCTAGAAACTCATTATCGTCTCACCTTTAAGCATTTGTTGAGAAGTTTCTTCTTCATAGACCTATGGGTGCGATCATACCAGCACTAATGCACCGGACCCCCTCAAAACTTCCTCATCCAAGTGTGTTCGGACAAACATGATTCTAAGAGGAGTAAAGCTTAACGTCCGTATGAAACCTACTCCTACCTACTGCCATAACTCTATCTCGGGAGCGTTAGTAGAGACACTAAGGATAGTACAGTAATGTGCAAAAATTTATATGCGTAAATATAAATTGTAAGGATGCACTTAAGACAATCATTTCCACTAACGAAGTCATTTTTCGTCATGAAACAGAGCTATGTCTTCACCAAGAGGCAACAAACCAACTAGCAAGACGCCAACACTTCAGATAGACGCTGCTACATTTCAAGCTGCAGTCACGGCAGCCGTGGCAGCCGTCATGGTGCATTTCAATACTAACAACATCAACAAGGGTGGAAGCGATACTTACAATACAAATTGTGGTAACAATCAGGGACACCAATGGGTACCTACCAGCAAAAATTCATCAGGCCACGAACCTTCGAACAAGAAGAGAAAGTTTTGGGACATGAAAAAGCGCCACCAATCAAAGGGATACACTAAAAGACAACAGCCTAAGGCGGCCTCTACCATTACAACAACAGTCATGACAAATGCCTCGACACTAGCCTCGGGGTCTGCCACCCAAATGCCTGCCAGACCATATGAGGGATCACTCCCAAAGTGCAACAAATGTGGCTTTCACCACCATGGGGCTTGCCGGGAGATGCACTGTAAAAAACAGGAAAGGGCATACCGTTCGTTTCTGTAGGGCCTCGGCCCATCACCTCCCTTCAATCAACTGCACCAAGGTAGGCCCAGTATGCTACCTATGCGGTGAAACGGGACACTTCAAGAGAGAATGTCCAACTGAGAAGAACGACGAAGGAACAGTAGGAATGTGATGAACATACCAACAGGAGCAAAGGGAACCATGTTAGGACTTTTGTAATGTTCCCGACGACAATACGTTTAAGTACTATATGTTTGTAATGAATTTGGTACGCTTACTAAAGTAACCTTCCTTCTAAAAAGTAGCTAAAATATTTTCTCTCTCATACAAATCAAACCAAAGACATTCATATGTGACCTTAGGAGCATTACTTGTAAGTTGTAATGACCTTGTCCATACATCGGGGTTAATTTAAAATCAAAATACTTAAGTCTTGAAATAGATAATTCCATCCTGACTCCGATTCCATGTCTAGTATTAGGGGTTGAGTAGGGTCACCCACTCGATAAATTTCACGATGTCAATTTACATACGACAATCATATACCGCTCGATCGTAAGGAGACCTGTCAGGAATCATGATATCAAGTATCATTACTGGCTATCGAAAACACACCCACTACCAGTGCTAGACACTGTGGTATGAATCATCTACAATAATCATAACATCAAACAAAACGGAACACACAGAAAAGAAATACAGGACACTCTATCACTCTAGTGATCTCTTCCTTCGAATACAACTATCTCATGTTATCTAAAAAAAAAAAAGATAGTGTTGTCGTATTCCAATTTTGATTGATATTGCCCTTGTCTTCCTAGTTAAACGACTACAAAAGGGCCTTTCGCCTAACCCCTGAATATCGAAACTATCGTCTCTCATAAACATCCAGTACGGACCTTTGGGTCATCTCTCGCTGTGGAACTCTAAAACATGAACCAGAGGAGTGTCATACTTCCCGAAGCCTTATCACATGTATTTACAGGAGACCTTCGGGAATGTCACGCATGTATCAGACAAGATTCAAGCATAGAAGCTTGGGACAGATATGGTACGAGTCCTGCCATGAGCTTCGGACTAAGGTTGCCCAGAAGGACGAGTAAATGTCCTGCCATTGAAAAAGTCATAGTCGAGTGAACCAAACCCACATACTTCCTACCGAGCTACAAGAGCTGTCAGGTCAAACCTGTCGAACTACTCAACAATGAAATTGAAGAACCAAGTTTCTCACCCTGAAAAGCTCTCGTATTATTCTTCAAATTAGAAAGACAAATTGCTCACAGTTCCATTGATTTCAGAGGCCCCGACAACATCTCTAATAGAAACCTTTACTATCTGCCTCGCATTGACGAATAGGCCGACCAACCTCAAGAAACGAGGTACCCTTCAGGAATTGGACCTAAGATCTGAATATCACCAGTCACGAGTATTGAAGAAGGATATCCGAGAACAATCCTCCAATTTCGATGCAGACGCTGAAAGTTCGTAGTGATAACCCTCGGATAGGACCAAACCACTCGTTGGAGTCATGAACGTAATAAATAGGATATACCCTTCTTGCTAGGATCAGTTCATCATCGTCATTACAAATGACTTACTTATCTACCCTCGTAGTAAGAAGGAAACCAAGGAGAACAGTTAAAACAAACCACGAAAGCATTACGATCAGAGAAGTATTACCCGAAGTTCTCTAGATACGAGTTTTGGAATTGAGGAGTTCAATTCGCAAGACACATCGTTACCAAGGTGGAAATTCATGAGGACCCTTTCAATTGATCAAAACCGTTGAGAAACAATCAGCATCGAAGGCGTTAGCAGAAATACGCCAAAAATTCTGGGTCTTGCTGACCTACCGTCTTAATTCCTTCGGAACTTCTCGAAAAATACGAACCCCCTCCCAACTTTGACCCTAAAGGGAGCAACCCTTGACAGGAAGAGAAACAAGAAGAAGAAACCTTTAGAACACCGGTATAACCGACGAAATTCCTCTAGAGACACTCACTCTGGGAAGGCTTAGTACGCTTCGGAAAGCATGGAAAGCCAATACCCCAAATAATTGTGTCTTTCGAGATTCTTGTCAGAATCAGTCCTGTAACTCACTACTTCAATCTACTCCCGCGAGCTTAGTAAAGTACACCCTACCCAACACGTCCCAAATTTACAAGAAGAATCTATCCGATGAGACTCTTGCAATTCCCTTCGACGAGATCAAGTTCCACAAGAGCCTCACCTTCTTAGAAGAACCATGGTGACCACGGATCGAGGTCAAGCGGATGAAACAACGCCACTTCCCATTAGTAAAAGTTCGTTGGAATACTAACCAAGGACCTAGAGTCACATGGGAGCGCGTGAGTCAGTCGATTTGGAAGTATCCTCACTTCTCGGCTTGATTATTCATGCCTACTCCTCGCCTAAATTCAAATTTCGGGACGAAATTCCCTCTAACGGGGGGATGATGTGACAACCGTCAAATTTCGGTCAAGTCAAAGTCAACTAAAGTCAGCAAGTCAAACCATTTGACTCAATTTGCCCATGAGTACTAAGATTCACACTAAGAAACTTCTACATAACTTCTATTCTAGTGAGAAATCATAAAACAAAAAGTGCGAACATCTAGATCTCCTTAACCTAAAACTGTAGTACGTGGCGAGCCAAACCGATAAAGCAATGATGCATACTCATCGGGAGTGTGTAAGATCCTTAAACAAGGCTTAACAGGGTTTACAAACCATGCATTGCGATGCCGGACACTCACAATTGTCACACATGGATCCTCTCTCAATCGTTTTCACTCTATCTCTCTCTATGTCAAATCTCTCCAAGAATGTCAAATCCCTCCCAAATCCCTCTAAGTATGTGAAATATCTCTCAAATATCTCTCTGTATTAGAAATCTCTCCAAGAATGTCAAATCTCTCCCAAATCCCTCTAAGTATGTGAAATCTCTCTCAAATATCTCTCTGTATTAGAAATCTCTCCAAGAATGTCAAATCTCTCCCAAATCTCTCCAATTATGTGAAATCTCTCTCAAATATCTCTCTGTATGAGAAATCTCTCCAAGAATGTCAAATCTCTCCCAAATCTCTCCAAGTATGTGAAAACTCTCGCAAATATCTCTGTGTATGAGAAATCTTTCCAAGAATGTCAAATCTCTCCCAAATCTCTCCAAGTGTGAGAAATCTCTCCCAAATCTCTCTCAAAAGTTTCCCGTAACTTGTTGGAATCATTCGGGTCATTCCGACCCTTAACCGGGTCAAAAACGGCTTAAAACGGGGTAAAAACGAGAAAAATGGACATTAGGAACCGAAACCTCTCGAGAAGAGAGAAGCCTCTTAGGACCCGAAGGTCCTCTTCGGGACCAAGAGCAAGGAGGAGCCGAACCCTCCTGAGCCGAAGGTCCTCTCAGGGCCGAACCTCGCCCATGAGGAACCGAACCCGAGAGCAAGGAACCGAACCCGAGAGCAAGGAACCGAAACCGAACCGAAGGTACTGTTCACTAACCGAACCGAAGGTACTGTTCACTAACCGAACCGAAGGTACTGTTCACTACAGTCCGTTCGGTTCTGACTTCTCGCCTTTCATCGCCGGACCGAACCCTCGCCTCGCCTCTCACTTCTGGTTCGCGCCTTCTCGTTTCTCACCTCCTCGCCCCTTCGTTTCCCTCTATTCGTTTCCGGCTACAAACCTCAGCATGGACCGAGTCTCGGCCTAGGGACCGAACCTCGGCCTAGGACCGAGAGGTCTCGCTGGGAACTCATTTTCTCCCGGTTTTCGCGTAGTTTTGCGTTTAAGGCCCGTTTTTAATTATTTTAACGCGGGATTTTCACCCAAAATCATATTTTAACATAATAAACCCTAAATATTCACAATTTAATCATATTTTCATAAAAATCTTTATTTAAATAATGAAAGCAAGTGGGTAAAGTACAAAGAGGTGGAGTGTTGACTTTGCTTTACCTTATGACACAAGCAACCACTCCCACACCCACTCTATGACCAGCCACACCTCCCCACCTTACCTAGGTCACATCAATGTCCTTTCCACTCAATTATCACTCTTTCCCACGTTTTTGAGAGCTAAATATTCATCCTCTCTCCTCACTTCTCTCATTTGCTCTCATTTCACAAGAAGATCAAACTCTTTCCTCTCTCACTTTCTCTCTCTAGAAATTCGAGATTCAAGGGCTGATCTTGAGTTTTTCCTCCACATTTGGTAAGCATAATCCATTCTCTTTATGATTATCTCACTTATTTCCACTCAAATCATGGATATCTTAAACAAACTCTCTCATAATTGTGTTAGATCTTCGAATCTTCAAGTGATTCTTCAAGTGTTCTTGGGTTGAACACTTCTCTTCTTCAACACTTACCTACTGAAATCACTTAAGGTGAGTTCATACCCCTACATTTTCATGTTTTCTCAAGTTTTCAGGGGGGGGGGGGGGGAATACAAGTTAAAACACTAAGAACATAACTAAAATTTTCTAACAGCCTTCATCAGAAAAGTTCAACTCCATTCACGGACTGTTTTGGGCATCTTAAACATTTTTGTTTTCAAAACTGTACAAGGTGAAAATAGTTCAAGTTTTTAGCTTTAAAATGGCTACTTGCACATCTCCATACGATTTTTCTACAATTTATGGTGATTTTTACAAAACTGCCTATCATTTCAAACAACAATCCGGACCAGTCTGTGATTTTGGACTTTTTCACCCAAGTTGGAGGTCATTAAAAATCGTGATAAAAATTATGAGTAAACTAGACACGTTTTGTGAACTCTCAGAATTTACGGATCTAGTTTTCTGACTTCGTATGATTTTTCTATGATTTTTCCAAAAACAGGGCAGAATGGCTAAAGTTAGCCAACATCATGTAAATATCATAACACTTTGTATTATGTTGAGCAAAGTGTATAATCATAAGTTTTAATATTTGAATGTGTTTCGTTGTTAGTTTATCATTATGAACTGAAACTAAGACATTCATATTAAATATTATTCATTCATTTTGGAACACGTATTATTTAACTATAAAAAGTATAGTTTGAATATATTTATAACACTAATACATTTCCATAAAAGAGTTCATACATATTACATACATTTTAGATAAACTATAATAGGTATAGTTTATGATACATCACTCAACGCACTCGTACAAGAAGGGTACATTCATACACGAAATATTTATATTCACACACATTTCACGTAAACTTGTTAACCTATATTGTGAGACTCTCTCTCTCTCTCCTCGTACGTCCGAGTGCGGGATATAATTCCTGGTAGTTATAATCAGAATCTCCTTGAGGGAGAACGTGATACTTGTATATAGATCTATATTGGGTTTGACACCCCACACCTTGCTGCTAGCTACAGTTGGACCTGCAGGTCTACGGGTGACAAATGTCATTTTATTTTTCGCGACATTGAGAACGTCGTGGCAGGTTCACATAGTCATAGTATGATTATAGCGACTCACATAGGGATATAACAATCCATAAGTTTACGGGATTTTATTTTTAAAACCTAAACGAGTTTTATGTCGATTTAAAATCACCTTTTTATCTCTATGAGTACAGATATTACTGTAAACTTTTGGTTTTGGTAGTTACGACTACACATCATTTGAAATCACATTTATACTTTTAAGTATGGTCAATACTTGTTATTTCTCGGTCCTCTAATTTAGGACTACATATATATAAAGTATTAACGAACATGAGAACATACAGAAATTTCATTTAATTCAAACGCGTCCATGTCCATTTAAGTGCATAATATTTTCTATTAATAAGAAAGGTTACTTATACATTTTGGTCTTCAGTCACAAGACTACATTACGCAGATTTTAAAGAAAATATCGGGTTTTCTGGATACATATTCTAACGCTTTTACAAGGAAAACGATTTACTTTTCCAACGAAATCTCTTATGAACTCACCAACCTTTGTGTTGACACTTTTCAAAACTACTTGTATTCTCAGGAATTCAGTGAAAACAGGAAATCAACAACGTTTTGAGGATGGGACGATAAATCGTCAAACAGTTCATTTTGTATTATAATGTAATTGATGTGAATCATGTAAACATGTGCTTTGATGTAACGTTTTCAATTATATTTGTGTCGGTTGTAATTACTTTGAGCACTATTATACTCATTGTTGTGATACTCTACATGAAGTCCTCCACCCCCGGACGTTTCCGCCATCCTTGGTTTGGGGGTGTGACAGTGGTGTTGATAATAATGATGGATGTGGTAGGTGGAGGTGGTGGTGGTGGTGGCGATGGTGCTGGTTGTGCACTCCATATGTCTACGAGAACATATGTCTGTACGGCACAGACAAAAATAGTTGCACAGATCTACACACAAAAAACAAACAACACAAACAGCCCCAAAGACTAAACTAGATAAATACTACTCATAAATATAAGAGGGTACAATAAACAAATTGAACGATTGAATTAGCCAAAATAATTAATGACAGAAACTGATTGTACGACAATTGACCAAACCACATCCACGATTTATGTAGTTATTTTTAATAGTAAAATAATTAAACTAATTGTTTCAAAGGAGGGAGAAAGTCGTGCTGTTGGGCCACGCACCTTACTCGTTTTCCCACTCGTCTACGCGATTGCAGTTTCTTAATTTCTAAGACTCCGTCTTCATAAAAATCCCCCAAATCTGTATCCCCCTGGTAATTTATTTGATCAAAAATGGCATCGCAAAACCTGAAAAACCCTAGAAATCTGTATCCAGAAGTAATTCAATCACACCCAGCCTCAACATATTCTTATTCATCATCATCCTATTCTCCTTCTGCTCCGTCTCTATACCCAACTATTGATACGAATGATATCCACGAAGATCTGTTGGTTGACACCCATCAGTCTTACGCTCCACAACTACTGTCGCCATTCGAATCATCTGAGGAAGTTGTTATCAAAATCCCAGGTTCAATCATCCACTTAATCGACGTGCAACAGAGCATCGAACTTGCTTCCGGGGAATTAGAAATAATCCGTCTCCGTCAAGGGAACACTATCGTCGCTGTCCTAGCACGTATCGGCGACGTAATTCAATGGCCGCTCGCGAAAGACGAAGCCGCCGTGAAATTAGACGGATCACACTATTTCTTCACTCTTCGCGTGCCTTCCGATACAAAATCCGGAAACGATTCGGATTTCGAATCTGAGAGTTTGTTAAATTACGGGCTAACGATTTCGGGTAAAGGTCTGGAGAAGGAGTTAGAGGAGTTCGATCGGGTTTTAGAGGAGTACAGTGCGTTTTCGGTGAAAGAGGTCAAAAGGAGTGTGTCGGCAGCGGTAGCGGTGGATAATGGTGGTTCTGCGGAGGCTAAAGCCGCGGCGTATTGGACAACGTTGGCGCCAAATGTTGAGGATTACAGTGGGTCTGTTGCGAGGATGATTGCTGCGGGATCAGGTCAGTTAATCAAGGGGATTTTGTGGTGTGGAGATGTGACCGTGGATCGATTAAAATGGGGAAACGAGTTTTTGAAGAAGAGGACGAAACCTGGTTCAAAATCTGAAGTTAGTCCAAAAGCTTTGAAGAGAGTGAAGAGGTATCATCTTGTTTTCTTCTACTACATTACTTTTATCCATCGAAACACTTCTAATTCCGAATCTATTCAATTTCATTTCGTTTCAGGGTTAAGAGATTGACAAAAATGTCAGAAGGCGTAGCAACCGGAATTCTCTCTGGTGTTGTGAAGGTATCCGGATTCATCACAGGCTCCGTCGTGAACTCCAAACCCGGCAAGAAGCTCTTCAACTTTATCCCTGGTGAAATAATTCTCGCGTCTTTGGATGGTTTCAGTATGTCATTGTCTCCCTTCTTAAATCATTACTTTTCTTTCCATAAATAATTCTCGAATCATTTCTTAATTCTGTTTCTGCGTTTTCGATCGCAGATAAAGTATGTGAATCCCTTGAAGTTGCAGGGAGAAACGTGATGTCCACAACATCAACTGTCACAACTGACTACGTTTCGCACAGGTAACACACTTTCTCATATAATCAAAATACAATTCTGTTGTAATATAAAGAAATCAATATAAATTTCTTGAACTAATTGATGGGAATTGGTGATGAAGGCATGGAGAAGATGCAGCAGAAGTTACACATGAAGGAATGGGTGCAGCAGGGCATGCGATAGGCACAGCTTGGGCTGTGTTTAAACTACGAAAAGCACTTAACCCAAAGAGTGCAATTAAGCCAACAACACTTGTGAAAGCTGCAGTGTTACAGTCGAAATCATCTAAATCAAAATCTAAGTCGAATACATAGAAGTTATAAAAGTTTTTGGTGTTAATATTTATGTGATAATTTGTTTTGATTCATTTCCTTTTTGTTTATCCTAATTAAGGAAATCATTTTTTGTTATTATCTTGATTACAATATGTAATTTTATAGGTTACGTTTGATGATACGAGTTTTGAAAAATTTATAAACTAGCTTATACAAAACAAAAAGTAATAACATTAAAAGTTGTCGATTAAAGCTCTTGTAGAAATCTATAATTTGGATACAAGTTTAGAGATTCCATATATATCATCAAACATGTTATTGATCAATAACTGGTCTTGAATGGCTTGTAAGTCTTCAAATCTAACACAACTCCTGCAACGGATCCAACAGCCGCTGCTACAGAAACCAAAAGGCACCCGAAACTAAGTATTTGAAACCCGATCCATTGGGTTGACCATTTTTTGATCTTCTTTTGAGACATATACATTTCAATAGGGAAGTAAACTGTCAATGGCCAAAACCCTAAGGCTCCTAGTAGTCCAACTACATCGTTAAAGAAAGGCATTAGCATTGCTATGACAGTGGTAACATTGACAAAAATAGTTCTCCACACAACACGAAAAAAGTTGACATGAAAAATCCCATAAAAGGGAATTGGGAGGTCATATTCCGCTGTTACAAAATCACTATTCGACCATCTTTGTGCACTCCATTTCTCCACGAATGCAAATAATGGTTGGCAATAAACCTAAATGTTTTTACAACGTCAGTAACAATAATGCTAACGTGTTATAACATCATTACAAATGAAACTATCATAAAAATGATCATTGTTTAGGAAAGATTAAGAAAGAAACCATGCATTTTGTAGACATGCAAATGTAAAATATGTACGTAGATATCTTTCTTTAATTAAATTGATCATTTGTCATTGAATAGTGTTGTGTTTTTGTCTTTACAATAAAAATGGTATATGCGTACGCAATAACTCAAAAGGTAAACTGCTTTAATCATGAAATAGAGATTTGAATATTAGTACCTGATAAGCACCAACGAGATGCACTACAATAGCGATATTGGCTATGTCAAGTAGCCAATACGGGTCATAAAACCCGAACCCGGTTAAGAGATTCCCTGGGGCCTCATCTCCAAAAGCAGCATACCCCATACACCCACAAAGCATATAAAATGCCGTCGTCACAAAAATACTTAAATAAGTCGCCTTTTTCATCGTCTTATATTCAGCCGGAGGTGCTTTAATTGTGTCCTATAGAATTTAAAAAAAATATTAATAAGTATATTATTTCTATTGCAATATGTGATCGATATATATTAATATTATTTACATAGGAGTAACATATTAATAGATTTTTAGAAAGAAAATTATCTGATTTTTACCTGAATTTCAATGAGAATAATGGAATATGAATATGCGAAAGCAATAGCTCCTAATGCTTGAAAGCTCCTCCATAACTTTTGTGTTGCAGTCACTGTGCCGGCATGAGTTAATGTTCCTATGCTTATCCCAGTCAAACTCCCTTTGATTTCTTTATTTTCTACAAAAAAAAAAATCATACACAATATTTATATTATAAGTATCACCATCATCTTTATACACTTTGTAATACTGATACAATTCATTAATATATAAAGATAAGATAAAGATATTTGCAACTAAAATGTTCTAGAAAAAGAAAGATTCTCATGAACTTCTCGTCATCATTCACTATCCTCTCTTTTAATTTGAACTAAATTATGACTTGAAGGAATTTTTATCATTTCTTTTTAAATGGTAGGCAATCACAAGAATGAAGCGTGAATTATCAAATGATCTATAACTTGAAATTCTCCATAGAGCCAAAGTTTTCTTTTCCTTTTTCATTCTGCTAAGCAACTTTTTTTTTTTTTTTTTTTTGGAACTGATAAATTATATATACTCGTAAGCTACTCTTAATTCCACTTATATCCTAAATGGAACTTGAACCCTTAATCTCGAACAGGAAAGACAACACTTGATGATTTCTAATTTCTTATATTGCTGGACTAGAAACCCTTATAAGGAGTATCTAAGTGAATCTTGAACATAATGATTAGTTCGGGTCTTAGTATATATTTTTTTTTATATTTTATCATTGAGTTAGGCTTAGGACATCAATCATTGATCCTACCATAACCACAATATTTCAAGCTACCAACAAATATCATGATCGTTTTTATCATCATATAAAGCCCCTTTATATGCTTGTGTGTATTTTAGGGGACAAGATAAAATGAGAAAAAGATAAAGGTTCTTCTTTTCTATATATATAAACGTCAATAAATTAAAACCCTATACATACATACATACCTGTCGTTTCTGCAATCCCAAGTGCAAGACCGATAAAAGAGTAAGTGAATGACATAATAGCTGCAACGATGGAAAGCCACCATACTTGATCGAAATCTGGAATCTGGGAAAAAAGTATTTCTATAATCCCAAATGTTATCATGTATCCATTGCTTGACATATGGCATGGGTCCTTTCCATGGCTTTTGTGAAAACAATTTGATCTTTTTATCGCCCTGAAATGAATATAATTTCGATAACTTTACTATAAAACTCTTATAATCTATCTTAATATCCAGTAAAAATCAATCATTAGGTCAAGAAAATCCAACATTTTTAAACAAATCTATTAGTGGTCAAGTTTGATTTCTTATGTTCACATACTTTTTAAATATAAGTGCAATAATGGCTTACATCATGCTAACCGAGGCTGCGATTGTGTAGCCAATTGCAACCCCAAATAAATTGATGTATTGTATCATGCCACATACTTTCACTTTACGCCCTCCTACAAAAACAATCAAGATATGATTAAATTCTCAATTCTTATCATTCATGCTTTCAATTTATGTAAATATAATGCTACAATGATTTGTACCTAGATGAGCTTTTACAGCCTCCATGTAGGTATAGCTTCTAGGTCCGGTGACTGGGTCACCAGACCTATAACACTGGGACAACAAATTAGAAGTATACAGAATAACTAAAGCAAACAATATCATAATGGTCGGTCCAGCAACCCAACCGAGTTGCCCGACGGCCCATGCCAAGGATAAGACTCCTGACCCGATCACTGCGGTGATGATATGTGATGACGCGGTCCAAAAAGTACCTTATAATTCACGAGAAAATCATGATAAGCCCTTGAAAATTTAGTGAACTTTTAGACATGGTTAATTATAGATTAATTAATATACGATATTTACCTGTACGCTTTAAACGACCATCATCATCGAAACTCTTTGAATAATTGTCTTCGATGTTCATGGCTTGGGTCTCGGTGCTAGCATTAGTTCGATCATCAACTTTCCAATAGTGCATGATATCGTGTCGTTCTTCGACCTAACAATATAAATAAATTATTTCAAGTAAAAAGAAATAAATACCATGTAATTATATACATATTTATATTGAACTTACAACTCCATGAATGATTCTTGATGGCATGGTTCTACTTCTTGGCAACATTGTGAAGAGATTGATGAAGGGAGAAAGAGAGAAAGATTTTGGTGAAGGTTTGAGAGAAACTGAGGTGGGGATTTATAGGAGAAAGGTATATGAAAGCTTAAAAAGTTACAGAAATAGTGATCGAGACAAAAAAAAAAAAACTTTTAAATTTATTATAATTTGCTTAGATGTAGAATTAATTATTGATAGCATCATTGTTATCAAGCTGGTTTATATGTTATATTTTCTTCAAAAAGAATGTAAAGTAGATATTTAAATAATAATCCCCTAAAAAATAATAAATTTTGTTTTACAGATTTTCTGGTTTCTCTTTTTAGATACAAACGCGGGCACGCGGCAATGGTCTTACAAAAAATCCAGTTCAAACCTGTGCATGTGTTTGTGATTGAATTTCGTAAGGGAACTAAGATATGTTTATCGCGCTTTGGTGCGTATATAGATTTGAAATAACTTTTAATAGAGAAAACGGTAACATAAATAAAATTCTAGTAGGTTAATGGCATATGTGAGATTGTATTTACAAAAATAGGCGAATGTATTATAACAATGATATATTTTTTAATAACAACATTGTGAAGTTATGTTTATCGCGCTTTGGTGCGTATTTATGAGTATGTTGTTTAAAAAAAAATATCATTGTTACTGCTTACTAACTTTGAATTAATAATTTTAACACTAATGTATTATAAAATATTTTGATTATTTTAAATAAAATATAACATATATAAATATTAAAATTACATCATCTCAATAGTCACTATCCTGTATATGAAAATAAAAATAAACTTGTTTTTTGATTTATATTTATTTTTAATTAATTACGAACGGCTAATCAATTTATATAGACCTATTTTATGAAAATGATATTTTAATAGAATATATCCATACATTTTAACCTTATATCTTAACATTTATTACTTTTAAATAAAAATAAGTAAATTTTTAAATAAAAATAAACTTATTTATTGATTTATAATTTTTATAAATTATGAATCGCTTAATCAATTTTTATAGGCATATTTTATGATTACGATATTTTAATAGAATATATCCAGAGGTTTTAAATGAATTTAAATATTTAACATTATATTTAAACATTAATTATTAAATTATTTTAAAACCTCGAGATAGGTTCTATATTTAATATTATATTGGAACTTTTAAATTATTATAAAAAAGTTATTTTTTATATATTTTTTTATTAATTTTGCATTGTTGGTTTAGGTCTTAAACTTAAACTTAAACTTTTGATTATTTAGAAAAAAGGGTTTGAAAATAAAGAATTAGTACCGAAATTAGAATAATAATGAATTTAATGTATTAATTAGAAAAGAAGTTGAAAAGGTTAAGGTTTCAAATGAATGTAGTGATAGGAAAATAACATCTTTTATAGTATACTACCAGACGAATTCCCGTGCATTGCGCGACGCAGATTAAAAATATATTGTTAGAATATAGTTTTCAGACACTTTTCAGTTAATTTGATTCATCAATTTAGGTTCTTATATTATTATTATATTTAATGTTTTCCTTTTAACTATGTTAAAAAATATATATATTGAAATTTTTTTAAACATTATCTGATATTTTACTTTAGATTTTAAATTTTACACTAAATTTTTAAGCTTATTTAATATATTAATGTAAGTTATTTATTTAACTATATATTGAAGTTAACAAATTAAGTATATCATATTGATAAGTCACAAATTCTTCCATTTATGATAATGTTTACAATTAAAAGCATATTTAAGTTAATAAATTAAGTATATTATATGGAAATATGAAAAGATGAGAGTTTCAAATGAATGTGGTGAAAGAAAAAATGTTTCCTTTATAATATCGTATGATATGATGATTATAGTTTTAATTTTTAAGGCATTGTGATATATACAACTATTTGATAATTTTATAAACTGTTTAAAATTGTGTAAATTATATATCAAACGTATGATAATCTATATATAATGAGTAACAAAATGTATGACCAAAAATATGAACTACAACTTTTAGTAACATAAAAATACAAAAAAATCTATTATAACATTTGTATTAAAAAAGATATATATACAACGAATAATAAAAAAATATGAAAAATAAACACTACAACTTTTAATAACATAAAAACACTAAAACATTTATTATAACTTTTCATATTTAAATCACAAATCTCTTCAAATACATTAATGTTTTTAATGAGCAAAACTTTACAACCTTATAAAAGAAAGGAAAATAAAAAGTTATTATTGATTAGTAATTAATAATTATAAGTTAAAAACTCTTGAGTTGTAACTAATAAATATACATAAATTAGAAAACTTTTGAGTTGTAATGGGAGTTTCAAATGAATACAGTACTTGGAAATATGTAATTATTATTATTATTATTATTATTATTATTATTATTATTATTATATTCATCTAAATAATTAGTTTTGATACATCAATTTAATCCCTTCAGTTATTAAACATAAAGATATATAATTATAAATTTATAATATACATAGGTGCATATATATGTTAAACAAATCACATATAATATATATTTTCGTAAATGTCATATGTAATTATTGTTGTAGTAATATGGATAAATTAATTTCATATGAAGAACATTTCATTATAAATCATCATAATTACATATCAAATGTTAAAAATTATGTTATCTTTTAAATATTGTCCCGTAAATATGTTGTGTAGGATAACCCAACAGCAAAATAATAGAAAATAAACATAATCAAAATAGAAAAACTACAATCAAATAAATAAGAACATTAGGTGGTTGAATATATAAATAAAAATGTTACATAAATATATATATTTAAATCAAAAGAAAAAACTAATATTCGTCTATTTTGCTCAAACAAAAAAAAAACTATATCCGTTTTCTGAATCTTCTTTCTTTATTGAACACCATTCAACCATAGAAACTTGATGACAATTCTTCACTAACCTGCAACCAAATTTTTTTTCTTGAAAAAGAAGAATTAGAAAGATATTCCAAGCAAAACATTGATGTTTGGAGAGTCACATTCAAGATTGAGTAATACATACAAATCACATATAAAGGTCAAATGAGAAATTGAATATAAAGAAAGAATAGAAAAGCTTCATTTGTTTTGGTTGAAAGAAAAAAACATATTACAATTACCCATCGATGCGACATAACCCATTTCTTCAAATCATCTTATTTGGACCGTGAATGTTTCAACTATATGAAAACTTTTGAATCATAATATCTTCAACCAAATGATGACTTTTTGTAAGAAAAATGTACAAATATAACTACATATATAATGAAGGTGAAATGATGTAGGGGTTTGAAATGCATGGGGTGTTGAACTTATAGAATGTGTGATTTTCTTGGAATGAGACTATATGTGATTAAATAGTTTGAAGGTGAAAGGGTGTGGGGGCTTCAAATGCATATGGTGTTGGCAAATATTTATGGGGGTTTCAAATGTATGAGATTCAAGAAAAAATGCTAGTTTTATAAGTATGTGTGATGTGTAATCTCGTTGCATATAAATACAATTATATAGTTAACATGGGTATTTGTTTAAATCAATAATAGATCCAACAATTTGGATATTAAGTATATAAATATATTCAAAATAAAAAATAACTATTTGAACAAAGTTGTTTAATGTATAAAATTATACCTCCTAAAGTATAGTATAAATAATTACAATTGAATCCGGCGGACTTCGTTTGTTGAAAATGATTGATTATATCGTTATAAAGAATCTATAAAAAAACATATTTCTCAATGAAAATGACCAAAAATTATCATATCTTTCTTTTGGAGAAGAGATATAGAAATATTATTTATAATGACATAGACTACCATATTCTAGTAAAAAACATGCTAAATGCATTGTATGTTTATGTGAGATTCTAATAAAAGCTTGCATCATAATTTAGGTAGAAATCATACGGTTTCAAGAGTATATCCTAATTTATAGCAAGATTTGTATATTAAAAGTTATAATAGAATAATGTATCAAATTATTCACATTATAACAATACAAAGATAAATTATATAAATAGAATAAGGTAAATTAATTAATTGCATTTAAGTTTTCATTTAATAATACACTTATTCAAATTCTAATTAAAAGTTATTTGAGATTAAACGACAACAACTTTGTAACACCTGTTGTCATGTATTTTCTTTTCCAGTCCCTTGTGTTTGTAACAGTTTTCGAAAGAGGTCCTTATGTTGGGCGTATAAAGTCGTACGTTAGGTGTAAGTCAACATTTTGTGATGCTTCAACATTTGAGTATGTTGGGCGTACACGTGTGTACGCAGAGCGTACTCATGATTTCCCCAAACCCTAATCTTTTAGGTTGCGACCCCTATTTAAACATCGTAATCCCCCTTGGACCTTCTTATAACTACCCTCCATATCCTCCAAACCCTAAAATCGACCCCTAGCTTTTGTGAGTGAGATTTGAAGCTTAAAAATGATTTTTGAGTGTTCTTGATAGTAAAGGAATCTCATTCATGAGGTGGAGGTGCATCCTAGCTTCTAGATCCAAAATCTTCATTTCCTTGTCCACCTTTTTGAGGTATAAAGTTCAAACATTGGAGCTTATTTTGATAGATCTTGTTTAGTCTTGAATTTGAGTTCATTTTATCGCAAAGCATTGACCTTTGTGAGTATGGAAGACTTCAGAGCTTATAAGCAGTCCTTTCAAACGTTTTAAGATGTTTAGAGTCATAAAAATGTTAGCTTGGCCCTTTCCCTTCTCCCATGCAAGAGTTATGTAGTCTTTAGTGAAGTGAAATGTTAGGGTTTTGGGTTTTAGATCTTTGTAGCACTGAAAAGGCTTAAATTTAAGTACTTTATGGTTTAATATGTCTCTTTATGGCCATATCTGAAGTTTGAATAAGTGTCTTAATGATTAAGACCTTAAATAGTTTAATGTTGGAATCAGGCGCATAGGTCGAGCATACTTCTAACCACGCTCAACCTAGCCAGTTGCAAGCCCGACTCCTCTTGCCCAACGCTCTACGCCCAACGTAGAGAAGTGTACAACGCGCATACGGACGCCATTGACTTTCTTTGACTTTTGACCAAATGTGTCTTTTTGGCAAGTTGTGCAGGTTTTCGATCTTAGGAGGGGCAAAATGGTCTTTTTCCTAAATTATGGATTAGACTTGGCTTGGGATTCGTTAAGTATGAAAAATTACCTTAATTATTAATTAGGGTTAATTGGTGTAATTATTAGGCGGTGTCTAGTTCCGGCAGTTCAGATGAGTTCTATCAGTAATTTGTGAAAGGCGAGTCTTCTCACTTATTATTACCTGTGTGGTAACATAGAATTATGCATATATGATGACCAAATCAGTCTATATGTTATTACTGTGATATGTGTTATCTTATGTGTGCTGAGACTTTGGGTAGTCTCCAGGATTACTAATAACCTATAGGGCATGTTGTTTGCCCCTTGAGAATTTGGGTTGTCTCCAGGGTTGCTAATAACCCGTAGTTGTTATATGTGGTATTTTGGGGAATTCACTAAGCTTCATGCTTACAGATGTTGATTAAATGTGTTTCAGGTGCTTCTGAGGATCGAATGAAAGTGAAGGATTAATTGTATACATTCGCCTGCAGTATATGATGCCGAATATTTTTGGGATACTCTGATATTTTAATTGAAACTGTGATGTTCTTAGAATGGTTTCTATGAACATGTTTTTATCTAAATTTAGAAATGAAAATTTTGGTTTGAAAATTTATATGTTACAAGTTGGTATTAGAGCCCTGGTTTAAGGGATTTGGATGAACACTCATGATTCCAAACTCAAACTAAGATTCTGAGGATTTTTACAAGAAATTTTCAAAAGAGCAATAAAGAATTTCATAGGAGAAAACCGGATGATGTAGTGCGTACAATTAGACAAAGCTCGAGTGGTAGTTTCCCAAAATATCTTTATTTATTTTATTTGAAGTGTTGAGCTACTATTTTATAAACTGATAGAACTACATGCTGAGTGATGGTCTAAGGATCTTTCGGGAAAAGTGTGTTAGGGTTGCCTGATTTGAGATGCCTTTAGCCTAGGAGATTGTTTTTAGAAGATTGAACTTATGCTTGCAATTTGCTTAGTGTATGCATGCATAATTGTACATAGTTAGGATTTTATAGCCTTAGAATACCTGATTCAACTTTTCTTCATGTTCCTTATTTAGTTGTGGAGTTGAGGTAGAATCATTTATTCGACCATCTATTGAGTCCTATATTGTGTATGATTGGCATACGTTAAGCAATTGGCGAGGATAACAGAGATCTATACGAGGCGAAGTGGTGTTGCGAGAATAGTCCAGGATGAGTTCCTAGATGCTTAGTAGTGGTTCTGAGGAACCTGCAGTAAGTGTAAGGATACCCTTGAGGAATAAAGTTCTTGTGAATTAGGATCTTAAGAGGGTGACTCAAGGAAAATACGAACTGGTGTGGAAGGTAGTATTGAGCCCATACTACTAAAGCATCGGATACGTACTTCACTCGAGAAGGAATCTTAGGGTGCTTAGGAAATTGAAGGAGTGTGTAAGTGTTGTGTATGCGCTTTGTTATATTTCTGATAGTTTTCTTGTGTGTTTTGGTATGGTGGTTACCTGAGGTTCAAGATCTAGCGACCTCCAGAGGCTGAGTGTTAGTGATGTTGAGATTAGTAGGATCATTGCCACTAAGGTGGCCGCGGTGATCAGAGAGGCCATACCGGAGATGTTCAGGTCTATTAAGACCACCCTAATTGAGACTTTTAATGAGTGTTGTGCCATTGTTATTGAGCTTGTTGCTGTCTCAGCCACCACAACCGTTGTTGCTGCAAGACCGCAATGGGGTGATTCATTGTGGTACCATGAGTTTAACAACACGAAGCCACTAGAGTTTGATGGGACCCATGACCCGATTGCTACCATGAGATGGATTTATAAAGTTGTGGGTTGTTTCTACACTTCATCCTGTCCGGAGAATTTGAGGGATCGTTTTGCGCTGAACCTACTTCGCTTGGGAGCGAATGATTGGTGGAAGTTTGTGACGACTGGCTATTCTCTAGCAGAGCATTCTGCGGTGACTTGGGAGCTATTTATTGAGATTTTTAGAGATGAGTTTGTGCCAATGGTTGAGAGAAAGAGGTTGGCCCAGGAGTTCCTATATCTCAAGCAGAAAACAAAGGCGGTGACTGAGATCCCAAGATGTTCCATAAGAGGGCCCAACTTTTCCCTGAGCAAGTGTCTCTAGAGAAGTCACCTGTGATTCGGTATCTGAGTATCCTCAAGAGAGATATATGTGAGTTTGTGGTGAACACTTTGTATCAAATATTGGATAAGCTACATACCAATGCCATGAGGAGGGAGATTGAGTTGGAGATTCAGACGAGAGAGGAAAGGGTGGCTCAGGGGAGAGATAGGAGGCCAGTATAGCCACAACCGATGAGTAATGTCACACCCCAAACCAAAACGGTGGAAACGTTCAGGGGCGGATGAGGTCATGTACAATATCAGAACAATTGAATAATAGTAATCAAAGTAACAACAACCATGTATTGATAATATAGAGTTTACATTGTGTTCCTAACATTGTTTGTATGATACCAAAAGTGTATATCAAAAACTATAAGACGTGACGTTATGATGCTCCGTCTCCTCAAAACCTGTAAGTGTACCTGTCTACTGGTTCCCTGAGAATACATTTGATTTTGAAAGTGTATCAACATTTAATTTGGTGAGTTCATAATCATTTTTGTTTTAGAAGTCTGCCTTTTCACTTTGAAATTGTTAGCGTGTTTCCTCCAGAAAATCCAATATTTTCTTTTGTAAATGAAATGTAGTCTTAGGCCTTAAGACCAAAATGTATGTGTGTTAATGTACTTTGAAAAAGTATAATGTAGTCTTATTTCCAAATAGAACCACATAAATGAATATTTCCCAAAAATGTATGTTGTACTGTATTAGGAAAATAGTGTACCGTATTGGGAAAATAATGTACTGTATTGTATTTGTATGAAAAACCTTTGTATGTATGTGCCTAAAATCCACCAGCTGTACTCTAATGTTGTGTAATGTAGTTCTATTATTAAAATAAAACCATTAAAGTTATGTTTGTCCCATAAACCAAAATGTTTAGTTAATGCTTATTGTGAGTGATATTATAACCATGCTAAAATGACTAGTGACATGCACGATGTTCTTCAGGTGTCAGAATATTATGATATTTGTCACCCCATACATTCCGGTCTAACTGTAGCTAATAGTTTAGGTGCGGGATTGTCAGTCCAATATAGATCTATACACAAATTCATGCTCTCCCTCCAAGAGACTCTAGTTATAATTCGATACTTTAGCATGTACTCTAGAAGGTACGATGAATTAGTGGCTCACAATTATGTATTAACTTGTTTACGTATAGTGTCTAAATGTTCTCTTGTTCTTGTAAATGTATGTATTCCCCTTTTTTAGTGTACTCGTAGTGTAAAATAATTATACTTAAATAATTATTTTTGTATTGTATATTTGAACTTAGTAAAATAGTGTAAGTGTTTCATAAACTATACCTATTATAGTTTATCATGTATGTTCTTGTATTGTTTCTTGAACTAATAGAGTAATATGTATGTTCCATAAACTATACCTATTATAGTTTATATGTGTGTTCTGTATGTACTGAAAATATTTATGGAAATACCCCTTTGCTCGACATGTTACAAAGAGGTTACAGATTTATTTAAATAAGTTATATATATATATATATATATATATATATATATATATATATATATATATATATATATATATATATATATAATTGAAATTAAAAAGGCAGTCGGACAAGTGGTTCTACCCTAAGCCCACAACCAAACAAGGAACAGAAGTTAAGGTGAAAACACAATTCATAAGCCTGTTGAATCTTATATATATATATATATATATATATATATATATATATATTGCTAATAAAAATAGTTGAAACAGTTAAAATAATTTGGAATAGCTTGAATCAGTTTAAAATAGTTTGAAATTGTTTGAATGTTAACACAAGATTCCTTTTGTTTTACTTGTATTCCCCCACCCCCCTAAAACATTGAAAAATAGTGAAAACATAGGGGTATGAACTCACCTCGAATGTGTGTTCTTGTTTGGATACAAAGTGATAGCGATGATCCTCAGGTTAGAACCCGTGTGAGTAGTCGTATCCGAATAATAATTATACATGATATTGTATTTAAATTAATGAAATAATAATTTAAAGTGATTGACAACACTAAATTATGTAAGAAATACTTACAAAATTGTTAGGAATTATTTGAAGGTGTTCTTGGGTGAAAACTTGAAGATTTGAAGGAAAGTATGAATGTTTTTTTAGGAAAATAAGGAGATTTGAAGGAATCTGGGTAAAATCTTATGAAGATATGATGTGTACGGATGAGTTTTGTGAGCAAATTAAGAAGGATTTCGGCCTTGGAAATGAGAAATGAGGAGTGTTTGCGGCTATATATATATATATATATATATATATATATATATATATATATATATATATATATATATATATATATATATATATATATATATATATATATATATATATATATATATATATATATGGGAGGGTTTTCGGCCTTAATGCGCCTTAACAAGGAGGTTTAGGTCCTACATGGCCGAAAACTCCTTAATTTCGGTCTTAATTTGATTCCTTAAAGGGATTTCGTTCATGGAATTTCACAAAGAAGTGATTTCGGTTCTTGGCTCCCATAAAGCAAGTGTTTTCGGTGTTGGTTTGCGATTAAATTCCCTAAACTGAAAACCATATATATAATATGAAATGTCATGATTTAATTTAAGTGTTAGACTTTTATTTAAACAAGTGTGACTTTTATTGACTCGAAATAATCAGTTGTTACGTTATCCCCCCGTTAGAGGGAATTTCGCCCCGAAGTTATTTCTATAGTGAGTACTCATTGACTAGGGAAAATATGCGGTTAATTTCGTTGCATCTGGTCTTCTCACTCCCAAGTGAATTCGGGTCCTCGCCTGGTGTTTAAGCAGACCTTCACTATCGGTATGCGACTTTTTTTTTCGTTCTTTTATCTTCCTTATCCATGATTTCTACTGGTTCTTCCACAAAGTGTAGGATCTCGTTTTTCTCGATTTCATCGAGTAGAATCACAAGTGTCTCATCGGATAAACACTTCTTCAGATTAGACATGTGGAAGGTAGGGTGTACGTTATTAAGTTCTTGAAGTAGTCGGAGTTTGTAAGCTACTGGGCCGATTCTAGAAAGAACCTCGAATGGCCCAATGTACCTTGGATTTAGTCTTCCACGTTTTTTGAAATGTATCATGCCCTTCTAGGGTGAGACCTTCAATAGAACGCGATCACCAACCTGGAATTCCAAGGGTTTTCGTCTCTTGTCTGTGTAGATCTTTTGTCTATCTCTAGAAGCTTTCAGTCGTTCTCGGATTTGAACATTTTTTCTGTCATTTCTCTTATGATCTTTGGGCCAGTGAGACTGTTGTCAGGAACTTGCCCTCTAGCTAGTTGCGTGTCACCCACTTCAGTCGAACACAGAGGTGATCTGCACTTGCGGCCATGGAGTGCTTCGAACGGGGCAACCTTTATGCTAGTGTGATAGTTATTGTTGTATGAGAACTCAACAAGTGGCAAATGGGTATCCCATGCTTTACCAAAGACGATCACACAAGCTCTCAATATGTCTTCTAAGGTTTGAATAGTTCTCTCACTCTGTCTGTCGGTTTGTGGGTGGTAGGCTGTACTCATGTCCAACCTAGTTTGTTGAGTTCATAAAGAAACCCACAACGGATAAACTTCATCAAACTCGCCGAGTTGACCATGCAACTCATCAAGTCCCTTCAGTCCATTTCCTATTCATACATTTTTAAGCTACCCTAAAGCTCTAAATTGTAGATCCAGCTTCCTAAGGCACAAATTCCATGTCACGTTGCAAACTCTACGTGCATGCATGGTCTTAAAGGCTTAGAACACGAAAACCAACTCTAGAATGAGATTTTGGGCAAGGTGAGAGGTCAATACGAGATAAAGTTGATAGCTTTATGATTTTGGGACCTGGAGAAGTCCAGATCTGAAGTTACAGCTTCAGATCATGCCTAATACCCAAAATGGCTAACATATATGCTACAAATGCCCCTAACTTAAGCATGGAGAGATCTAGCTAGAGGGAAGTCAAGGTAATGACTTGTTACCTTCAAAATGATGCCAAGATGAGATAGAGTTAGATCCACAAGCTCTTCTTTGCTCCAAGCTACTTAAACTCCTAACATTCTTCACAAAATGCACAAAAATCACTCTTTAAATCTCACAAACACTCAAGAACAAGGTCTAGACTGATTAGGGTTTCTACTGGCTGTCATGAGGTGGTAAGGGATTGGAGGTATGTACTTAAGGTCCTTTAAATACAGTGCAAACCCTAAAAATTAAGGTTTCATCTTCGAGCTCCTACTCATCGAGTCCGTGTCCTCCGACTCGTCGAGTTGGTCCAATAATCCACACCGGCTAATTTGCCTCTACACGACGAGTTGGGGCAACCAACTCGTCAAGTAGGTACATAAACATGTACATAATGCTTTAAAACTTATAATTGGGAGTCGTGGTGTTAAAATTTATTTCCTCTTGCTGTTCTTGATGATTGATAGATTCACTTGATCTTTACTATTCCACTCATGTCATCATAATCAAGGTCACTTCAGTTTGTATCAAAGCGGGTGATCTTGAAGTTCTCAAGAATTGATCAATGATGACATTTTTGATTTGGTGAATCTTCAGTGGTATAAGTTCTTCTTTGAGAGAGTTTTTGTTCTAGAAATCATATTTATTCTTTGATTTTATTCAAAATTCGATTTTCTTTGTCTAGAATAGTTGTTAATTTTGCTTTCTCTCTCTAGAGCTTGGTTCATATTCACTTCCTCTCTCTAGAAAATTTCAAGTTGTAATTTTTTTTTTCATTTTTTGGATTTGAAAATAGAAGAAACAATTCGTGAAAGATGGTTTGTAGACGATTATCCATGGCCATTCAATTTTGAAGGACTTATCATTTGTGTTACAAGTGGGTATTTTAAAGAAAATTCACTCATTTCTTGTATGAAATGTGAATGTGGAAAGTTCATCTATTATCCTCTTGATCATGATCATCGGAAAGTGTTGCTTAATTGTTTAGTAATGACTTATCATGAGAAAAGGAAGAAGAAGAAAGAAGACGAAGCCATTGAAGGAATTCATCTTGATGAATGCAAATATGGTGTAGATGTGAATGCATCTTACCCGGATGTTCTTGAAGAAGTTCATCATGTAGATGATGTTATTGGTGTTCAAGAAAAAGTGAATTTAATGTGATTTTCATGAACATGTGAACATGTTTTTTTTAACTGAAGTTCAAACCAATGATTTCTTGAGTTCATGTGATTCTGGTGAAGGAATTATGTCATATAGAAAGCCTTCGATCCAAGAAGTTCAAATGTATCAAACTCCAAAAGATTTGATTCAAAATTGCAAAGTTGAAGTTGTCAGGAATGATGTTGTTGTTGAATTCACAACTTCAAGATCCAAAAAGATGAAAAGGATGAAGAAGAAGAAGATAAAAAACAAGAAGAATTGGGTTTCTAAACAAATTTCTTCAAAAGATATCTTGAAGTCGAAATCTATGAAGTAAATTTGGTTTCCAAAACAACAATCATCACGTGTTGCAGTTAATTTGAATTCCAAACCCAAAATTTTTGAAAATTCTCAAAATCGTTATGAAGATGAAGCTAGATCTTTGAAAAATGAGAAGAACAGATTGTACAACATGCATCGTGGGTGGTACCTTATTATTGAAGATCCATTGATGAACAATCATGGTTTCCTCGAAATTCAATCATAATTTCGATTCATGCTTTCAATTTCATTTTCAATTGTTTTGACTTGTTGGATCAAAATCATTTCAACCGTACTGGTGATCCAATAAATTTTTTGATCAAATCCACTCAAAATTGATTCGATTAATTTTTGAGCCCAAAAAAACAATATGTTTACAATTCATCAAATTAAGCCCGACCAAAAGTCATTCGAATACTGTTCATAGCCCAAACCGATTTCGACTTCATCACTAATTTTTTCTCGTATCAATTCTACAGTGATTCTCAAAATCGAAATTGAATCCTTCAATTAAAAGAAAGTTTCTAGTTGAAATTAAGCTTTTTTTGGTGTCGATTCTCGATCAACAAGATCAACTGGAACATAAAATTTGATTGTGATGTTATGAATCAATTCATTTGAAGAAGTCAAATGGTAAAAGTCAAAATTGATCTTCTTGATGATCTGAAAATCGAAGTGATGATTGAAATCAAAATCAAGTTCTTTATAAAGCTATTTGTTCGTACTAGGATCAAAGAAGCTAATTCAATGGTTGTTCAGTGGTTTCACTAACGAATTTTTTTAGATGCGATTGTGAATCGAAGGCTTTGAGATTGTGGCTGAAAACAAAGTCAAAACAGACTGTTTGATAGTGAATTGAGAATCGAATGTGTATATGAGGGTAGAGAACTGAGGATGTTGATTTCGATTTGTAATCTGAGTATTTGAGGGTTATAACGAAACAAACAAAGCTTTCGCTTAAGGTTCGATGGTAAGAAGTTAGAGATCAAAGTTTTTGGTTCTGGAATAAATATTGGGAATGTGATTGAAAAGAACAATGGAAATTAAAAATCAATTTTGGGACTCGCTGTTAGAATCATTTGTCTCATGATCAGAACGAAAGCTTGCATTTTGTGTGTATCGCTTGTTTCACAGTTGACTTGACATTGTAGGTCAAAGTAAATTCCAAATTGGAATGAACATTAATGATTGGAACGAAACCTTTGGAGTTAATCAATTTGTTGGGTCTCGTAATTGAAGTTCGCAAATTGATATGTCAACTAGGTCTCGTATTTTGGTGCAGTTGACTTGCACTCAAAATCTTGGTTTGTGGTTCGTTATTGAAAGATATTGGATTCATCATTGAAGACTTGACAGTAAAGGTTAGATGCAAATGTTTGGAAGAACTTGGAAACGAATTGGAGTTTGTGTTTAAGAGTTCAAAGTGGATTTGTGATATTGGAGTCGAATCTTGTTGGAAACAAATTTCAAGGTCGACAATGTTGTTGGATTAGATGTCTAAGACAATAACTATAATTGGTATGTACTTGAATTGATAGTAGCACAGTCCTTTTGGGTTGCTTTCATACTAGCAACTTAACAGGATGACTTATTGAGAAAGAGGAATAATTTATTATTTGATTAATAAATTGTAATAAATGATTTATTAATGTATTATGAAATTAATATATTAATTATAAATCATATTATTTAATTAATATTTAATCATAAATTAATTTTGAATTAATTTTGGGATTAAATGAATTAATTAAAAGTACATGGGTTATTTAGCAATTTATTGATAGTTGTGGATTTGGGCTCTTGGACCACCCTAGAAGGGTTGGATGAAAACTTCTAGGGAGGCCTTAGAATTTTCATCCAAGGGCTTGGATGGGGAGTTCTAGGGAGGCCTCCTTAGAATTTCCACACATAGGGATTGTTTGTTATGCTCAAAATCTATCAGTGGTACTAGATCCTCGTTTGTTTTCTATTGAGTATGATGCAATTGGTTGAACTTGACAATTAGGGTTTATGGCAATTAAGCCCATTGGAATTATGATTTCGCAAATTAGGGTTTCCTAACCCTAGTTTTCGAAAAATTAGATAAGGGTTTTATCCCTTTCCGTTGGCCTATAAATTTCAAAATTTAGGGTTTCCTAACCCTAGGTATTTTCGAAAATAAGGCATGGATTGAAAACCTTTCCTTCCTCCCCAAGATATGATATTTTCGAAAATTAGGGTTATGGGTAGGGTTCTTATTTTTGGTAATTATCTTCTTATTTGATTAACTAGATAATTATAGAATTTTATAATATCCCTCCAATATTTTCGAAATTTATGGGTAAGTGATTAGGTTAAATTATTTTGATTAATTTTATGGATAATCCTCAATTGGTTTAATAAATTAATTAAAGGTTTAATTAATAGGTAATTATTAAACAAAGTTTTTGAAATTTAAATTTAATTTTAAATTGTTTTTAATTTCGAAATTTAAAACCCTAGTATTTTGAAAATTTTAAAATAAACCTTTTACTATATGTAAAATTAAAAGTTTAATATTTACTATATGCATAAGACAAGTCGGTTGAACCGCTAGTAAACATCATTCACAAAGTCGGTCTATAAGGGGAGTTTAAGGAAGCAACCTATAAAATGACCGTCATTGCGTATACAATCTTACCCATCGCTCCCTTGATTGGTTGATGGTCGTTAACCGAATGGGTTTGATAGGACACTTAGTTCTCATTAATAAGTATAATGAAATTAATAAAGTAACTAAATGTTTTTCAATAAATTCCCAAGCTTAGTTATTTTAGGAAAAAAAAGTTGAATTTGATGCTAATCAATGAAATTTCCCGTTACACTTTATATAAGTCATTAGTGGAGCGTGTGTGGTTAACTGGCACACTAATATGGACTAATAAAGGGTGGTAATGGGTTTCTCATAAATTACCATTGATTAATGGAGCGTGTGTGGGTAACCGACACGTTGGTTAGATGATAAATGATATTGAGAGTACCAAGCTAATTTGCATGGTTATTCACATCTTGTTTGTGATCCTCTGTATCCCAGTCACAAATGGACGAGCATACTCGAGATTAGACATTCCATTGAATAGTTCTATGAATCTCAAAAGATCTAAGAATTTCATTTAAAACTTAATTCGTTTAAATTTCATTTTTCATGGTGAAATTGGTAAATCGTCATTTACATACCTTTAAATAATTTACGATTAGATTACAACATCCCCTTTCTGAATTGTGAATTATTTAGTTGGATCCTAGCCTTAATATTTATTTTGGGTGTTATATTAAGGATTATCCCCATCTAATCAAAACTTGTCCTTCTTCTTTTCAGATGTCAACTTTTAACAATGCTTGGTTCCTCCAACACCAACAACTCCTCCAATAACTTCTCGCTATTTGGCATTTGCTTGAAAGTCACCTTTGATGGAACTAATTATAATGATTGGATGCTAAACATCAAGATGGCTTTACGCTTTGAGAACAAATAGTATGTGCTCAAGAAATAACTAGTCGAGGACAAGGAGTATGTGCTCGAAAAGAACTCATCGAGATTGATGAAACAAAAGCTACTCCTGAACAACTAGCTGAGTATAGGATACATTAAAACGATGCTACCAAAGTGGCAAGCATCATGGTGGCTACTATGACTTCTGAGCTACAAAGGTTCTATGAGGATTACTGGTCGTATGAGATGAACACGGACTTGATGGAAAAGTACCATCAACGAGCTTGTCAAGAGAAATACGAGGTATTAAAGTCCCTTATTACTAGCAAGATGAAGGACGGGGAGTCTGTCACGAGCCACTTGCAATGTATGCAACGATATGTGGAACTTTTGTTGAAGCTCAATGTGAACTTTGATGAGGAATTAGCTATTGACATAGTCTTGCACTCACTGCCTAGTTGTTATGATCAGTTCTTCATGACTTATCATTTGAACAAACAAGAGGCCATATTGGCTCAACTTCATAGCTTGCTAAGAAGTGCTGAAAGTTGAATGAAGGGAAAGAGTATTGCCTCCACTCCTGTTGTTGCTCCTCTCTTGGCAATTGGGAAAGGAAAGGACAAGAAGATGAAAGCTCATCCTAAAAAGAATTGGAAGGGAAAGTCCCAAGCAGGGTCCTCAAGCAATGGACCTAAAGGAAAAGCCAATTTTGATGCTCCTCTTGCCTCTGATCCTAAGGTGGCTGCTTGCTTTTACTGCCATGAGAAAGAGCATTGGAAACGAAGTTGCACTAGATACTTGCAAGACCTAAAGGATGGCAAGGTGAATCCAACCTCAACAAGTATTTACACTATCTTATCCAAAAACTCATCATATTATCATTCTTGGGTCCTTGATATAGGATGTGGTTTTCACATTTGTTCTGGCTTGCAGGGGCTCAGAAGAAGTGAGGATGTGGAGCATGGGAAAATGAACCTGATCATGGGAAATAGAGATCGTCACCTGTTACCAAGATTAGTGTTTATAACTTAGTGCTTAATATTGGGTTATGCTTGAATTTGAACAATTGTTGTTATTCGTCAGAAATGATGAGAAACATCATTTAATTTCATGGTTTATATAGAAAAGGTTTTAGATATTCTTTTGATAATGAGAATGGTTCTATTTATGCTTAAAAAGATGGTGTATTTTATTTTAAAGCACTACCTTGTGATGGTGTGTATGAAACTGTGATGGTTGTAGACAAATTAGGCAATAGTGTTCTGCAAATTGATTTGTCTAATGGTTTAGACAAAGCATGCTTGTGGCATTGTCGTCTTGGACATGTCAACAAGATACATATTGCCCAACTCCAAAATGATGGAGTGTTGGAATCATTTGACTTAAGGTCGGATGATACATGTGAGTCTTGTTTTCATGGAAAGATAACTAAATCACCTTTCACTGGTTCTTGTGAAAGAGGTGAAGGATTGTTGGATCTCATACACATAGATGTGTGTGGGCCCTTTAGATCCACCACAATAGATGCAAATCAATTCAATGTGACTTTTACTGATGATTATAGTACATATGGCTATATCTACTTAATCAAGCATAAGTCAGAAACCTTAGAAAAGTTCAAAGAGTTTAAACAAGAAGTCAAGAATCAATTGGGCAGGAACATCAAGATGATCAGATCTGATAGAGGTGGTGAGTATCTTAGTATCAAGTTCCAGGACTACCTCAGAGAATGTGGAATTGTTTCACAATTAACACCTCCTAGAACACCACAACTTAATGGTGTGGCTGAGAGGTGTAATCAAACCTTGTTGGACATAGTTTGTTCCATGATGAGTCGAGCTTTACTTCTAATCTCATTCTGGGGGTACACCTAAGAGACTGTTGGCCATATTCTTAATCTTGTCCCAACAAAGAAGGTTCCCAAAACACCTCATGAGATGTGGACATGGAAAGTTTCCTCGTTGGCACATATCAAAGGTTGTGGTTGTGAATCTTTCGTTAGACGATAGACTCAAGGCAAGCTTGAACCTTGAAGTGAGTGATGTATTTTCATTTGCAACCCACAAAAGTTCTTTGGATATCTGTTCTATAGACCTTGTGAGAACATGGTCTTCGTAGCATGAAGGGGAGTCTTTTGCGAGAGAGAGCTCATATGAAAGAGGACAGTGGGAGTACTATTGATATTGAATAAAGTCAAGAGTCAAACAATGAAGGAACCTCTAATACTAGCACTCAACATGAGGAAGAAATTCCAGTTGAACCTATTGAAAAGTTGTTACCTCTTAGACGTTCCAGTAGAGTTAGAATGGCACCAGGGTTTTATGGTTTCCACATTACTACCATGGCACCAGATTTTTATGGTTTCCACATTACTACAGATGGTGATACATTTATCAGTGATAATACACTGATAAATTTGGATGATCCTTTTGACTAACAGGTAGCCATGGCGGGCCCTGAGTCTGCCAAATGGAAAGAGGTAATGGAAAGCAAGATCAAGTCCATGTATGACAACCAAGTTTGGAATTTGGTTGATAATGTACCAGGTCGTAAGATAGTTTGGTTAAAATGGATCTTCAAGAAGAAAATTGGCATGGATGGAAAGGTATACACTTTCAAGGCTCGACTGGTTGAAAAGGGCTTTACTAAAACCATAGTGGTTGACTATGATGAGACATCCTCACCAGTAGCTAAGATTAAATCTATTAGGGTAATGTTAGCCATAGCTGCCTTTCATGACTATGAGATTTGGCAGACGGATCTCAAAACCGCTTTCCTTAATTGGAAGTTGGTTGAGGATGTTTACATGAATCCGCCAGAGGGTTTTGTGGATGCCAAGTACCCCAATAGAGTGTGTACTGTGTACTCTTGAGAAATCAATCCATGCGTTGAATTAAGCTTCTCGCAGATGGGATCTTTGCTTTGATGAGAAAGATAATGAGTTCGGATTCTCTAGAAGTGAAGATGAATCTTGTGTATATGTCAAATCTAGTGGGAGTGTAGTCACCTTCTTGGTATTGTATGTTGATGACATACTACTAATAGGAAACAAAATTCCAACTTTGCAAGAGGTTAAGTCTTGTCTTTGAAAGTGTTTTTCTATGAAGGATCTAGGAGAGGCTGCATATATTTTGGGAATAAGAATTTTGAGAAACATAAGTAAAAGACCAATTGGACTTAGTCAAAGTACATATTTGGATAAAGTGTTAAAGTGTTTTAGCACGAAAAATTACAAGAAATTAGAGTTGCCTATCTAGAGTAATACCAAACAGAGTAAGACATAAAGTCCGAGTACTGATGCAGAGATAATATAAATGAGTCGAGTTCCATATGCTTCCGCCGTTACATAGATCATGTATACTATGACATGTACTCACCCCGACGCGGCTTTTTCATTGAGCATGGTTAGTTGATATCAGGGAAATCCAGGTAGATCTTATTGGATAGCGGTCAAGAACATTCTTAAATATCTGCGAAGAACTAAGGACTAGTCCTTGTGCTTGGTGGTAGTGATGACTTAAGACTTACTGATTTGTAACATCCTAGTATTTTGGCATGAGTGACCCAAGTACATGTTTGTGTCCTCAGAAGCCAAGGCTATGTTTGTAAACGAATGTCTCGGGCCTTTATGAGTTTTGGGTTTTATTCCGAAGGTTTTAAGGCTTGGGTGAGTTGTCAGAAGCGTGGGGCTTCTCATCACCTTTCCATGGATATAAAGTTTTTCAGAAACGAATTAAGAACGAAAACGTTATAGCACTTTGAGGTTTTGGTAGATTTAGCCCCTAAGGGAAATGTTTGGCAGATAAGTCCCATGCATGCAAGGGATGCATGCATGTGTATGGTTGGGAACGCCTAGCGTATAAACTCATATGATCATGGGTGGTTTGTGATTACGTCGGGTGTACTAAGAGGTACGCACGACGTACTCCATTTAGACCAAAACCCTAATTATTAGGGTTTTGCACTATATAAGGAACATTATGCCTCAATGTTTAGCCTCCCTTTCAACCTAAAGAAGCTACTACAAAATCCTAATCCATACTTGAGTGATCTTGGATTCTTAGAAGTCCTTTTGAGAGCATTTTGGTGTTTTGGATCCATTCCCTAAGGAAGTGCAGAGCAAGCAAGATAGTGGTTCAAAGGAGAAGTTGTAGATTAGGGATTGTTGCTTCATTTAAGACCTTTTCAAGGTATAAAGTCTTGAACTTGATCCTTGAGTGCATTAGATCTTTTATGACGAGTTTTTAGACCTTTTTGGTCCCAAGAATGGAGCTTTATGGTTCCAAATCCGTTTCTAGGCTTAGGTGTAACACCCCAATTCTGGTATGATATTTATATTGTTATTTATCGTTATATTTTCTTCAAGTTTTAAGGGGAACTCGACGAGTCAGTAGCTGGACTTGTCGAGTTGGGTCGCGATTTCGAGCACGTTTAAGTTGGCGACTCGGCGAGTCCATATTCCGGACTCGGCGAGTCCGCCAGTCTGGATGAAACACTAATTTCAAGGGTTTGCACCCTATATAAACAACTTTTGGGGCCTCAAGTCAGCCCTCATCACCCCTCAGAGCTTCATTCTTGAAACCCTAGAGCCCTTTTTGCATTTTGTGTGATTTTGGTGTGTTATTTGAAGATTTTGAGAGACAAAGAAAGGTAGATCAAGAGTAGAAGAAGGAGATCCTAGATCTTTGAGGAATTTCAGAAGAAAGTAAGGTATATATTGGCCCTTTTCTGTTTCTATGCTTAAATCTCCTTTGTAAAGCCATTCTTAAACCATTTCTTAGCTTAGTAGTGGCATAAAGGACTCATGGAGTTGATTAACCTTCAGATCTAGCTAGATTTGATTTCCAGGAGCTTAGATCTAGCACCTTTATGGATCCATTTTGCATGAAAGCTCTAGATCTACTATTATAGTGTGCTTTTAACCTTAAAACTTCCATTGGATGTTATTTACACGTAAAGTGGGAAACTTTATGTGTAAATCGAGTCCCAGGAACCCAGATCTACTATTGGCATGGATTAGTTTCAAGCAGAATCGAGTGTATAGTATTTGCATGCATACGAATCGGCGATTCGTTCTTCTGACTCGGGGAGTCGAGTCGCGAGTCCCTTGTGTTTCCTTTTCCGAGTGATGCCGAGTGGAGCCAGTGAGTGAGAAGTGGACTCGGTGTGTTAGAGGGTTAGACTCATTCGTGGAAGAACTCGGCGAGTTAATGCCCTGACTCGGTGAGTCCAAGGCCATCTTCATACTTCAAGAACAGACTCGATGAGTTGTTCATACAACTCGGCGAGTCACAGCTAGAATAGTCATTTGATGAAGGAGAACTCGACGAGTTGTTCATACAACTCGGCGAGTCAGATGCAGATTGTCAGAGTGTTAGTAGCGAAGAGGAACTCGCCGAGTTTGCGCCAAAACTCGACGAGTAGTAGTGAGTGGAATCAAGGAAGTAAGAGTAAGGACTCGACGAGTTGGCGGCCCAACTCGACGAGTCAGGTCAACTGAATGTTGACTTTGAAAGTTAGGTTAACTTGGACCAGGGGTAGGAGAGTCATTTTATCCTCAGTATTATTATTATCAGTATTTGATTAATGGTGCTCATGGATATTGTAGCCGGGGTGAAACCGGAGATGCAACAGACAGATTCCAGAGCAGTCCTTTCAGCAGCTAGGCTACGAGGTGAGTTTCCTTCCAGTAGGAACGGGTCTAAGGCCACAATGCCGGCCCGTTTAGTAGTAGTAGTTTCCGGACTTTGGTCCGATGAAGTTGTTAGTTTGTTTGATGCCTTCGTGGCTCAGACAGGATTTATGTGTTAAGTGTTATGGGCTACGGCCTGACGTAGTATGCAATATGTGAGTTTATGATCATGTGTGTTATGCTAGCTGATATGTGTTTTTGCTATGCTATGCTATGCCCAGTTAGTTTCCGGACTTCGGTCCGATGCAGTTAGTTCCGGACTTCGGTCCGATGCAGGGGACAAGGTCCCAGTCAGTTCCGAACTTCGGTCCGATGCAGTTAGTTCCGTACTTCGGTCTGATGCAGGGGACAAGGTCCCAGTCAGTTTCGAACTTCGGTCCGATGCAGTGGGCAAGGCTCAGTACGTGTTTATATGCTATTGTATGGTATGTGGTATTTTGGGGGAGCTCACTAAGCTTCGTGCTTATAGTTTTAGTTTTGGTTTCAGGTACTTCCGCAAGTAAGGGGAAGAGCTCGGGATGATGGCATCGCACACACCACAACTTCAGTCTTTATCCTGGGAGTTTGTATTGATTCATAGTTTGATTTGATACAGTTGTTTCACAACAATTTATTATGAGTTGAGATATTTGACATATTGTTTTTATGATATGACGATCAGTATATGATTCTTATTACTATTTAAACAAAAAAATTTGGGTCGTATTTTGGGATGTTACATTAGGGTTGCCACCCTTGGTGCTATATGAGTCCCTAAGGCATAAAGTTGCCATCTTGAAGGTCTGAATGGGTTCATGCAAGAGTTATAGTCATTTCCATGGAATTTAGTTGCCATATTTCAAGTTTGGGTCCAGTTGGTGGTTTGCAACCCACCAAGTAATCGAATTTATGGGTTAAGACACTTTAGTGGACCCAGATTTGCGTTTGAAGCTCAAGGTCTTAAGGGATTAAGCATTTTTAGATTTTATGGCTTATTAGGTTATTATGTCGGGTGTACAAGCTCATACGTGTAGCGTACAAGCTATGCAAGTTGTACGCTTAGCGTACAGAGGAGTAAGCCCTACGTACTCAACAGATTTGGGCTTTGCATGGTTTGGGTTATTCATTGGACTTTGTTTCTTTGGGCCTTAGTGGGCCACCAGAACTTAGATATTTTGGGCTAAGAATATGTTTGGGCTTTAGGGTAAGGCGCATTAGAAGGGTTAGGGCCAATTTAGAAAATTCGACCACTAGTGGGCTTGGGAAGTCTACTTAGTATTGGGCCGTAGGTATGGACCAAATTAGATCAGGGGTAAAATGGTTATTTTACCCTAAGTTGGATTATTGGTTCTGGACTAAGTGTTATTTTGGTAATGGTAGCTTGAGGATTCGAGAGATCAGCAGTTTGGGGATCTACCAACTAGCAGCCAGAGGATTATCCGTGAGATTCAGCTTTGCGAGGTGGGTTTCCTCCTGTTTGAATTGGTGGAAGGTACCAATGTTGGCCTATATTTATGTTATGTGTTTCCAGATTACGATCAGATGTCGAGCGGTGCCCGAGGGATGTTATTATGCTTGATGTCTTCGTGATTCCTGCATGTGTTTGTATTGTATGTGTCCGAATTATGGTCCGATGACGGGCGATGCCCGAGGAATGTCTGTATGCTTTTCGAATTATGGTCTGATGCCGGGTGGGTCCCGAGGAATGTTTATATGTATGTTTCTGAACTACGGTTCAATGTATGGTGGTACCCGATGAAGGAATGCATGTTTAGTTATACTTGTTGTCTTTGTGATACTTGTATGTGCATGGTAGGGAGATGAGTGTGGGCGGGGTCCCATATTTCATCATTAGCAGAGTAGGGGCGGGGCTCATGATAGGTGAGGCCTTAGGATTAGAACATATAATACTTTTTATGATTCTTTATGTACTAGCATGATTATATGTTATTATTTGTATGTGTATAGCGGGTGGGGCCTAGTGACAGGCGGGGTATATGGGAGAAACAGATCTATATACCGAGCGAGACTCGATGCCGGGTGGGGCCTAATGCCGGACAGGACCCGATGAAGGGGCGGGGGTCCAATATATGTGATTATGTGTATGGTGTGTGGTAGTATGGGGAACTCACTAAGCTTCGTGCTTACAGTTTTTAGTTTTGGTTTCAAGTACTTCTAGTTGCAAAGAGAAGAGCTTGGGATGACTGTATTGCACACACCATGTTGATTAGCCTGGGATGCTTACTCTGATGTTTTAATTTGGAAACTCTGATAATAATGTTCTGAGATACTATGACTTATGTTTTGATGGAATGATTTTAATAACTATGGTTTATTTAATGGTTTAAAAATGAAAATTTTGGTCATGATTTTTGGGATGTTACATGGGTATAGTGACACCAGCTTTCAGAGAGATATAGATAACTTCCATTATCAATCTAGGTGGGTGTTTACCCTTAATGGAGGAGTGGTAACTTGGAAAAGTTCCAAGCAGGAAACAGTGGCTGATTCTACCTATGAATCAGAATACATTGTAACAAGCGAAGCATATGAGGCTATATGGTTTAAGAACTTCATCGTAGACCTTGGAGTTGTGCCAACCATAAAGGAGCTAATGGAGATTTTCTGTGATAATGAAGGAGTGGTTTCCGTGATAAAGGAACCAAGAGATCATGACAGATCTAGACATATCAACATAAAATACAACTTTATCAGACATTGAGTGAAGGACACCTCGTCGTAAAGAGGGTATCATTTGAAGAGAATCCTGCAGATCCCCACACAAAGAGCCTGAGTAGGATTAAGCACATTCAACATGCAAGGAGCATTGGTCTGAAAGATGGTATTGGTTTTACTGATTGTATAGATATTTAGAAAGGTATAAGAACATAAATGTAATTGACATTTGATAATTAAATAATGAAGATTTATTTTTGAGTATTGTTACTATCTTTTGTCAATTGTTTATTATTGTGTTACATTTTGCTTGTTTTACTTCGTGAATAATTATAATATTCAAATATCCACAGTTGATCATACTTTGGAAGTAAGTAATGAATTAAGGTTGTCATGAATTGGCTTGTAGATTGTCTATGGGTTTGGAAATAAAAATGGTTTGCTGTAACATTCATGAGTACTTTTGAAATGGAGAATTTGAGTATTGGATAACCTACGATCAGAGAATTACTTCATGGAAGTTATCGCGAGTAATTCTAAGATGATAATATCATATAATCTTTAAATGAAGATATATGAGTTGTTGTTTACGAGTTGGTTGTGCATTGATAATGAACACATCAGTAACTTGATGTTATAAAAGATATTGTTGTGCATGATTTGATGAGTAAATAGTGCAAGCATATAAGTCAAAGTTTATCTATTCCTTTTCCCTAACGGGAAAATCGATATCTTGGGCCCCTCAATGATTTGGTGTTGACTTAGAGTGTCTGGCCCGACCAGGACTAACTTGAGGTGTTCAATTAGTAGTTCTTTGTCATTACAAATCGGAAATCAGGAAACAAAGTATTGGACAATCAGATTGATTATGTTCCATGTCATTTATCACATGATATCTTGCAGAATAGATGATTATATGATCACTTATCTTAGGGCACGTAATCGACTAGGTCAGAGTTCGACAACGTATTTGAGAGATAGAATTTGCTAGTCAATTTTTGAAGTTATACTTGCAACTATAGTTATTAGACTTATCCAAGTGGGAGACTGTTGGATTAGGTGTCTAAGCCCATAACTATAATTGGTATGTACTCGAATTGATTGTAGCACATTCCTTTTGGGTTTCCTTCTTACTAGCATCTTGACAGGATGGCCTATTGAGAAAGAGTAAGAATTTATTATTTGATTAATAAATTGTAATTAATGATTTATTAATGTATTGTGGAAATAATATATTATTTAGTAAACTTTTTGGAAGGCCCTAGAAGGGTTGGACGAAAACTTGGACCACCCTAGAAGGGTTGGACGAAAACTTCTTGGAAGGCCCTAGAATTTTCGTCGAAGGCCTTGTATGGCGAGTCTATGGGCTTTTGAGGATTTAAGCTAAGGAATTAGGGTTTCTAGCAGCAAACCCTAGCTTTGGATCTAAGCTACCTCAACTATATAAGGAGCTACACCCCCTCTTGATTTCGGACACTCTAACCCTAAGAAGAATAGATGAAACTTGAAGCTTCCTATAACGCCTAGATCCATGGTACGTATTTAAATATTTATTTAATAAATTTCACAAGGCAACTCGACAAGTTGGTAGCCCCAGACTCATCGAGTAGAGATAAAGAGGGATGTGGGGTTTGAAGTCTACCAGATGAGTTGGGAAGCCCCGACTCGACGAGTAGGACTTCTAGAATGAAACACAAATTTTAACATTTTGGCACCCTATTTAAAGAACATAACACCCATTTGTGGCCTCCCTCATCGTCTCCCATTGTCCAAAAAACCCTAATCAGTGAGCTTGAGCTTTGTGTGATTGTGTGAACCATTTTTGAGTGATTTGGTGTGATTTGAAGCTTGTGAGAAGAAGAAGAAGCTAGAAGACTTCAAGAGAAGGTTGTAGATACAGAAGCAACATCACATTTCCTTCACTTTCTGGTAATCAAGTATATACCTTGGACATTTGTTTTCTATATCTTCTTATGGGGTAGTTAGCGCATTTTGGAGTACATGTTGGAACCATTCATGAGTGCATGCATGAAATGGTGTATCTACTACAAATTTAGGTCCTTGAGGGACTCCATCGCATAAAGGTGCCAACTTTTTGTCCCTAAGAGTCCCATGCACCTTATGAGCCACCTTTTTGGACCTTTTGAGCTAAAAACCCATGCATGCATGTAAAGTTAGAAACTTTACATGACATAAGGACCTTAGGGGTCCAGATCTATGTTTTGGAGGCAATGAACCCAACTGAAATCGACTGAATGGATTAAGGTCTTGTGGGACTCGAAGAGTTGTTCGTGCGACTCGGCGAGTCGGGTCGCGGTTCCTCAAATATTTATGTTAATGAGTGAACTTGTTGAGTCTTGGAGATGACTAAGCAAACTGGGCATAGTTTTGGACTTGGAGGTTGAAGAACTCGACGAGTCCAAGGAAGGACTCAACGAGTTGAGACGGGTTGTCCCGAAATCGAGTAAGCAGAACTCGACGAGTCTTAGGATGACTCGACAAGTTGACTCACTTAATTATGACTATGAGTGGACAGAGAACTCGGTGAGTCGGGGGAATGACTCGGCGAGTTGGGTCGTGATTTAAGTGTTCTTTAGTAGCAGAACTCGACGAGTTGATAGACCAACTCGTCAAGTTGAGTCAACTAGAATGTTGACTTTGACCAAGGGTAAAATTGCCATTTTACCCTATGAAAGATTATCAAATTTTTAACAAGTGTATTGTGATGATGATAGCCGGGGAGTCATTGGAGCATCCATTAGAGATTCCACACACGAGATTTCAGCAGACAACTTGAGAGGTGAGTTTTCCTCCAATAGGAACGGGTTGCAAGCACCAATGCCGACCTGTTATGTATGTTACCGTATACCAGAATTCGGTCCAATTCCGGGGTTAACCCAATGTAGAATATACGTTTCCGGACTACGGTCCGATACCGGGGCGGTCCCAAGAAGCGTTTATGTATGCTTGATGTCTTTGTGATTCTTGCATGTTATGTGTTATGTGTTCCCGGCTTCGGTCCGATGTCGGGGCAAGCTCGATGCATGTTAGCTTATATGATATGTGTTATGTGTTCCGGGCTTCGGTTCGATGTTGAGGCAAGCCCGATGCATGTTCGCTTATATGTTATGTGTCATATGTACCGGGCTTCGGTCCGATGTCGGGGCAAACCCGATGAATGTTTATATGCTTATATTATGTGCTTATGTTATATGATATGTTGTATATATCTCGGGGCAAGCCCGATTCCGGGTGAGGCCCTATGCCAGACACGGTCTGATGCCAAGGTAAGCCCAATGCCAGGCAGGAGCCCGATGCCTGGAAGCCGATGTCGGGTTCGTCCCGATGCAGCTGGGTGGAGTCCCAAAGTTATGTTATATGTTATGTGTATGGTGTGTGGTTGTTTGGGAGCTCACTAAGCTTCGTGCTTATGGTTTTTAGTTTTGGTTTCAGGTACTTCCACTAGCAAAGAGAAGGGCTCGGGTTGATTGCATGGCACACACCACAGCTTTGGCCTGAGATGATTCACTACGATATTTCATTTATGATTTTGATACATTCACAAATGTTCTGATATTTTTGAGTTACATGACTTTTATTTTATATGATGTTGAGATTTATAGGTTTTATTAATGGTTAAAAAACGAAATTTTTGGTCTGTATTTTTGGGATTTTACAAGTTGGTATCAGAGCCTTGGTTTGAGGGATTCGGGCACACTCTCGAGTGTGTCTGAACTCAAACTAAGGAATTGGTATGGAAATTTTAAAAGAAAATAATTTTCATAAAAAAAAAAAAGACTTTTAGAAAAGCGAAAAAGAACTTTGAATAAGAGAAAACGGTGTGGTGCATGCAATCAGCCGAGCTCAAGTAAGTCTTCCAAACTATCCATACAAGTTATTTTGATATGATATTTTTATGTGATCAACATGCTAGAATAGGGCTAAGGATCTAGGAATTGATGCATTGTATGCATGCTTTATGTGTATGAGAACTGCATGCTAGATTAGGGCTAAGGATCTAGGAAGGATGCCTTATATGCCTCCTATATGTTTCTGTTGAGTTGTATTCTATGTATTGATTAGTCAATAATATGATAGCCGGATTAGGTTATGCTTAGTTATGGTTACTCAATGATCGAATGCTGCTTGCTTTTGTGCTTTTAGGAGTTCTAGTTGTCCTTTGCTAACTCGTAAACAAATACGTTAAACTACATATTGCGAGGACTAAATAATTTCAAAAGGATAGGTCTAACTCTACTTCACAGCTCTCGTTTGAGTCCAACCGTTGTAGGGTAGGATCTCTCATTCGAAAAATTATCTGGTTTGAGTAATATGTAACTGTATTTGGAAGCTAGTTAGGGAAGGGTAACAAGGACTTCTTGTGTAGATGATGGCGGAGAGTAGGAAGGATATTACCCTAGGGCAAGTCTAGGATGATATTGATGGGTTTTATACAAACAATCCTATGTGTGCATGCAACCCTTGAGTTGGATCTATGTTATCACTATTAGTTATACAACATTATGAACATGTGAAGAACCCTAAAAAGCTTCTAGGGATTTCAAAATTCACAAAGAAAGATGAAATACACACCTCTTGTTGTTATATTATAATAACAACTTAGGTCTTCAATCTTCTTGTCTTTGAAAGCAAGCTTCACAAGTGTCGCGCCTCTAATGGCTCACAAACAAACCTACCAACCAAGGATTACTATGGAGAGAGAAGGGAAGTGGAAAATTTGGCTCTAATCCTCTCTTGGAGTGCCTTAGACGAAATCCAACCCTATAGGGGTTTATATTGGTGATAAGGAAGGTTTAGGATAAGGCACGTGTATCATAGATAACCCTAATCCTTTAACTTCCTCCCTTAGGCTTCCAAGGCACCCTTAGAGACCAAGGAAACCCTAGGACACTCTATATTTCGTTCCGCACATCTACGGAAGGTTCTAGAATGCTTCAATGCTCAACTTTTGAGCATTGTCACCTTTGGTCCCTGTAGTTTTAATTAATTCCTTTAATCCGAAAATTAATTCCAAATTAATTTCTGATTAAATATTAATTAAACAATATGATTTCTAATCAATATATTATATCCATAATACATTAATATATCATTTATCTTGATTTCAAATTAATTTATTAACCAAGTAACAAATTAATAAATCATTCTTCTCTCTCCAACAATTATCTTATTCCATTGCCAAGTTTGAAGGCAACCCAAAAGGACCATGCACAATCGGGTCAAGTACTTACCAAATATGGTTACGGGCTTAGACAATAATCCAACAGTCTCCCACTTGGATAAGTCTAGTAACCATAAATTCAAGTACAACCTGATTGGTAATCCTAGCTCTCAAAGACGCTGTCGAACTCTGATCTTATCAGTAACCTGTCCTTTAGATAAGGGATCATATATTCCTCCATTCTAGATATCATATAGATGTGAGACATGGATTGAAATCACTCTCTCAGTCTATTTGTTGTTTCACGATTTCCAATTTATGACGACTGACTAATTGAACAAATCAAATTAGCCCTAGCCCAACCGAGCATTTGTGTTGGTCATCACTAAATCATCAAGGGGCCCACAGATATCACTTTTATCCCACTTTGGGTAAAGGAACGGGTAAACTTCGACTCAATGCTTTCTTACACTCACTCACCAAATCACAAACAACAATATGTTTTATAACACCAAGTTACTGGTGCGTTTACATATTATCAATGTGTAACCGATTTGCAAGATACAACTCACACATCTCGGTTTCAAGAATACAAGATATTATCATATCACCAATCGCTCGTGATAAAATCCATGATGTGATCTAAGTGAGCGTGGGTTTAATCCAATGCTCAAAATCATATTTATAAGCACTCATCAACGTTGCAACAAACCTTTGCTATGTCTAATACACTTTAGACAATCTACAAACCAATTCATGACAGTCTTCATTCATACCTACTTCCAACATATGAACGACTGTGGACCATTCGAATAATTTGATTATTCTGAAATAATTAATTATTCAGGAAGTTAAAACATGCAAAGTGAAACATAAGAAAAATACTAATCCTATATTGTAACGACCCGTTCCCGGTATGTTGATTTATTGGTAATTATAGTGAGTTTTTCAAGAGGGGCTCGGCGAGTTCTAGCCTGACTCGCCGAGTAGGGTCGCGCCTGAGGGCACGCATGAGCCGGGGACTCGGCGAGTCCATATCCCTGACTCGGCGAGTCCATCTGTCTGGGTGAAACCCTAAAATCCCCGGGTTGCCCACTATTTATACCACCTTATAGCCCCCATCCTCGCCTCCCTCACCCTGAGAACACAGTGAGAGAACCCTAATCCTCCCTTGAAGAGCTTATATGTGTTTTGGTGCCATTTTGTGAAGGTGTGAAGAAGGAGAAGAAGGAAGAAGCAAGGAGAAGTGTTGTAGTGCAAAGATCCAAGGCCAAATTAGAGTTAATTGAGGTATTTTCGGAGTTCCATCTTGTTATATGCTTTAAACTTCCATTAGAGCTCTCCTAAGAGCTAGTTGATGCTTGTTCCAAGCCTTACACTTGCATGAACGTCTTATTAAGTCGAAATAGCTATGGATCTGAATGTTGGGGTGTTGTAGAGCCCAGATCTACTGTCTTTTTGGAGTTATATTGCATGATAACCATAGATCTACCCATTTTATGCATCCTTTAGCCTTATTTCCCTTATTCATGAGGTTGTACACGTAAAGTTGGAAACTTTACATGGTAAATCAACTTATTGGACTCAGATCTATCAATTGTATGCATTGGATTCAAACAAAATCAAGTAAAAATCAGTTGCATGGCGGCAACTCGGCGAGTCGGAAGAACGACTCGACGAGTTGGGTCGCGAGTCCCGAGTTCTTCAGTTTTATCAGTGTTGAGTGGACGAGGTGAGTTAGAGAGTGGACTCAGCGAGTTGAGGGTGAACTCAGTGATGGAGGGACTCGGCGAGTTGTTCATCAACTCGGCGAGTCCAAGGCAATCTTCTTGGGATCAAGAACAACTCGTCGAGTCTGTTCATACGACTCGGCGAGTCAGATGAAGATTGTCTGAGTTCTTGGATCAAGAGGGTACTCGTCGAGTCGATGCCAGACTCGACGAGTAGCAGTGAGTAAAAGTGAAAAGTGAGTGTAGGACTCGGCGAGTTGGGTGGCCCAACTCGGCGAGTCAACCCAAAGGAGAGTTGACTTTGACCAAGGGTAAAAGAGTCATTTTACCCCAAGCGCAGTGTTTAGTATTTGATTGAGTGTGTTTATGGACTTGTAGCCGAGGAGATTCAGGAGCAGCCGCCGTTAGCTTTCCGAGCCACACACTCAGCAGCCAACTTACGAGGTGAGTTTCCTTCCAGTAAGAACGGGTCTAAGGCCACAATGCCGGCCCGTTCAGTTAGCAGTAGTTTCCGGATTTAGGTCCGATGCAGTAGTTGGTATGTTCGATGCCTTCGTGGTTCGAACAGGATTTGTGTGCTATGTTTTATGTGTTAAGTATTATGTGTTCCGGGCCACGGCCCGATGTAGCATGTCGTATATGTGTTATGCTAGTTGATGTGTTATGCTATGCCATGTTCAGTCAGACAGTTCCGGACTTCGGTCCGATGCAGTTAGTTCGGGGTGACAGCATCGCACACACCACAGCATAGCTTTTATCCTGGGGATGTCTTTTGATGTTTTGGATTGATGTTGTATGATACAGTTTTCCGCACAATATTTTATTATGTTTTGGGGATACATCGCGTATGTTTTATGTTATGATACTTATATTACGGTTTTGATTATATTGAAAAACGAAAATTTTTGGGTCGTGTTTTTGGGTCGTTTCAAGATTATTAGAGCCCTGGTTTGAGGGATTCGGATACACTTCCGGGTGTATCTGAACTCAAACTAAGGGAAATAAAAGATTTTAGTAAAATAAAAATGTTTTACAAAAAGAATTTTGAAAGCACTTGGAAAGAAAGAATTGTTTTAACAAGATAGAGGTGTGTGTATGCGGTCAGCCGAGCTCAAGTAAGTACTCCCAAATTACCCATACAAGTTATTTGTTCAGTTTCAGTTTCAGTAGAACAGCATGCTAGTACAGGGCTAAGGATCTAGGAGAATGCCTTATGTGCCTGCTTATGTGTTACAGCTTTATGAGTATTGCATGCTAGAATTGAGTAGACAGCAGTAGGATAGCCTGTTTAGGTTATGCCTGATAGTGTGAGCTTAGCATCCTATGCTAGTGCAGATTCTTGTTATAAGAATAGTTTTGCCTGAGTCTGTTTCCCTTGTCCGAATGCTGCTTGCTTCGTGCTTGGTGGGGTTCTGAGTAGTGGGAGTTAGCCATTAGGTGAACACGTCACACCACATGTGATCAGGTTTGAATAATCCCAGAGTGCTGGAACTGGCCCTATTGCGCAGCTCTTGTTTGAGTCCACCGTTGTAGGGACGGATCTTTTACTTGAAGGATTATCTGATCCTCATCACATGTGATGGTGTTTAGGTGGTGGCTAACTGGCATTATGAGGAGACCTACAGCAGCTGAGGACCAGTCGCGTTGAGCTTGAAGTTTCCCTAGGGCAAGCCTAGGATGAGAGTAGCAGAGGATGGCAGTAGTAGAAGTGACTTGGTGGAGTCAAGGCAGTTCTTGAGGAAAGTACGGATAGATGTGGAAGGTAGTAGGGGCCCATACTACTGAAAGCAGAGGATCTGTACTCGAATTAAGGAAGGACGAGACAAGACCAGGAAGCTAGTAGTAGTATCATGATCCCTTGAGATATTTCAGTGTTCTGATGATGTTATGATATGTTTCAGAATGGTAGTTTTGCATCCGAGGCCAGCAGCCGGCAGTTCAGATGCCGGAGGGGGATCAGGCCCGGAGGCAGGGCAGATGGATGAGCAGACTAGGGAGTTCCTTTCTTCTGAGGTTACCCGCATCGTACTAGAGCAGACTCCTGTGATCTTCGGTTCGATCAAGGAGGGTATTTTAGAGCTGATGGATAAGAGATTGAGTACTTTCCGTGCTGAGATGGTGGCCGTGATGGGGTCGCGCACACTTACGTTCAGGGATTTCAGGGCATGCGGGGCTCCAGACTATCATGGGGCGCGGGACCCCATAGCGAGTACTAGATGGTTGGCGGATGTCGCCAACGCTTTCCGCACTAGCAGGTGTCCCGAGGGGGACAAGGTCAGATTGGCGTCCTGTCTTCTGAAGGACAGGGCACGGGATTGGTGGTAGGAGGTCGGACATGCCATCGGGGATGATGCGGCATTGGATGCCATGACCTGGGCTGATTTCTCTACCAGGTTCAGGGCGGAGTTTGCACTGGTCATTGAGGTGCAGCAGTTAGCTAGGGAGTTTCAGGACCTTACCCAGACTACAGAGACAGTGGCGGAGATCACCACCAAGTTCAGGGAGAGGGCCCTTCTTGTTCCTCAGTATGCAGCCGATGAGGAGATGAAGAAGGCCCGTTATCATGAGATGTTGCGGAGTGACATCCGCATGTTTGTGAGCCGGTCCAGTTGTAAAACGCTGGACGACATGATTGCCAGAGCTAGAGAGAGGGAGATTGATCTCGAGATGGAGAAGAAGAGGAAACCGGAGGCGGTTTCGGGTTCAGGCAGTGTGGGCAAAAAGCCCAAGGTTTCAGATCACATGTCTAGGGGTCAGCAGAGCCACGGTCGGTGTGGCAAGTGTGGGAGATTGCACGAGGGGGCGTGCAAGGCAGGGAGTTCTGGCTGCTACAAGTGCGGTCGGACTGGGCATTTGAGTAGGGATTGTACGGCCCCTGCTACTACGGTTACAGCATCAGATCTGATTTGCTTTCAGTGCAATCAGAGGGGACATAAAAGGTCCCAGTGTCCCAGTTTAGCTGCAGCAGGGAAGGTGGTTGCACCTGCCCCTGCCACCTTGAGGATTACGGATGGCCGGCAGGGCCGAGCTGATGCGCCAGTGGCGAAGAGCAGGGCATTTCAGATGACAGCAGAGGAGGCGCGAGCGACTCCTGATGTGGTGACGGGTATGAATCTTTCCTTCATCTTTAATTGTTATTATATCGGTTGAGTATTACTTACGTGGGTATGTTTTATTTAGGGTCGTTCTCTGTGAACGGCATTTCTGCTTTGGTATTGTTCGATTCAGGGGCTACCCGATCATTTGTATCGCTTGTGCTTAGCAAGAGATTTAGCAGAGCTCCAGGGGAGCTGGATTGTCCACTAGAGGTTGAGATAGCAGATGATAGGACCGTGAGGGTCGGCAGAGTACATAGAGGGTGTTCCCTTCAGATATTTGATGAGCAGTTTTCAGTGGACCTGGTTCCTATTCCCCTGCGTGGGAATAAAGTTATTATGGGCATGGATTGGCTGAGCCCCAATGGGGCAGTGATTGATTGTGAGCTTCAGCTAGTGAGGGTTCACACTCCCAGTGGGGGAGAGATAGTGATTCAGGGCGAGAGGCCCCAGCGAGGACCGATCTTTTGTTCCGCCGTAAGGGCGAAGCGCTATGTTCAGCAGGGTTGCGCCGGTTTTGTAGCTTACGTCTTGGATGCCCGGGAGAAGGGCAAGACGACGATTGATGATGTTCCTATTGTTCGTGACTACCCGGATGTGTTTCCCGAGGATTTGCCGGGGATACCTCCAGAGAGGCAGGTTGAGTTCAGGATCGACCTAGTTCCTGGTGCGGCTCCGATAGCCAAAGCACCGTATCGACTTGCTCCCCTTGAGATGCAGGAGTTGTCTACACAGCTTCAAGGATCTGTTAGACAAGGGTTTCATTCGGCCGAGCAGTTCGCCTTGGGGAGCGCCGATCTTATTTGTGAGGAAGAAGGATGGGTCGCATCGTATGTGCATTGATTATCGGGAGTTGAACAAAGTAACGGTGAAGAACCGTTACCCACTTCCGAGGATAGATGACTTGTTTGATCAGCTTCAGGGAGCGTCTTGGTTCTCCAAGATCGATCTACGCTCCGGTTATCATCAGATGAGGGTTAGAGATGAGGATGTACAGAAGATTGCTTTCAGGACCCGGTATGGTCATTATGAGTTCGTGGTGATGCCATTTGGGCTCACCAATGCCCCAGCCGCGTTCATGGATCTCATGAACCGCGTGTGCAGACCGATGCTGGATCGGTCGGTGATGGTGTTTATAGATGACATCTTGGTGTATTCCAAGACACAGGGGCAGCACGAGGAGCACCTGCGGGTGGTGTTGGAGACTTTGAGGAGGGAGAGACTTTTCGCAAAGTTCTCCAAGTGTAAGTTCTGGTTGCGCGAGATGCAGTTTCTTGGTCACCTCGTCAACCAGAAGGGTATTTTGGTAGATCCGGCCAAGATTGAGGCCGTGATCCAGTGGGAGGTCCCGAAGTCTCCATCTGAGATTCGGAGCTTCCTGGGGTTGGCAGGGTATTATCGGAGATTTATTCAGGACTTCTCCAAGATAGCAGTGCCGCTCACCCGACTAACCAAGAAGTCGGTGGTTTTTCGTTGGGGGCCTGAGTAGCAGGCGGCATTCGAGACTCTCAGGCAGAGATTGTGCGAGGCTCCGATCCTTACCTTGCCAGAAGGAGTAGAGGATTTCGTAGTCTATTGTGATGCTTCGATCACAGGTATGGGAGCAGTATTGATGCAGCGAGGCCATGTGGTAGCTTATGCCTCGAGGCAGTTGAAGCCTCACGAGGCTAATTATCCTACCCACGATTTGGAGCTGGGGGCAGTTGTGTTTGCCCTCAAGATTTGGAGACATTACCTTTATGGGGTCCGCTGTACTATATACACGGATCACAAGAGTTTGAGATATCTTATGGATCAGCCGAGTCTGAACATGAGGCAGAGGAGATGGTTAGACGTGCTGAAGGACTATGACTGTGAGATCCTTTATCATCCAGGGAAGGCCAATGTGGTGGCCAACGCCCTGAGCCGCAAGGTGTCGACGGCCCCTATCAGAGATCTGTGTATGAGGATGATAGTGATCACTCCGTTGTTGGAGCGGATCAAGGAGGCTTAGATGGAGGGCCTCAAGGAGGAGAGGCAGAAGCGTGAGAGGATAGTGGGCCGAGTAGCTTCATTTGATTACGACAGTCGGGATTTGTTGACGCTTCATGGTAGGATATGGGTACCGTACTGGGGTGGGGTACGGCAAGTATTGATGGACGAGGCTCATAAGTCTCGATTTTCTATCCACCCAGGAGCGACGAAGATGTATCGAGATCTTCGATCTGATTATTGGTGGCCCTGCATGAAGCGAGATGTCGCTTGGTATGTGGAGAGATGTTTGACCTGTCGGAAGGTCAAGGCGGAGCATCAGAGACCTCACGGCAAGATGCAGCCGTTAGACATTCCCGTGTGGAAATGGGAGGATATTACCATGGATTTTGTCACCAAACTCCCCAGGACCGCACGCGGGGTGGACTCGATATGGGTAGTAGTGGATCGGTTGACGAAGAGTGCCCAATTTATTCCGATTCAGGAGAGTATATCGGCGGAAAAGTTAGCCGATATCTATGTGCGAGAGATTGTGGCATGTCATGGAGTGCCGGTATCGGTGGTGTCGGACCGAGATGTTCCTTTCACGTCCAGATTCTGGAAGTGATTCCACGACGAGATGGGTACTCGTCTCCATTTCAGCACCGCTTTTCATCCTCAGACTGACGGGCAGAGCGAGAGGACGATTCAGACTCTCGAGGACATGCTTAGGGCATGTGTTTTAGATTTTGGGGGCAGTTGGGATACGTATCTTCCGTTAGCGGAATTCTCGTATAACAACAGTTATCATGCGAGTATTGATCGACCTCCTTTTGAGATGTTATATGGTAGGAAGTGCAGGACCCCGATTTGTTGGGGCGAGGTCGGTCAACGAGTTATAGGGAGCACCGAAGTGGTGCTCAAGATGACGGAATTGATCCAGCAGGTCCGTAGTAGGCTGTAGACTGCGCAGAGTCGGCAGAAGAGCTACGCCGACAGGAGGCGTTCAGACTTGGAGTTCCAGGTGGGAGATATGGTTCTTCTGAAAGTCTCACCTTGGAAAGGTGTCATTAGGTTCCGGAAGAGGGGCAAATTGGGCCCCAGATTTATTGGTCCTTTCAGGGTTTTGGCCCGGGTGGGTCGGGTTGCTTATCGGTTAGATCTCCCTGAGGAGCTTAGTCAAATACACAACACCTTCCACGTGTCGCAGTTAAGGAAGTGTTTGGTGGATGAGACGGCAGTCGTTCCCTTAGAGGATATCCAGGTTGATAGCGGCCTGAATTATATCGAGAAGCCGATCGCGATTCTGGAACGGAAGACCAAGACCTTAAGGAACAAGGTAATTCAGCTAGTAAAGGTGCAGTGGCAGCACCGGAAGGGGTCTGAATGGATGTGGGAGGCTGAAGAGGAAATGAGAGCGCACTACCCGGAGTTATTTGCAGATCCAGCCGTAGCAGACTTCGAGGATGAAGTCTGAGACAAGTGGGGGAGAATTGTAACGACCCGTTCCCGGTATGTTGATTTATTGGTAATTATAGTGAGTTTTTCAAGAGGGACTCGGCGAGTTCTAGCCTGACTCGCCGAGTAGGGTCGCGCCTGAGGACACGCGTGAGCCGGGGACTCGGCGAGTCCATATCCCTGACTCGGCGAGTCCATCTGTCTGGGTGAAACCCTAAAATCCCCGGGTTGCCCACTATTTATACCACCTTATAGCCCCCATCCTCGCCTCCCTCACCCTGAGAACACAGTGAGAGAACCCTAATCCTCCCTTGAAGAGCTTATATGTGTTTTGGTGCCATTTTGTGAAGGTGTGAAGAAGGAGAAGAAGGAAGAAGCAAGGAGAAGTGTTGTAGTGCAAAGATCCAAGGCCAAATTAGAGTTAATTGAGGTATTTTCGGAGTTCCATCTTGTTATATGCTTTAAACTTCCATTAGAGCTCTCCTAAGAGCTAGTTGATGCTTGTTCCAAGCCTTACACTTGCATGAACGTCTTATTAAGTCGAAATAGCTATGGATCTGAATGTTGGGGTGTTGTAGAGCCCAGATCTACTGTCTTTTTGGAGTTATATTGCATGATAACCATAGATCTACCCATTTTATGCATCCTTTAGCCTTATTTCCCTTATTCATGAGGTTGTACACGTAAAGTTGGAAACTTTACGTGGTAAATCAGCTTATTGGACTCAGATCTATCAATTGTATGCATTGGATTCAAACAAAATCAAGTAAAAATTAGTTGCATGGCGGCAACTCGGCGAGTCGGAAGAACGACTCGACGAGTTGGGTCGCGAGTCCCGAGTTCTTCAGTTTTATCAGTGTTGAGTGGACAAGGTGAGTTAGAGAGTGGACTCAGCGAGTTGAGGGTGAACTCAGTGATGGAGGGACTCAGCGAGTTGTTCATCAACTCGGCGAGTCCAAGGCAATCTTCTTGGGATCAAGAACAACTCGTCGAGTCTGTTCATACGACTCGGCGAGTCGGATGAAGATTGTCCGAGTTCTTGGATCAAGAGGGTACTCGTTGAGTTGATGCCAGACTCGACGAGTAGCAGTGAGTAAAAGTGAAAAGTGAGAGTAGGACTCGGCGAGTTGGGTGGCCCAACTCAGCGAGTCAGCCCAAAGGAGAGTTGACTTTGACCAAGGGTAAAAGAGTCATTTTACCCCAAGCGCAGTGTTTAGTATTTGATTGAGTGTGTTTATGGACTTGTAGCCAAGGAGATTCAGGAGCAGCCGCCGTTAGCTTTCCGAGCCACACACTCAGCAGCCAACTTACGAGGTGAGTTTCCTTCCAGTAAGAACGGGTCTAAGGCCACAATGCTGGCCCGTTCAGTTAGCAGTAGTTTTCGGATTTAGGTCCGATGCAGTAGTTGGTATGTTCGATGCCTTCGTGGTTCGAACAGGATTTGTGTGCTATGTTTTATGTGTTAAGTATTATGTGTTCCGGGCCACGGCCCGATGTAGCATGTCGTATATGTGTTATGCTATGCCATGTTCAGTCAGACAGTTCCGGACTTCGGTCCGATGCAGTTAGTTCCGGACTTCGGTCCGATGCAGGGGACAAGGTCCCAGTCAGTTCTGGACTTCGGTCCGATGCAGTTAGTTCCGGACTTCGGTCCGATGCAGGGGACAAGGTCCCAGTCAGTTCCGGACTTCGGTCCGATGCAGTTAGTTCCGGACTTCGGTCCGATGCAGGGGACAAGGTCCCAGTCAGTTCCGGACTTCGGTCCGATGTAGTTTCCGGGCTTCGGCCCGATGCAGTGGGCAAGGCCCAATATGTGTTTATATGTTATTGTATGGTATGTGGTAGTTTAGGGGAGCTCACTAAGCTTCATGCTTACAGTTTCAGTTTGGTTTCAGGTACTTCCGCAAGCAAAGGGAAGAGCTCGGGGTGACAGCATCGCACACACCACAACATAGCTTTTATCCTGGGGATGTCTTTTGATGTTTTGGATTGATGTTGTATGATACAGTTTTCCGCACAATATTTTATTATGTTTTGGGGATACATCGCGTATGTTTTATGTTATGATACTTATATTACGGTTTTGATTATATTGAAAAACGAAAATTTTTGGGTCGTGTTTTTGGGTCGTTTCATATATTGTCCCAAACATTTGAGTATAAATAAAACACATTTTATTTATCACCATATCAATTACTCATTATTTGTTGTTTCGGTTAATTAACTTTTTACTTGAATTATTACTACGATTGTCCCATGCTCTTAGCATGCACACAGTGTTTACCTATGGTCCTTACTTTGTGAAATAGATCAAATGAACACATTTCCAAGCATACTCATTTCACAACCCCCAATCCTTATCACAAGTGTAAGAATATCAAATTTTTGCCACTTATAGAACATGTTATATTCTAACGTTTTATGCAACGATCCTTTCATACTGTCACTGCATTAAATTCACAAAGACTATTGCTAATGAAATTACAAAGTCCTCTATTGGAGATTGTTGCAAGAAAATTCCATAGATACGAAGTCTCATATTCATGGTACATTCGTTTGAATATCCTTCTGCATAAAAGTTTCTAATCTAGACATATAGATTCTTAACGTCCAACTCCCAATATGGAAGCATTTCCACATTTTCCATATGACAACTCATTATCAAATCTTGTAATAATAATGTTAGTATGGTCCATCCACTACTATACTTCCAGTTATTCACAAGCAACCAATCCTTGGCGAATATTAGATTGTCCTTTTATAGTTGTTTAATAAACTTAGTCATGTCTGGTTCTAGTCCTTTTTCCCTCTTAATGCTGTAGGCATTTGGAAAATTTTAGAATGGTCAATTATTACAACATATGCGATCGATTCTATACTTGAAGCGTATGGAACACAAAACATAATGTCTTACATAAAGACGTGATACTTTATTAGTCTTTTGCCATAATATTTCTATTTGCCATGTTCTCAAAAGTCGAATTAAGAAAAGGGATTCCGTAATTGTAATCGAATTTTGAGAATGCAATTCATATATTTGTCTAAATTTGATTAAAATTTCTCGATCTAAGCTCTTAGATTTCAAAACGAAGTACAATATTCTCTCCCTTAATTATAGCAAAACAACTTTTCAACCCTTGCAACTTTGCAAATTAAAACACTTGTTTTCTATAATTAATATTGCTAACTTGTAACTTACCATAATTATCATGCTCCCACTATCTTTGACATGTATTCAGAGAACAAATGAACTTCTAGAAAACAATGCTTATTGAGTTTCTGAAGTTCATATTTCTAATACTAAGACGTTTCAATAAGACTTTATCTAAGCTTCTCAACCTCATACACCTTTTCTTAAATAACTCGTGTGTGTATCTAAATGATTCTAGAACTTATAGCAATAAGTCTAAAATGTTCAGACCCATTTTCCATTTCCCAAAATTCGAACTATGAAGAGGGATGTTGTAATCATAGTTGAATTTGAGAAACCCAAATTACATAATGCTATCTTCAAAATCTCTCTTAGTGAAAGAGTTTCCTCACAATCATTTTCATGAAGGAGAGAAAGCTTATGACACTTAGATTTTGTTGTGTATGTGCCCTTATCCATGTGAATTTGTTATAACCATAATCATAAGATAATGTTAGTGACAAATCCAAATTCTTATGGACAGAACATGTTCATTCTTAATTTCTTGCCATCAAGGGTCCCACCATTGCTTCAAAGTTATTGAGCAGCCCACCCCTTCATTTAAATGTACTTTCCATTGAACAAGGTGCCTTACCCCTATGCAATCTATTGAGAACTCATAGAGCTCACATGCATAGTTGACCAAACTGGAATGGCACAGAAACAAAAATCTGTCAACTTGATAGGTTAGAAACCTCAAGTCGTGTGCTAGTGTTTAATAATAGGTTTACTCTTGATTAGTTCCTGAACCTATTCAAGATCATTTAGACTCCCACTGACCTCTTGACATATAAGATTCTCTTGTCAAGAAACATTCCTTGACAAAACAAATATTCAAAAGTTAGTGTGTGTCTTTATCAAGACAAAACCTACACACAATTTGTACTAGTTGGTCTTTGTCTTATTCTAGACATCACAACTCACCAAAATGTGAAAAAATAAGAACATTCCTACTTAATATTTTAGCACTTAATTCACAATCTTGGAGTTTAACTCTAAGAGTTGATCTTGGAACGAAGTACGATTCATCTTATTGACTTAAACCATTTTGACAATTCCCGACTCCTCTTTTTAGCATACTTAGTGCACTAAGGTTTCCTTAGACGATGTATTGTTATATGGTTCTTAATATGATCATAAAACATGATACAAAAGTACTCTCCCTTCTTCTTAGATTGGAGAAACTTTTATCTTTCTGTCTAATTGATTCGTCTTATTCGTTTTGCCATTCATTGAAACTTTTCAATGATTCAGAATTACACTTAATCTTGTAAGCATAATCATGTTTACTAGACTTTTAGTAAATCATGACGAATAATCCTGTTGTTATTTATGGTGGACTTGACTAGTGCACAACATTGTGAACTCGATCTCCTAGTCCTTCACTTGACTCTTTGTCAACGAATTAGCCTTAAAATTTCTAAGCACCAAGATTTCCATACATAACATGATTCAAATCATATGATTCCATGCTTCTGTCCAATTGAAACTTGGGCAATGGGAATCTTTCCTTACTTAGAAAATAACATAACTAAGAATCACATCCACTTTATATTGCTTATAATAGAAACACACAAACATCAATTTTCACAATTGACATTACAAGGAAATATAAATAAGACAAAATCAAAATTTATTTTATTGCGGAAAAATATATATCCTTACAATGTAAATGAAAACTATGCTGTTACATATTCCTAAGCAATCTACCATAACTCTAAGCAGCAGCTCAAAAATCCGATCATCGAATCCATGCGATCGTAATCCATTTCTTCGCGATCAGACCCAACTCGCTTCTTCCTTTAAGCTTCCTTTCTTTTCTTCGATCCTTCAAAACATCAAAATGTAATCTTATCACATCATGTATTAAGAATCAAAAAATAGGAACTTATAGACTTAGTTAATGGATTTTACCTGAATTAGAGCCATACATCTTGACTCTCCCATCTCTTAGATCTTTTAGGTAGTGAGGGCATCTTCGTAACCAATGCCCTTTCTTGGCAGTATAAACACATGGATTATTCTAGAATGGTACACGGGACTATTTCAGACTCAGCCTTTCTCTTGCGTAGAGAAAAATTTTCTAGACTTCCAATGTTGCCATTTCCCATAGAAGGTTGGGATATTGATTTATCAGGCAAAATTTGCTCGACCAGTGCGCAAAATCATTTCTAATTCAACAGCAATAAGAAAATGAGTCAAATATATAAGGGTCATGTCGTGGTCGAACTTACCATATGGTTTGGGGAGTCACTGAACAACCAACTTCCTTAAGACATTGACACCTAACCATCTTGTCAATGTGTGGGTTCATCTTTAAGACGTATGTGCACACAGACTTTCCATATTTGTGTTTTATTGCCATTAGGGCTTGAGTGACCTTGAACTTTTCAAGTTTTTAAACACGTGGGTCAGGGAGAATTATTGGAGGATGTGGAGAAATGAAGCTTGATTTCCATTTCCACAATCCAATCGTGGAACATCATCTTCATGTGGAAAACCTTTTCCAACGGATTTAGGAAGACCATAGTTGTCAGACTTTGACATCTATGAAATGGGAGAAAATTCAAGTTTAGTTGATTAAGCCCTTAATAAAACACCCAAATGAGATATTAAGGCTATGATCCAACACAACATCCTACAAATTGGAAGACGGATACCGTAATCCAACTTGCAGAACATTTGAAGGTAAGTGAATGATGATTCACTACTTTTCCACCATAAAAAACGAAAAAGGACTTTAAGTTTTAGGTGTATTGAAAACTCCTAGATCTTTTGAGATTCATTGAACTTTTCAATGGTATGTTTAAATCTCAATATGCACCTCGATTTGTGACTGGGATGCCGAGGATCACAAACCATGGTGTAAATAACCATGCAAATATACATGGTGCCCCCAATGATACAATTACCTATTCGATGTGTCGGTTAACCACACACGCTCCATCGAACTATGACAGCCATCGAGTCACCCTTTTCCACCTTTGCATAGAACCCAATTAGTGTGCCGATTAACCACACACACTCCACTAACGTCTTAGCAAGGGTACAAAGTGTAATTTCATGGAATTGCATCAATTCAGTTTTTCCTAATGTACCTAAGATTGGGAATTTTGTAAAACATTTAGCTACTTTATTTTTCATTATATTTTTAATGAGGAGAGGGTTTGCCCTATCCTACCCATTCGGCTAACGACCCTCCACCTATCAAGGAAGCGGTGGGTGAGAGTGGACACCCATTAAACGACCATTTTATAGGCCATAACCTTATACCCCCCCCCCCCTTATAGATCGGCTTTGTGAATGAGACCTACTAACGGTAAGACTAGCATTTAAGTAATACATATATAATATTAGACTTTTAATGTTATACATAGTATAAGGGTGTATTTTACACTTTTAAAATACTAGGTGGTTTAATTTTATAAACTACACTTTTAATTTAATCAAATATAAACCAAATGATGATGGATTTATTAACTTTCTTTTAATTATACTTTTAATTAACTTAGTAAAACCAAAAGGGTGAAATTTGAACTTTTCAAAATTAGAGTTTTAGAATTTAACATTTTTAAATTAAACTTTTAATCAAAATTTAAATTCCAAAACTTGAGGGCAAGTTTTGAAACTTTTCAAAACATAAGCAAGAACGTTCTAGATCAAATTACAAATAATAATAATTAACCAATTAATTAGTAATTATCTAAATATGACCTAATTCAATTTCTTGCAAGATAATCTATCAAATAATTCAAATAAATCAAGTTTATCACATAAGGCAACGATATCTAATTAATTTGACAATTATCTTCTATTTTGGTAAGGATATCTTTTAAATTTAACAATTATTTTAACCTAATCCCTTAAATCCCCTAAAATTTGAAATTATGGGATGGGATAATTCAAAATCTTTAATTACCAAATTTAAACACTTAAAAGATAATTACAAGACATGGCATTTATCCAAATCCCTAAAAAATAGGATCTTATCTTGGGGAAGGAGGAAAATTTCGAAATTCAAGGGTTGGATAACCCTAGAATTCGAAAACTTGGAGGCTAAGGAAAGGGTTTGGGAAACCCTAACCAATTTCGAAATCTAGGAGGCTAAGGAAAGGGTTTGGGAAACCCTAACCAAATTTCGTAAATCAAGGTTCAAGAACCCTAATTTCGAAAGTTCATGCCTCCTAGGGTTTATTGTCCATAAACCCTAATTTGTCAAGTTCATACATTTGTATAATGCTAATTGAAAACAAAAACCAATGGCTCTAATACCATTGATGGGTTTTATACAAACAATCCTATGTGTGCATGCAACCCTAGAGTTGGATCTATGTTATCACTATTAGTTATACAACATTATGAACATGTGAAGAACCCTAACAAGCTTCTAGGGATTTTGAAATTCACAAAGAAAGATGAAATACATACCTCTTGTTGTTATATTGTAATAACAACTTAGATCTTGAATCTTCTAGTCTTTGAAAGCAAGCGCCACAAGTGTCGTGCCTCTACTGACTCACAAACAAACCTAGCAACCAAGGATTACTATGGAGAGAGAAGGGAAGTGGAAAATTCGGCTCTAAGCCACTATTGGAGTGCCTTAGACGAAATCCAACCCTGTAGGGGTTTATATTGGTGATAAGGAAGGTTTAGGATATGGCAGGTGTATCATAGATAACGCTAATCCCTTAACTTCCTCCCTAAGGCTTCCAAGGCACCCTTAGAGACCAAGGAAACCATAGGATATTCTTTTGTTCCCCACCTCTAAGGGAGGTTCTAGAATGCTTCAATGCTCAGCTTTTGAACATTGTCACCTTTAGTCCCTACCGTTTCAATTAATTCCTTTAATCCTAAAATTAATTCCAAATTAATTTCTGATTAAATATTAATTAAACAATATGATTTCTAATCAATATATTATATCGATAATACATTAATAAATCATTTATCTTGATTTCAAATTAATTTATTAACCAAGTAATAAATTAATAAATCATCCTTCTCTCTCCAACAATTATCCTATTCCATTGCTAGGTTTGAAGGCAATCCAAAAGGACCATGCAAAATCGGGTCAAGTACTTACCAAATATGGTTACGAGCTTAGACACTAATCCAATAGATATTAGTGCATGAAGGAGTAGTAGTAGAAGGGACTTAGTGGAGTCAAGGCAATTCTTGAGGAAAGTACGAATATATGTGGAAGGTAGTATGGGCCCGTACTACTGATTGCAGATGATACGTACTCGAATCAAGGAGGGCTGAGATGAATCCTGGAAACTTGTATTATGTTAGATCCCTCAAGTATGAAGAGTTTCTGATGGTTTTTATGGTGTATTTTCAGAATGGTGGTACTACGCACTAGACCAGTTGGCAGTTTAGATGCTGGTGATGGATTAGGCTTGGGCTCTGGAGCTTGGCAGCTAGACGACCTGACGAGGGAGTTCATATCCTTTGAGATCACGCACAATATTCTTGAGCAGACTCATGTGATCTTCGGTACGATCAAGGAGGGTATCCTGGAGCTTATGGAGGAGAGATTGATTACTTTACATGTCGAGGTGGCGGCCATGATGGGGTTGCGCACACTCACTTTCAGGGAGTTCAGGGCATGTGGTTCTTCCGATTATCATGGGGATCGGGACCCCATTGCGAGTACTAGCTGGTTGGGCTAATGTTGCCAACGCATTCCACACCAGCAGATTCCCTGAGGGGGACAAGGAAAGACTTGCATCCTTTCTTCTGAATGACAGGGCACATGAGAATGGAAAATCTCGAAAATATGGTAATGAAACCATTTCTAGAGAAAGTTGTGCCATCACTCTTAAAGGCAAGGATACCTATTTACCTGAATTTACCATAGGTCTGTCCCCTTTAAAACCCCCGACGAGGAACCTCACAAGAGTGTATCCTCAGGAGCAACTAGAGAACCATCCGAATCTTTATAAGATCCTTCCAAGGAACCTTTATAGTTCTTTGAGGAGGACGATCCTGCTAAGGAGGGGAGAAATTTCATTGGGGATGGAGATAAAATTCTTGTATTATGTGATTAAAAGGACTACTAAGGAAAGTAGTTAAGTATTACTCTAGAAGGAAGCCAAGGAAGGAAAAACTAGAGTCTATCATTGAGGAATAGACTCTGATCATTTCAAATTCTTCAGGAAGTCCCCATAGGTAGTACAGTTATGATAAAGAAAAGCTATGAACCAATACCATTTACATAACCAATGATGAGTTGGGAATCATCAAAGGAAAGCCATAGAATTTAAAGCTTAAAGAAGGACCTAGGTGTGAGATAAAAATAAAAAGGACTAAGAACCCCAAGCCAATTAATCCCTAAGCGTCTGAGCCCGAGTGTAGTATCCTCACCACCCTTTTAGAAAATAATCTATTTGTCATATCTAAGTTTTCATTCCTAACCTAAATATTTTCGTGATACTCGTGCATTTATTCTTAATTAACGTCCTGTTTTACGTCAACTATAGAGTTCCAAAGATGCCTCAGAGGAGAGTCACTAGGAAGAACCCCAAATCACGAATCAATTTTGACTAAGTAGCCATCGAAGCACTGATTGACCAAAGGGTCTCAGATGCCCTAGCTAATAGGAATGTTGAATCTGGACAAGGAAGAGGAACCGGAGGAGATAGTACTTGGGGTGGAAATGGAAGCCACCAAAGATCATGTACTTATAAGGAGTTCAGGAGCTACAAGCCTCATCCCTTCTTATGAAATGAAAGAGTAGTAGTCAGTTTTTGGCCTGGGAAAGTTGCAAATATGAACGATCAAAAGAACAATTGCATTGTGAAAAACACGATCGTGTAAAGTCAAAAACGCGTATTTCGGATGAAAACTCTTCAACTTCAAAAAATTTGACCCAACTTCCAATTCCCTTAGGTATTTTAGCTTCACTAAGCTCCAAATATGCATCCAAAGCTACTTCCAATGTACAGCTAGACTCAAAATATCTAAAAACGACATAAAAACATGAGTAGTAGGAGAAGTTTGATCATAAACAAGAGTGGAACATTATTTAAGCTAATTCACATGCGAATGGGTAAAATATGATGCAAAATTTTGACGAAAACTACCCTAAAAGATGCATAAAATGTCATTTATTAAGTCTAAAACCATAGTAGAATCATTTTTTTATGGAAATCTAACCTTACCTTAATGTTGTTAATCATCAAGTTTAAAGGGTAACAACAAAATCAATAATGATAGAAGGTACTATCATTATTGATAGGTCCATGTGAGTTAGGATAGTACATCATTGTTGAGAATGAGGATGAGTTAAGTCTGCTAACAAAGTTTTAGAGATATCTAAGCAATGTGGATGTTGTAAAACCTTGCATATATGATCTAAAGGTGGTGTCGCCTCAATTGAAGATTAATAGTATATCTTATAAAGGTCCATGGAAAGAATTTTAGCACATTTCCATATTAGCGCTTAGTGAGAATGGGAATATAATAGTGATGTGTAGGGGTAAGCCTAAGGTTCTATGTTTAAATCTATAAGGATACCATAGAACCGGTCTCCTTTGGATTGTCCACATAAAACAAGGGTTTAATCTTCATGAAACCTAAGTGACATAATCAATTAAAATGTAATTCTCTTGTATCCTACATTGGTGGAGCAAAAAACATTTAGTGGGTTTATAATGATTTTATCTTGATAGGCCTTCAAAGGGTTTAAGTAGATTAAGAGATGGGCCAAGACCCCACACATGCGCCTAGCCAAGCCAATAACGTAAGTGCATGAAATTGAAAGATTTAGGCACTTTTGGCCCTTTGTACGATGCATCTGTAGCCGAGGAGCATCTATTTTTGGTCAGTTCGGGTCAAGTCGGTTGGGCCAACTCAAAATTAACCATCGTTGACTTCGTGGTTAAGCAGACGAAATATTCTAGAAGCCTATAGAAAGACTGGATAAAGTCCAGTTCAAATCAAATGAGATACCAGATAACAATGTCATCAGATTCAAAATTCAAACTGCCACATGGCAACCTATGAATGGTTGGATTTCATTAGCGGATTTGCACCCAATTTCGATCTTTCTCTCTCTCCCTCTCTCTCTCTCCCTCTGTCTCTCTGGCTTTTTGGATTTTTGCAAATGGTAAAATCAAGTTTCCATAGAAATTGAAATGAAGGATATTTTGCATCACATCTTGGGTATTAAAGCTGAAGTTTACAACCTTAGAGTTACATAAAAAGCTTAAAAAATGAGATTCCTCATATAGTCTACACAACATTACACTTGTTTTTTTAGATTGGATCAATGTAAGGAATAAAGGAATCGAAGGCATGATTTTTAAGAAAAATCATGTGTCACGATGTGTCAATAGGGGGTCACAATGTGACTAGTCAATTTGAGAACTCATACCTAGAGCAATGTCACAGCGTGACATGTGGCTGGTCACAACGTAACAAGGGACGTAGCCCAAGCTCATGATCTATTAGGGGTTCCTTCATATTTAAACCCTCTAAACTTGGATTTATGGTTCATTTTTTACCCTCCATCTCTCTCAAACCTTAGAAACCCTAAACTTAATCCCTCTTGGTGGTTCTTGGATCATTTTAGTGTTTCTGGTAGATTAAATAAGAAGAAAAAGGTGTTCTAGTGTGTTGATTCAGCAAGGAAACATCATCGTCATCCTCGTGCATATTATGAACCTTTGTAACTGTCCAACATTCAAACTCAATGCTTCTAGGTTGCTAGATCTAAGCAAGTTGAAGTAATGGGATTCCATAAAGTTGGTAACTTTATGGATCCTTGAAGCCATTTGAGTGTTATATTGGTTCAAATTTGGAATTTGATTATATGTTGGACCTATGCATGAGATCTTTGGTGATATTTCTCCATGTTTGACCTGTTTGAGCCTTAGGCTAAGAATGAGCATGCATGGCTAAAAAGCATCAATCTTTAGATGATTCTGGATGTTAGGAAGCTTTTTGAAAAGTTGAGTTGAAGGCTTAATGGATTAAGGACTCAATACAAAACGGTGTGTCTCATCCGGTGGTCACGATGTGACATACAGGATGTCACGACATGAAGGTGGTAAGTTCCTTGATTATTTTGAATTAATGTGTTCACGACGTGAAAAAGGAGGTTTCATGTCATTATATCTGCTGTTTGGGTTATTTGTGATTGAGTTGACTGAGTTGGAGCGTGGCCGAGTTTGGATCGGGATGAGTGCATTCTCCTAATGTGACCATGGGTTAGTTACAACGTGAGGGTTACTTAATGGTGGTGTTGAATGTTGACTTTGACCATGACTATTAACTTGTTGATCTGTGTTGACTTTTGGTGAATATTGATGGATTTAGAATATAAAATAAGGTTGGACCTTATTTGATTCGTTAGGTGTGTTGTAGCACCTGTTGTGGGACGTTGAGCTGTAATTTATCTGGTTTCGTGAGTTAGGTGACTCTTCTCACTATATTTAGTAGGATGCTAACAATCCTTGTGACAATGTGACTCTTGCATTGGTATGTCGGATTGGGCCTGTGTATCTAGGGATGGGCCTGTTTTTATTATGGGCTAGGCCCATATGTATTATGGGTTGGGCTCGTATGTATGAAGGGATAGGCCTATTTATATCATGGGTTGGGCACGATTGTATGTTGGGTTTGGCCCGTTACTATGGGATGGGCCTGTTGATATGTATGGTATGTGGTATTTTGGGGAACTCACTAACCTTTATGCTTACGATTTGTGGTTTAAACATTTTTAGGTACTTCCAGTTCCAAAGGGAAGAGTCTGACATGATTACACAACATCCCCTAGTTTATATTCTACATTCTACATTTTGTCTGTTTGAAAAATAAAAAATTTACTACTATTTTGGGACATCACAAGTTCATATCAGAGCCTTTGTTTAAGGGATTCGAGCACACTCTCAGGTGTGTCTGAACTCAAACTAAGGAATTGGTAATATTTTGAAAGAAAAATAAGTTTGCTAAAAAGATATTTTTACAAAGAAAGAGGTGAGATGCGTGCAACCTGCCGAGATCAAGTAATTGATTCCTAAAATACCTATACATGCTGATATGTTATATGTGTTTTTACATGCTAGAGGTTAGCATGAGGATATGTTCATGGTTGCATGGTAGAATGGCTATTAGGAGAGATGCCTATTAAGAAGGATGCCTTTTGCTGTTTTGTGGCCTATAGAGTTTTACTACTCAAATATTGCTTTCTTTGTACTTTGTAGGACTCATATGGATGCGAGTTAAAAATTAAATGAATACATTAAGTTACATGCTACAAAAGTTAAGTAATTTTAGATGATTGATATGGCCTTGTTGTGTTGCTCTTGTTTGATTCCAACTGTTATAGTGTTGAGTCTTTTAGTCAAAATATTATTTAAGTTTTGTTTCATATAATTGTATTTATGAAGTAGTTAGCTAACATAAGTATGAGTCTTATAGCAGCTGATGGAAGGGGGTAGGAATCGTAGGAGAGCCTAGGAAGTTCTTTAGTGCTAGTGGTGCATTGTTTAGCGGGTATTGGGAGTATCAATATGAGAAGGTGACTTAAAGGATTCAGGATGATTCTTGAGGAAAGTATGGATATGTGTGGAAGGTAGTATTGGGCTCATACTAATGAAAACACAAGATCTGTACTCAAATCAAGGAAAGTCATGAGGATTCTAAGAAGTCTGCAGGATGAGGAGTTCTTTAGGTATGTTTTGATTATTTTATTGGTTGACTTTTAGTATGGCGATGAGCACTCATAGAGGAGGTTCCGCTTCTAGTTTTGGTTCAAGTTCAGGCTCTGGTTTTGAGTTGATTGATGAGAGGATACACGAGTTCTTTACATCTAAGATCACTCATGGTATTTTGGATGAAACTCATGTGATGTTTGGTACCATCAATGAGGAAATCATGGAACTCTTGGATGATTGACTTGGCGATTTTCATGCAGAGATTGAGGCTGATCAGATCGGGGAACTGACTCTCTCTTTTTGGGAGTTCAAGGTTTGCGGAGCCCCAGAGTTCTTTGGAATAAGGACCCTATTACTAGTGGTTGGTGGATTATTGACATGGATAATGCTCAGCAGACTAGTTTTTGTCCAGAGGGATCAAATGTGGGATTTGTGTCTTGCCTCTGAGCGATGGAGCCTACGATTGGTGGGAGTAGGTTGGTCACTCTTTGGGAGTTGAGGCCGCGGAAGCCATATCTTAGGCATATATCATGGAGAAATTTAGGGAAGATTTTGCACCATCTATTAGGATGCAACAGTCAGCGAGGAGTTTCAGTACCATCTCCAGACGACAAAGATGTGGCAGAGATCACTGCTAAGTTCTGGGAGAGGGTTTTGTTGGTTCCACAGTACGTTGTGGATGAAGAAGACGAGGTACCATGACATGCTACGAGATGATATTCGGGATTTAATGAGCTTTTCGAGCTGCAAGACCTTGGATGACATGATTGCTAAAGCCCAAGAGTAGGAGATTGAGTTGTAGTTTTGGACGAAGTGTCGGCCAGAGTAGGTTTAGTCAGTGATGGGCCAGGCAAAGAGACCCATGACTTATGATTCACTATCATGAGGCCATCAGGGAAAGGACCGTTGTGCCAAGTATAGGACAACTAACAATGAGAGTTGTCGTGAGAAAGGTAGGGGCTGCTTTAGTTGCGGCTAGGCTGGTCATTTTACCAGGAAATGTCCTCAGAGTTCAAGTATGATTTGTTTTCACTGCAACTAGGTGAGCCATAAGAGGTCGACTGTCCAAGGTTGTCGAGTGGACCGGTGAGGACACCTGCTCTAGCTACTCTGAGGATTACTGATGGTCAAAAGGGTAGAGTGGAGGTTCCAACGGTAAGGATCTGAGCATTTCAATTGTAGGCCAAAGAGAACTAGGTTCCGTCATTTGTTGTCTCAAGTATGTAACACATTCACTTCCTTCACATCCTTATTATTTATGCTTATGATCATGTGATTGTGTGTGTGAGAGGGTATGTTTGGTTTATTTATGTCTCCATCTAAGAGTCAGAGTTTCTTTATTATTGCTTGGTTATCATTACTTGACAGTTTTTTATATGACATTTTGCATATAAAGAATCATGTTTGAAGGGTATCTGGTTGAGTTCGTTGTAGGCGTCGACACTAAAGTTGACAACCAATGATAGCATGAGCTCTAGGTGGAAGTGAACTAAGTTTCTGCTTGGATGATTAGCAACTAGATTGATTTTGATGGTTTCAGCATAATCGGTTAGAGGAAGTTGCAGTGTAATTCTATTAAATTTTTTATATTTGAGATTGTTGATATCTTTCATGGCTGTGAGGTATTAGGAATTGGTCAGAACGCAAGTGCAGGGAGAGTTACTGTCAGATTTATGCTTTCATGGATCTGTGTGTGGTCCTCGCATCGGAAGCTACTAGGAAAAGATCTCGTTGTATCCAGTTTCCCTTATGGGACAACGAAGATCGAGTAAAGGAGTGCTTGTGCCACTTAGGTTGGATTTCAGTTGGAGGGATGGTTAACTCATTGGACCAATCACTATCATTATTAGGGTAAGAGGTATTGTTGAGGTATCAACTTAAGGGCATGGTTTACGCATGTTCGCGTGGCTTTTTCTCAGTAGTAAGCAAGTCATTGTATTGGCTATATATCCGTTTCAGATAGTGGGTTTATTCATTCTTTGTCATCGGTTTAACTTGTTTAAGGATTTGAATTTGTATCAGGGGAAGGTGCTTTGGATGCGATAATCTTTCATCAAAAATGCCAAAGTGTTTAATCTGGTTTGGGGTATGTGTACCCTAGATTTCTTCGTCATGGAATCTTAGTTTTTAAGAGCTTAGGATGGTGGTGGTTGAGCATTGAGGCTGTAGGATAGCTCGGAAAATCCAATGGTTATGAGGTTGGTATAGTATATTTGAATCCAAGTGGGGGAGAATCGTTAGGATTAGTGGGCATATTTCCAAGTGTGAATCAATGTGTAACTTCATATCCTAGGACAAGTAGAGAGCCACTTTTTTTGTTGTATGAAGCGAGGTTTATGCAAGGAATAAGGTTCATTGGTCAGTTTTAATCAGGGGGAAAATGTTGAGGATTTAGGTTATCTCGTCCGGGGGCGTGAATCATTGGTAGAGAGTTTTGTTAGAAAATATCTATATGTTCCTATCTGATGAGGTCTTTAAGGCTTGAAGCACGACCCAAATTCCTGTATGGGGTTTAGTAGGATGGGGTTTCAGCTCATGTTGATTTTGTCTTGGTAATATGGATAGTTGGCAAGGCCATGGGTTGGGCCCGTCGTTATTATGGAACTATTGCAAGATTACGGGTTGGCCCATAGTATTCGCTAGGATGAGTTTGGCTGTTACAGGAAAGGTTGTAAGACTAGGTGGATCACATTCTTCATTTGAGTTGAGTTAGACACTTTATTGTTATTTTAACCGCTCCATGTTAAGGCAGGAGATGTGTTAGAGTTTTAGGAGTGATTAGACTAGTATAGCTCCTGATTGAGGGTGAGGCCCATTTGGTTATACTAGCTTGGGTAAGATCCGTTGTCAAGGCCCGTTTAGTTATGTTAGCTTGGGTGAAGCCCATTTGGTTATGTTGTCTTGGGTGAGTGGACCATTTAGACGTTTGAGGTTATGCTTATGACATGTTGCACTACTAGAAAACAGACCTTTAATGACATGCAATTTATGACACACTTTGATTTATCATACGCAAAAGTGTGTAACCTTAAAATAGTGTCATCTCTTCAAAACATTTAAGGATTTAGGTCACGCATTATTGCATGCCCTTTAATTAGTGTCTCAAGAAAAAAATAAAAACACAGAGGGTGCTTTATCTTAAGTGCGCGTCCTCTATAACCGTTGCTTTCTAATTTTAATGAAACACGCCTTTAGTAGACAACCCGTGGGGCGGGGAGGGGGGGGATCCCCAAAATTTTGAAAACCCGCCTTGTTCTTTTCTTTGTTCTTTCTATCTTTCATCTTCGCAACCGACTCTCCTCTTGTTTCTCTATTTTAAGAAGTGATGGAAAGAAGGGAGACTGGGATGGATCCGTCGGTGATGATGAACGGAGGTGCTTTCCAGTCAATTTTGGAGATGGTGTTGTCGATTTTGATGGTGGTATCGGCATACATGCGGGAGTCCTTAGCAACAAGGAATCAAATCCACCCTTTTTCTTCTTGCTATAAAAAATTAGGTTTAAAGGGGTGAAATCCGTATCTTTGATACTTATATTTACTTCTCTATTTTGGATTGCCTAAATAAGAATAATAAGAGAGTTGACGACGGGAATCATAGTTACAGGGATCGCTCTATCAGCCATGGTCCACGTTCTGAACGTTTCGTTCCTAAACGCGATATGTTATCGTTCCAATCGTTGGCGGAAACATACTTTGGTGTGGAAACTACAAGATCTACCGAATGGCAAAATCAATTGCCGGAACGTGTTTTTAGCGATCAGAATTGGTCCATACGTAATTAGGATCACCAATTTGGAGTTTGGGTCGCTAATTTTGCATTTTTTGAACGCCGATTTGGTACCCTATTGCCACCGTTTTGTCTAGTTGGTCCAACACGATAGTCTATTTATTTGGTATTCCTTCTGGATACTTGATTATTCATGCTCATAGCATGCCCATAAGCGATTTAATTATTTAAAAAAATATTATTGTTATGTGTGTGAAATTGTTCAGTGATTTAGAGTTTTCGAACCTCAATAAGTTTGATTGAAACATGAAATTGTTCAGTGTTTTATGTGTGTGAAATTGTTCAGTGATTTACGGTTTTTGGATTGATGTATTTATTAACCCATGATCCCCAAGTTACCATAGATTTCTTAAAATCTGGTGACACCTCAAGATAAGGCACAACATTATCTCTTTCTTGATAGTAATTCACCCCGTCATAGTCACAGTTGTTATCAGCAAGCTCAATAGATCATGCTGTGAGAGAATTAATACAAGCTCTTCTCTTTCACATAAGATAAATTCATCCACATGTCTGTTCTTTTTTTTTTTTTCCCTTTTTTTACCCTTTTTGAAGTTTATGACACACAAATGTGTGTCATCTTCATTTATGACAGGGGCTTTAATGATACGCAGTGCATGTCCTAAACGCGCGTCGTAAGGTTACAACGCGTAAATGTGTGCCTCCTTCCTTTATGACAGGGTCTTCCTTGATACGCATTGCGTGTCATAAATGAGTTTCGTAAATGTGCGTCGTAACTATACGTCGTAAATGCGTGACGTAAATAGATGACATGCAAAAGCGTTTCATCTTTTGTTATGACAGGGCCTTCTTTGACATGCATTTACGTGTCGTCTGAGTGTTTTACGACACACATTGTGCGACGTAAAAGGTTGTTTTTCTAGTAGTATCGTATTGGTCGTGAGTCTCCAAGCCAGTGATGTAATATTGGAAAGATCAATGTGTTTTATGATCTTAACATTCTAGTATATTAAATGGTGTCACAGTGTATCGTGAACCAGTAAGTGTATGACTCATGTGGGTATTACTCGGTAGTGTTTGGCATGGTTAGAGTGTTAGAACATTTTGGAGTTGGGTAGCTCTATGATTAGCTTGTTTGATCCATGTTAGTTGATAGCTAGGATAGCCTTATCAGTTAGACTCTTGATTAGAGTCTCATTATGAAACCGTGTGTGAAGTCGTCAGCTTCAGCAATTAGTTGGGGATTTTGTATCCCAATTATTTGTAGGACAACATGGAATCAAAAGATCTTGTATAGATCGAGTATGCGAGTATTTGGTTAGCAGGATGTGAAGTATATGTTGGTATAGCACCAATGGTTGAGACTTGTGTTCGGAATCGCTTTCGTATTCGAGAGCAAGGTTATCGGCATCAGCGAATATTTGGGGATTTTGTTTTCTAGTTATTAGTTAGTTAATTCAGGTTTGGAGGGATTTTGTTTGTTCCGGGTTGCAGCGTGGAGTCATTATGGATGTGATTTGGAATGGTTATGTCCATATGGAAGTTAGACATGGTATATGGATTTCAGTTTTCAGGCGGAGCAGTTGGATTTTCTCTTTTTGGTGAAGAGCGGCGTGTTAAGGTTGGTTTCTTCGTCAGGGTATTTGATTTCTACTAAGATTGTGCTTTGTAGTAGTGTTAGAAGGCGGTTCCTTGTGTGAGATGATTTCTCAGTTCTATTTGGAATTCGGGAAGTTTAATCGAGGTCGGATAGTGTGGTAGAGTAATTTGTAAGCAATGGTTTTGAGGACAAAATCTAATTTAAGTGGGGGAGAATTGTAAGACACGTTTTCTAGATTGGATTAGTATAGGGCATAAAGGAGTCGAAGACATGTTTTGGGTAAAAATCATGTGTCACAAAATGACAAGTCAAATTGAGAACGTGTACCCAGAGCAATGTCATGACATGATATATGCTTGGTAGTGATGTGACAAGGGTTTCAGCCCAAGCCCATGATCTTTTAGGGTTTCCTTCGCATTTAAACCCCTAATCTCGGATTTAGGATTCATTTTTCAGCCTCCATCTATCTCAAACCTCAGAAACCCAAACCCTAATCACTCTTAGTTGTTCTTAGCTCATTTTGGTGTTTACCATAGCTTGAAGAAAAAGAAGAAGAAGGTGTTCTAATGTGTTGAACCAACAAGGAAACCTCATACGTTGCTAGATCTCAGTCCTTGTCCCCTTTTCTTTAATTTTGAGCAAGATGAAGTGATGTGATTCTATGAGGTTGGCAACTTTATGGATCCTTGAAGCCATTTGAGTGTTATATGGTTCAAATCTGCAATTTGATTGTGTATTGGACCTATACATGATATCTTTGGTGATATTTCTCTATGTTTGACCTAATTTGAGCCTTAAGCTCACAATGAGCATGCATGGCTAAAAAGCATCAATCTTTAGATGATTTTGGATGTTAGGAAGCTTTTTAGAAATTTGGAGTTAAAGGCTTAATGTATGGACTCAATCCATAAGGATGTGTCTCAGCCGGTGGTCACAACATGACATAGAGGGTGTCACGACGTGATGGTGGTGGGTTCCTTGATTATTTTGTCCTGATGTATTCATGACGTGACCAATGAGGGTTCATGTCGTGGTGTTTGCTGTTTGGGTTGTTCGTGATGAGTTGGATAAGTTGGAGCGTGGCCGAGTTTAGATCGGACTGAGTGCATTCTCACAACGTAACCATGGGGTTGTCACGACGTGAGGGTCAGTTATTGGTGATGTTGACTATTGACTTTGACCCTGACCGTTGACTTGTTGACCTGTGTTGACTTTTGGTCAACATTGTTATATTTAGAGTATAAACTACGTTTAGACCTTGTTTGATTCGTTTGGTGTGTCGTAGCTCATATTGCGGGACGTTGAGTTGTAGTTTATTTGGTTTTACGAGTCGGGTGAGTCTTCTTACTATATTGATAAGGATGCTAGCTGTCTTTGCGACTCTTGTATTGGTATGTTGGGTTGGGCCAGTTTGTATGATGTGTTGGACCCATATGTATCTTGGGTTTGGCTCGTTTGTATGACGGGTTGAGCCCAATTATATGTTGAGATTGTCCTGTTACTATAAGTTGGGCCCAATATGTAGGATGGACCCGTTGATATGTATCATATGTGATATTTTGGAGAACTCAATAAAATTTATGATTACTGTTTATGGTTTAAACATTTTAGGTACATCCAGTTCCAAAGGGAAGAGCTCGTCATGATCGCACATCATCCCCTTGATTTTATTCTGCATTGTTATTTGGTTTCCCTTTGATGTCGAGAATATTTATTCTATGATAGGTTCGGAGCAATGTTGTATCTTTTAGGTGTTTGAAAAATGAAAATTTTACAACTATGTTTGGGACGTTACACACAAGTCGACATTTGCAACTACGATGTTTGTTTTACTTTACTGTTATGTTGTTTAATTTCGTCTAATAAATGGACACTCATCTTTTACATTTCTTATAATCAGATCAAGAATTGTTGAAACGTAGTAACTATTAATAATAATTTATTTATTATACGTAACCAATCAACAAATAATTTTCAATACTATTTGTTATTTTTCTGTCTGATCTTTTTGATCTGATCTGATATTTTTAGTAAACATGTTTCCTTATACAAACAAGAGTGAGCAATAGTCGTTCTTTCACACTCAATCCCATGAAAATCCTACCTAAATATCAAATCCGAAATCCATAATTTGTAAAACGGGTAATTTGGTAATTGTGAAGGAACCCGAACAAACAAACTCGCTTCAAATTGAAAGTGGAGGTGAACTCATTGAAAAGGACATTTCAACTACGAGAGCTTGGCATGGCTTGATTTAGTTGAGCCTTTCGTCTTTTGCAAGTGGTTTGTGAATGGTGAGTAATCACACCACAATCAATAGCAACTCCTTGTGCTAGAATGCGCCATAATCGTGTCTCACACTTACACAACCCACCATCCACTTGCTTTATAATTATCGGATATAGATCAATCCTGCAATAGTAACTTATGTTTTTGTGAATAAAGTTCATATACTTTTTTATATTTAAAGAGTCTTTTAATAGTATTTAGTTCATTGGTTTGTACTTGAATAAGCTTTTAACACTGTTGATGAGAAAATTGAACTACTTTTGCACTTATTAAAAATATTCAAGGTATATATATATATATATATATATATATATATATATATATATATATATATATATATATATATATATATATATATATATATATATATATATATATATATATATATGACCATGTTAAAATGTAGATGACATCTATTGAGCGGATGTATGTGGACAATGTTATTCTACGAGAATGATTAAGAAAATAAATTGTTTGATAAGGTAAATATGTTAAACTTCATATAAATATCGTCATTATCATTAATTCTCACTGGTTTTTATTTATTTTTGTTCTTACCCATCGTTTTTCACCCATTCTTATTATTACAGAATACGATTATCGAGAACACATTATCGCAGAATAAAAATCATAAAATAAAGTCCATAATCATGGGGGGCTTAAAGGAAGGGGGGGGGGGGGGGGGGGGGGGGGGGAGTGAGGAGCTACACAGGATCTAATTTTTTTTTATTATATTTTTTTATTTAAAAATACAAAATTAAAATAAAGATAATGACTCTTTTTTTCTTGTTCGTCCTAGGCCTTTAAGAGTATTTCATTTTTCAGGACTGACCCTACATAATATCATTATAAACGATTTAATTAGTGAAAATACGTGACAATGATAGTAATTATGTGAGGTTGAACGTATTCATATTATCAGATAACAAATTCTCGTAGTTATTCTTACAAAATAACATCATTCACACGTCTCTCTCTCTCTCTCTCTCTCTCTATATATATATATATATATATATATATATATATATATATATATATATATATATATATATATATATATATATATATATATATATATATATATATAAGTTCAACTGAGAAAATAAAAAATAAAAAAGGTTGAGAATTTGTGAATTATTTTCAGCTAATCATTTAATTAGCATCTTATCATAAAATACACGACGACAAATTTGTAAATATGATATATTAACCTTCAATCTAGATATCATTTCTTCTGGATCGTTTATCTGTTCTTCATCAACACCATCTGTTATTCATTAATCTCGATTGTTTCTCTGTGTTCTTAATCAACATCATATGTTCTTCATCAACATCATACATTCTATTACTTGATCGCTATCAAAGTCAAGGGTGGATCTTTTCAAGGGCTGGGGGGATGTGAACCCCCTGATTTTGTTTTGGCATAAATACTCCTTACATTTTAATTTTATACATATTTAGTCCAAAAATATAAAATTTTGACTATGCCCCCCCCTTTTCACCAATTTTTATACAAATTATATTTTCGGCCCCCAAATGAAATATTGAAGCTCCGCCACTATCAAACACGAAAAAAGTTCAATTACTAAATGTAAACACAATTGAAAGTTTGTTACCCTTTAAGTCATTATCTCTTAAATGGTTCTAAATGTTATTACGGATGAGCACAAACGGGATATGGAGGTCACAAAAGTGAGGATGTTGTAATAATCGTATAATATACCTTTATTGTATAAGATACCAGAAACAACACTTAAAAATAAAGTATGAGCAATTTCAATCACAATGAAACTGAAGAAAAAATATGTGGTGGTTTCAAACATATATTTATGACACAAGCGACAGTTTTCACTCCAGAGGGTGGAGACAGTCGTTGTAGATCGTACGAGGAAGAGAGAACATATACTTAGGAAATAGACGACGATTTTTTACTACTGAAGATAGAGATGGTCGTTGTGAAGATAATATGATGTTATATTTAAATGAGGGTTTTCTCTAATCAAACATCCTGTCCTTATAAAGAGAAAATGTTCATTTAAATCTAACATCATATTATATTCACAATGACCATCTCCATCTTCTGGAGTAAATCGAAAATGTCCTAAGTATATGTTCTCTCTTCCTTGTACGATCTACAACGACCGTCTCCACCTTCTAGAGTAAAAACCGTCGCTTGTGTCCTAAATATATGTTTGAAACCACCATATTTTTTTTCCTTCAGTTTCTTTGTGATTGAAGTCGCTCCTACTTTATTTCTTTGTGATTGAAGTCGCTCCTACTTTTTTCCTTCATACGATTACTACAACATCCTCACTTTTGTGACCTCCATATCCCGCTTGTGCTCATCCTTAATAACATTTAGAACCATTTATTAGATAATGACTTGAAATGGTAACAAACTTTCAATTTTGTTTACATTTAGTTATTAAACTTTTTAATGCTTCATTTACCCTTGAGTTATTTGAAAATGTTCCGATTTTATCCTTATGACCAGCTAAAAACGATCATAAAAAGAACATTTACACATTTCAAAAAGTTTAAGGATTAATATATTACGAAAAAAAAATTAATGACCAAATATAATAAAAAACTAAAATATATTACCCTCTCAACTTATTATCCCTAAAAAGATAAGGTATGTGTGTTTTAGATCAACGTTTAATAGAAATCTATTTATAAAATAAAAGTATTTATATAAAACAGATAATGACGTTGACAACGACAAGTCCCCGCCAACTTCTATGTTATCCTTTTCTCAATTAAAATACGTTTAACAATTCCTTAAAAGAATTCAAAGTTTATTTGGAAGTAAATATTGTTATGACAAAAATGATCAAACACAATTTCAATAAAGACGTTTATAAATCATCGAAATTTATGTCTAAATATAAAGATACAAAAAAAAAATGTACAATGTTAATGTATACATCAAATTATAACCATAAAACAATCAGATTGAAGTCTACGGTTGTAGTTTCCTAAGATAAAAATTTCATATATATATGAGAAAAGTGAATATACCCTTAAGGGTATATAAGCTTAGGTACCAAAATACACCATAATACGTCGTTTTGTTTGATATATTTATTATAATGTTCTTAAACATAAACCTCTAACTTGATTTACTGTCAAGATTTTTGAAATTAACTATTATCTTTTTTTTATATCACATCTTTTTGTCGAATACATATTAGGCTACATATATTATAGTTGAAAATGAAAATTATGTAAGATGAAGATAAATGTGTAATTTATAAAAATTATGGAAATAAATCAAGTTAGAAGTTATATTATAAGAACATTAGACAATTAGAATGTATTATATAATACAAAACGACCTAGTATTGTGAGTTTAGGTACGCAAGCTTATATACCCTTAAGGGTATATTCACTTTTCCATATATATATATATATATATATATATATATATATATATATATATATATATATATATATATATATATATATATATATATATATATATATATATATATATATATATATATATATATATATATGGGAAAAGTGAATATACCCTTAATGGTATATAAACTTAGGTACCCAAACTCATTATAATACATCATTTTGTTTAATATATTCATTATAATGTTCTTAAACTTCAACCATTGACTTGATTTACTTTCAAAATTTTCGATGTTTCATTATTATTTTCCTCTTACATCATGTCTTTTTACCGAACACCTACTAGGCTATATATATTATAGTTGAAAATGAAAATTATGTAAAAGGAATATAAATGTGAAATTGATAAAAATCTTGGAAGTAAATCAAGTTAGAAGTTGAATTATAAGAACATTGGACAATTACAATGTATATATATGATACAAAACGATGTAGTATAGTGAGTTTGGGTACCTAAGCTTATATATCGTTAAGGGTATATTCACTTTTCCCTATATATATATATATATATATATATATATATATATATATATATATATATATAAATGAAATTTCATATATGAACCAACAATTTTTTTTTAATAATGAAAAAACTAAACAGTTTTATAAACAAAACTCATAGCAATGTAAGAAAATAAGATCATTCTGTAATTAACTTTTCAAATAATTTATAAAAATAACAATAACAAAACATTAAAAATGGAAATATAAATAAGAAAAGACTGGGCCAAAATTAAAAGTGATCAAATAGAGTTTCGCCAATTTCCTTTAGATCTGAATTGAGAGTAAATTCTAGTGGCAAAGGGCCAAAGAATAATAATCATTTTAAGGGCCAGTTATAAGAACCATCTTCGGCCCAATCCTCTCACATGTTTTTACACATGATATAAAAATTAATACATATCCTAATAAATATTAAATCATATACAAATAAACACCAAAGCATAAAAATATATATAAAAAAATCTATAAATAAATAGACCATGATAAATTATACAGTATATTGATCCGAATTAAACAAAAAAATCTTTAAATAAATAGACCATGATTTGGACCTTGAAGCCCAACTTTTTTTTTTTTTTTTTTTTTTTTTTTTTTTTTTTTTTTTAATTACGTCTATAGACAACCGTTTAACAATATTGCAATTTGCAAGTACTGTACACTTAATATAGTAAATATTGCGAATATTATTCGAATTTCAAGTTACACATTGCTATTAATGTGAATATTGTAAAAGATGCGGCTATGAAAAAAAAAACTAAAATATATTGTAAAAATTGTGAAATATATAGCTACGAAATAATTATATCATGCAAAAAATATAATTTATATGTCGACAATATTCACGTGAGTAAATTTTAACATGGTTGAAAATACGAATAGTTTTCCTCTAAACTTATAGAAAATAAAAGGTGAAAAGTACTGGTAGTGATGCAAATATATTTTAGTTGTGACTAGTAACAAGTGTTTTAAAACTGCATCATCCAGTTGACTTAAATAAAATAACAATTAAACTCATATTGACGGTTTATAATTAAATACCAAATATACAAAAAAAAAAATTGTTTTATTTTATCACAAATATTAAGTGAAATCCTAATTATACAATATTGTGTGTGTGTTTTTTTTTTTTTTTTTTTTTTAAATACGAGCTTTGTGATCTTTTTTGTATATACTCAGCTATCTATTTCAGATTTTTGTTCTTTTAGATGATTGCAAACCTAAAAAAAATCTGTATGTTAGCTGTTAAAAACAAACAAAACCTATAACATGTAGGTGACTAGCTTAAAAAAAATCTAATTAAATAATATCAATCGACCTACATCAACGGTCATATATTATATAAAAAATTAATCATTCGTATGAGATGGTTTTCAAATTTGGTATCGTAACAACTATTATGTTTATTGAATTTTTGTGGCAAAGAAAACAATATTCAATTGTAACATATGACTTAAATTTATTTAAAATAATACCAAATTAGAAAAACAATAGAGGGGAAGGTGAAAGAAAGCTCATGTGAACCTTTGCTTATGATAAGGTTTTGATTTTTATGTTTATCCTTATATCATAGGGGCCCACCGCCGCAACCGAGCACATGATCTGACGTCGGCGGCTGCCAACCACCGCCCATAACGTATATGGGATGTTGACATTTTGAACACCTTTTACAAACTTTTAACATTTACCCTTCGGCTTCTATTGTATGCTTTAAATTTTAATCCTAGCTTTTTAATAAGAACAATAAAGCATTAAAAAACTTGAAGTAATTATTTTATCAACAAGTGTATGTGAAATGTCAATTTGTGAATATAGTTAAATGAAGAATAAATAGAATTAGGCTGTGATTAAAAATAAAAGAAAACTATCAAAATTTTCGTGCCATTTTAATAGTTTTCTACAAAATAGTGAACAAAATAATAAATGGTTAAAATAGTTATAATTTTCACAGGACATATCACGAAAAAATGATATGGCTTGGCAAAATCTTTAAAAAAAAAAATTCAAATGAAAAGGACGTCGTTTTTCCCCGTTGACTATGAAAATGTGAGCCGACTATGAAAAAATCATGGGCCAAGACTCGGTTCTGCAAGGTATCATTTGGTAAAAGAACTGGGTGGAACAAAACTGGAAAAGAATGGATTGATTAGGATATGACTGAACAAATAATTTGTATATCGTTGATGAAGCTTGAACAGTCAATAACAAATTGTTTGAAAGTATTTGGTAACAATAGAACTAAACATAACAAGATGAAAAATAACCATAATACCATTTTGCAAAAAATATTCATAATAACTTTACTTTTACATACATAATTTCAAAATAGACATTTTTATTTAAAAATATTTAAACTTCTCATGTTAAAACAAGTTCTAATACCAAATAATACAAATTGTTTCAAAATGAGCAAAGTTCTAAACCAAAATGGTTTCCAAATCCTTAATTTTTTTTAAAAAAATAACAACTTCAGTTATTATCTTCCAATATAGTCTACGCAAAAAATGGTTTGGTAGTTGCGTCCAAACTATTCCACATCTGTAACAAATTCAGGTTTTTTGTAAACTTCAAACAAACTCACAATACCAGATCCAATTTAAGGTTATTTTCATCAAATTGGGAAAACAAGAATACGAGTTCTCTCGAGTTCCACCTTTTTGGGTGGAACTACTTTTCAAGTGAATTATTCATTGGATTTAGTCAAACTTTATTTTTGTTATTGTTCCTATAAAACATCATCTCAAAAATTGTACTTGTGTTGTGTTCCACCGAGTTCTCCTCACCAAACTGGCCTTAAGGGTACAATAACTATTTTTTTTTTTAATTTTTTTTTTCATTTTTACACAATAGTTTTGCAACTTAATCCAAAATCTCAATGAAGACAATGGGTTGGAACGACGAGGTTTTTTCTTAATTAGTTATTTATCTTTATCCATGTTTTTTGTGTATACTGTCAAAAATTAAAATCTGTAACATTTGGTAGTAAAGTTCCACAGATGACAGTAGGTTTGAATAGAAGACAGATGACAGCGTCTTTGTTTTTATTTTTTCTACTAAACATATGATTTAAATAATATTACTTGAGAACTAATTCCGATCAAATTTTTTCATAACAAATACCATCATATAACCCTAATGATCGTGTCTAAGCCCTTCTAAGCCTAAATCAACAACAAAATATCTTTTTTAATGTGCATGTATGCACATTCAAATACGCATATATGTACATTTATGCATTTTGCTTTTGTTTTCATATTTCCCCTTTGTTATCAACTTGCCATCGATATGGACAATGTCATTAGGGTCCTATGGTGGTGTTTTGAGTGAGAAAATTTGGCCAGAAATCTCAAGTTCCTATGCAAAAACACGGCCGATGGAGAAAGAGACGGAACCAAAGATGAGGAAGATTAGGACAATGGAGGAAGTTTAGGAGTGAAGATGAGGAAGAGACCGAAACATATTTAGGACCCTCATCTTTCCTCATCTTCGGGTGCATCACACCCCTACCTGCATGAAGACCACGATGTTAGGACGATCACTTGGATGCTAACGTGACAGACTTAAGAGAATAGAGGACCTAATTGTATGAGCAAGTACAATGATTTTTCGAATTTAATAGTTGCCCCCAAAGAAAGTCATCTCGATGTAATTGCAATTCTACAAAGTAGCACGTTTCCTACGTCGCAACCGTACGTACACCATTAATGGACCTCAACCTTAATGGATGATATATCTTTTAGGGCCGGTCCAAACGTATATGAGGTCCGCGGCGAAAAGAAAAAAAATGCACCTAAAGAAAAAATAGTAAAGATTCAAAAAAAAAATTATTTTATTTAACTTTTGAGCTATTTTGAGTTTGACCCAACTTTAAGCCCGAAAAATCATTTAAGTAATATATATATATATATATATATATATATATATATATACACACACACACACACACACACACTACATAGCCCAGAAATTTTGGGCCCCCTGGAGATGTGAAACATCCCAAAATACGACCCAAAATTTTTTTGTTTAAAATTACTAAATATACTAAAATAATATCCCAAAATAAAACCCATACGTCAATGTTTCAAAACAGTAACTAATAGTTATATAGAACTGTATCAAAACTGTATCAATCACATTTATGAAAAACTAAAAATATCTCCCAGGATAGCTGAAACTGTGGTGTATGCGATGCCATCAACCCGAGCTCTTCCCTTTACTTGCGGATGTACCTGAAACTGTAAGCACGAAGCTTAGTGAGCTCCCCCAAACTACCACATACCATACAATACATATAAACACATACTGGGCCTTGCCCACTGCATCGGACCGAAGTCCGGAAACTGCATCGGACCGAAGTCCGAAACTAACCAGGGCCTTGCCCTCTGCATCGGACCGAAGTCCGGAACTACTGAGGCCTTGCCTCCTGCATTGGACCGAAGTCCGGAACTGACTGCATCAGACCGAAGTCCGGAACTGACTGCATCGGACAGAAGTCTGGAACTACTGATCATAGCATAGCATAAACATATCAACTAGCATGAACACATAAATAGCATACTGCATCAGGCTGTAACCCGGAACATATAACACATAATCTTGTCTGAGCCACGAAGCCTTCAAACATAATAAAATCTGCATCGGACCGAAGTCCGGAAACTACTGCTACTAAACGGGCCAGCATTGTGGCCTTAGACCCGTTTCTACTGGAAGGAAACTCACCTCGTGATCTGGCTGCTGAGTGTATGGCTCTGGAAGCTATCTGCTGCTGCTTCGGTAACTCCCCGGCTACAATTCCACAAATACACTCAATCAAAATACTAATAACTGCATTGGGGTAAAATGACTCTTTTACCCCTGGCTAAAGTCAACTCTCCTGGTCAAGGTCAACTCTTCTGGTCAAAGTCAACTTACAGTTGACCTGACTCGCCGAGTTAGGCCGCCAACTCGCCGAGTCCCTACTCTCATTTCTTAACCCTGCTTGCTGCTACTCGTCGAGTGTGGCTTGAACTCGACGAGTTCCCATTCGATTCTAAAACTCAGACTATCTGCATCCGACTCGACGAGTTGTATGAACAACTCGACGAGTTGTTCTTGAAATTATGAGGATTGCCTTAGACTCGCCGAGTTGTATAAACAACTCGCCGAGTCCTTCCATTACCGAGTCTAACCTCCGACTCACTGAGTCCATTCCACTACTCACTGGTCTCCACTCGGAATCACTCAAAGGGGAAAGATCGGGGACTCGCGACTCGATTCGCCGAGTTACATGCATGCAATTACTAAAAACTCGCTTCTGATTAAAACCATTGCATACAATACATATATTTGAGTTCCTAAGGCTGGTTTACCACGTAAAGTTCCCAACTTTACGTGCACAAATGCATACAAAAGGATATAAAGGCTAAAAAGGCACTTGAAAGAGTAGATCTAGGGCTATTATGCAAAATGGCTTCATAAAGTTGATAGATCTACGTTTTTGGAACTGAAACATGGCTAGATCCGAAAGCTAATCCATCCAATATGATTTATCTACTAAGAACAAGCTAAAGAATTGGCTACATATGCTTATAAAGGAGAATCAATCATCAAAACTGGAAGAAACCGATTATTACCTCAAGATACTCTGAAATAGGTGCAAAAACTTGGATCTTCTTCTTCTCCTATGGATCTAGCCTCCTTTTTCTCTTCAAAACTTCAAGATTTAAACAAGAAAATCTCAAATACTCAATGGAATGGTCAGGGTTTGCCAAATAATTCTTTGAGGGTGAAGGAGACGAGTTTGGGGGCTCTTAAGATGGTTTAAATAGGGTGCAAACCCGGGGATTTAGGGTTTCAACCTGGCAGGCCGACTCGCCGAGTCCCGAATATGGACTCGCCGAGTCGCCGATCTATACGCTGCCCAAGACCACGACTCTACTCGACGAGTCGGGCCATAGACTCGTCGAGTCCCTCTACAAACTTCTAAAATAAATAATATAAAGCAACATACCATAGACAGGTCGTTACAATTCTCCCCCACTTGACTCAGACTTCATCCTCGAAGTCTGCTACGGCTGAATCTGCAAATAACTCTGGGTAGTGCTCCTGCATCTCATCTTCAGCCTCCCACGTCCACTCAGACCCCTTCCGGTGCTCCCACTGCACCTTCACTAACTGAATTACCTTGTTCCTCAAGGTCTTTATCTTTCGGTCCAGAATCGCGACCGGCCTCTCAATATAATTCAAGCTACTATCAACCTGAATATCTTCTAAGGGAACAACTGCTGACTCATCCACCAAACATTTCCTTAACTAAGACACATGGAAAGTTTTGTGGATCTGGCTAAGCTCTGCCGGAAGATCCTACCGATATGCAACCCGACCCGCCCGGGCCAAAACCCTGAAAGGACCAATGAAACTGGGGCCCAGCTTGCCCCTCTTCCAAAACCTGATGACACCCTTCCAAGGTGAGACCTTCAGAAGGACCATATCGCCTACCCAGAACTCCAAGTCTGAACGCCTCCTATCGGCATAGCTCTTCTGTCGACTCTGCGCAGTCTGCAGTCTACTACGAACCTGCTGAATCAACTCGGTCGTCTTGAGCACCACCCCCGTGCTCCCAATGACTCGCTGACCGACCTCGCCCCAAAAAATCAGGGTCCTGCACTTCCTCCCATAAAGCATCTCAAAGGGAGGTCAATCAATGCTCGCATGATAACTGTTGTTATACGAAAATTCCGCTAACGGAAGATACGTATCCCAACTGCCACCGAAGTCTAGGACACATGCCCGAAGCATGTCCTCGAGAGTCTGAATCGTCCTCTCGCTCTGCCCGTCCGTCTGAGGGTAGAAATCGGTGCTGAAATGGAGACGAGTACCCATCTCGTCATGAAACCGCTTCCAGAATCTGTATATAAAACGGACGTCTCGATCTGACACCACCGATACCGGCACTCCATGACGTGCAACTATCTCCCGCACATAGATTTTGGCTAGCTTTTCCGCCGATATGCTCTCTTGGATCGGTATGAAATGAGCACTCTTCGTCAACCGATACACTACTACCCAAATCGAATCTACCCCACGTGCGGTCCTGGGAAGCTTGGTGATAAAGTCCATGGTGATGTCCTCCCATTTCCACACGGGAAAGTCTAACGGTTTCATCTTGCCGTGAGGTCTCTGGTGTTCTGCCTTGACCTTCCTGCAGGTCAGGAACCTCTCTACATACCAAGCCACATCCCGCTTCATGCAGGGCCACCTATAATTGGGTCGAAGATCTCTATACATCTTCGTTGCCCCTGGGTGGATGGAAAATCGAGACTTATGAGCCTCGTCCATCAACACATGCCGTACTCCGCCCCCATACGGTACCCACACTCTCCCATGAAGGGTCAACAACCCCCGACTATCATAATCAAACGAAGCTACTTGGCCCACTATCCTCTCACACTTCTGCCTCTCCTCCTTGAGGCCCTCAACCTGAGCCTCCCTGATCCGATCCAATAATGGAGTAATTGTTGGGTTATGAGCATTCTAACACTCCTAAGTGTACATGCAACCCTAAATACCTTGGATCTATGTTTTCTCTATTATACATGCAAATATGAACATCCAAGGTATTATCCTAATCTAGCATACAAAATATCAATATAACAAGATAGAATACATACCTCTTTAATGGTGCTTGTCTCCATGAAGCTTGAGTGCTTAGTGCCCCAAGTGTGACACCTCAAATGGTTCACACAACACCATAAGCACTTGGAATAACTTAGAGAGAAATTAGAACACTTCATGAAATCGTGTAGCCCTCATACATACACATAGTGTTAGTCATAGTCACGATTTCTTGAGCCATGGGTTTCTTTTATATGGTGGCTATTAGGGTTACACCATGTAACTCATGACTTTACCCATTCCTTATGCTCCATGGGTTTTAACCTCCATGGAGTATCCATGGGTCACCCCATGGACTTAGTCCAACATAAGGAATCTTGGATCACAAGCCCACATATATAAGAATGAATGATTTACACAATCAACCCATATATTTAATTAGTCTTCTTTTGATCACTTAATTAATTCTAGATTAATTCTTGATCAATACTAATTAAATAATCTCATTATTCTTATTATTAATATACTAGAACTTATAATATATTAATAACCGTAAGTGTCTTATTTCTCTCATTATAGTCTATCCAAGTGCATGATGCCATGCAACCCAAATGGACCATGCCGGGTCGGGTCAAGTCTAACCAATTATAGTTATGGACTTAGACATTAATCCAACAGTCTCCCACTTGGATAAGTCTAAAACTATTATTGCGTATGACTTCAGGAACCAACTAGCAATCGTAGCTCTCAAAAGCTTCTGTCGAACTCTGACCTTGTAGATGAACTCTGATCTTTGTCAACGACTTGTCCATTAGATAAGGGATCATATATTCCTCCATTCTAGATATCATATAGACTGAGACATGGATTATAATCATTCTCTCTGTCCATTTTGTTGTTTCCCGATTTCCGATTTATGACGACTGACTAATTGAACAAATCAAATCAGTCCTGGCCCGGCCGAGCACTTCCATTTGTCATCATCAAATCATCGAGGGGCCCACAGATATCGCTTTTATCCCGAAGGTAAAAGGAATGGATAAACTTCGACTCATATGGCTTGTTCTACTACTTGTTGAATCATACACAAAGGCACGTTTTATAGCACCGAGTTACCAAATGCAGTTTCGTGCAATCAATGTACAACCGACTCATAGTAACAACTCATATCTCTAGGTTTGAAGAATATAAGATATTATCGTCTCATGATCACTCGTGATAAAATCCATGAAGTGATTCCAATGAGCGCGGGTTGAATCCAATACTCAGAACTTATTGTAGCCCTTTGTCCAACAACTTAGACCTCTACAAGCCAACCCATGACAGTCTTAATTCATATCTACTTCCAACATATGACCGACTGTGGATGGTTTGAATAACTTAGTCATTCCGGAAGAATAACCTAGTTTATTCGGGAAGTCAAAACATGCAAAGTGAAACACAATAATAATTGAATCCAATATGGTCTCAGAACTTATGAATATAAATAAAACTCCTTTTATTTATCACCATATGATTACACATTATTCATTGTATATTGTTTCAGCTATCAACATTATTCTTGAATTTGAAACAATAGTTGTCTCATGCTCCAAGCATGCACACTATGTTTTTCTAAACAGTAGTCATGCCATACACCAAGTATGCATACTATGTTTGTCTATGATCTTTACCTTGTGAACTAGATCAATTGAACATAACTTTAATGATTCTCTTTTCACACTCCCAAATCCTTACTGCAAATGCAAGAATTCCAAATTCATGTCATTTACTGAAATCTGTTAGATTCTAAACTGATATGCATCGATCCTCTTGTAATGATTATGCACAAAGTCAAAAAAGACTTAACAACAATCATTACAGAGCATTCCAAAGGAGATCAACTCCTTGGAACCATCCTTCTTGCATTAAGTTTCCTTAATCTTACACAGATTGAAAATTCTAACTTTGAAACATTTCCAGATTCAATTTCGACTATCACTTCTGAACAAGAGTTGCCTCCTTACAGATTATGTCAATATGGTCCATCCAGAATTATCACTATACTTCCAACTGTCCTTGAGCAACCAATCTTTGGTAAACCTTAGATTGTCCTCGACAATTGTTTAATCCTTTTAGTCATATCCAGTTCTAAACCTTTTCCCTTCTTAATGCCCTAGACATTTGGAAAATTTTAGAAAGGATGAATATAGCACATGTAATCGATCCTATATCCGAAGCATATGGGACACGATTCATGATGTCTCACATAAAGACTAAACCAGTCTTTTGCTATAACATTTCCATTTCAATTTGCCAAGTTCTCATAATTTAGATTATGAAAAGGGATGCCGTAATCATAATCGAATTTAAGAACGCAAATAATGGACCCATATACAGAATTTCCTTATGTGGAGCCATTCCAACATGAAATTCATATATATCCTTGACTAAATGATTAAAACCTCACGATCTAAGCTTATAGATTTGAGATGAAGTATAATTTCCTCTCCCTTAATTATAGCAAAACAAGTTTTTCCCAATTGAAACCTTTTGTTTTCTATAATTAACATTGCTAGCTTGCAATACTTATCGTAATTATCATGCTCCCACTAACATGATGATTATTAGCATAACACTTATGCTCCCACTAGCTTTGACATGTACTCAGAAAGCTCGACTTCTAGAAATCAATACTTTATTGACTTTCTTACCAAAGTTCAGATTTCTGATACTAGATTGTTTTGATAAGACTTTATCAAAAACATACCCCTTCCCTTAGATAGCTCATGGGTGTGTCAAAACAATTTTAAGAACTATGAAAAGGGATGCCGTAATCATAGTCTTGATCGTTTTGACCTTTGCCATTTCTCACAAGTCCAAGTTAGTGTGCCGGTAAACCACACACGCTCCACTAACGACTTTGAGATCACAATTGCTATCTAGCTAAAATCTACTTAGTGGAAGTGTTTCCTCACCATCATTTTCATGAATCGGAGAGAAACCTTATGACACTTAGATTTAATGGTGTATGAGTTCTTATCCATGTGAAATTGTCAAAACCATAGTCACAAGACAAGGATAATGACAAATCCAAACTCATATGGACTGAACTCAATCTTAATTTCTTGCCACCTGGTAGCTCAAGGGCCTACCATTGCTTCCAAGTTGTTGTGCAACACATTGAGAACTCTAAGAACTCATATGCAAAGCCAACTTTAACTGGAATGGGCACAGAATATGTCAACGCGATAGGTTATAAACCTTAAGTCGTGTGCTAGTGAAGAACTTTAGGTTTTATTCTTGATTAGTTCTTAAGACTTTCAAGACCTTTAAGACTCCCACTGTCCTCTTGACCTATAAGACTCCCTTGTCAAACATCCAAGAGATAGTGCGGATTCTAATCAAGACAAACACTTCACACAATTGGCCTAAGTTGGTCTTTGTTTTATCCAAAACATCACAACTTACCAATTTCAAATGTACAAGAGTAGAAAACTTTTACTCTTACATTTGATAAGTGTTTTAAACCTTCTTTAAGACATGTCACTCAAATTACAATCTTGGAGTACGACTCTAAGACTTGTATTGGAACGAAGTATGACTCATCTTCTTGATTTAACCATTTCAACAATTCAAGATCCCTTCTTCTTAGTCATAAGAATGCACTAAGACTTCCTTAGAGAACTAATTTTGATATGGTTTCTTAATCATTAAGATGATCACAAAACTGATACTAAAGTACTCTCCCATCTTTTCAGATTTGAGAACCTTTTATCCTTCTGCCTAATTTGATTCTTCTTATTCGCTCTGTTTTACATTGGAACCTTTTCCAATGTCTCAGAGTTACACTTAAGCTTGTAAGTATAATCATATTTATTGAGCTTTAGCAAACTATGACGAATAGTCTTATCAATCTTTTGTGGTGGACTTAATCAGTGCACATGACTATGTACTCGATCCCTTAGTCCATTACTTGACTCACACATCCATGTGAATAAGTAATTAGTCTTAATTTTCCAATACTTGAAAGTTCTCATTCATCATGATATACAACTTGCATGATTCCAAGTTTCGATCCAATTAAGACTTGGTGATGAGAATCTTTCCTTTATTTGATAAATTTAGACATTACCACAAATGAAAGAATCAATTTCATATTTCCACTCTTGCTATTAATGGAATCATATAAGCAACAATTTTTCCTCAAATGCCATTGTAAGGATATTTTTTTTTAAAATAAATAAAATCAAAATTTTTTTTATTATTTTAAAACTATGCGGAAAAACTTATCCTTACAATCCATACGAAAACTTGTTGTTGTCTATTCCTTAGCAATATCTCATAACTCCTAAGAAGTAGCTCAAGAATCCGATCTTCAAACTACGCGATAGAAATCCATCTATGCGATCAGATTCAGCATATTCTTTCTTTTAAGTTCCTTTACTTTTCTTTGATTCTTAAAACATTACCATGTGACCCAGTCACATCATGTATCCGGAATCTCAGAATAGAAACTTAACAGAGTTAGATTAGTGGACTTTACCTGAAGTAGAGTCAATCTTATTGACTTTAACATCCTTAGGTAAACTTGGCAGCTTCGCAACTAATGACCCTTCCTTTGGCAATATAAACATATGGACCCTTTGATAATGGTACACGGGACTATCACAGACTTAGCTTTTCTCTTTACCATTTGTTCAACCGAGTTGACTATGGCCGATCCCTTTCCATTGGGAAGAGAATGCTTTTTCTGTATTTCCAGTGTCACCATTGTCAATGTCCATAAAGTTTCAGGAAGTTGATCTTAACAATAGATAAGATCATTAAGGGTCTTGTCATAGTCTATTTCATAGGTGTCCCAAAGGAACTCACTATGTGACTTAGAAAGTGATTGAACCACCAACTTTTCTCAAGACTTTGACACCCAACTCTCCCGACTTGTCAATATGTGACTACATCTCCAAGATGTGATCACACCTAGACCTTGCCTTGCCATTAGGGCTTGAGTGATCTTAAACTTTTCAAGAACTTGTGGGTTAGGGAGAATAATTGGAAGAGGAGAGAGAAGTATGATATCCATGGGACATCATCTTCATTTAGGAAAGCTTGTTTCAAGAGATTTGGGAAGATCATAAATGTCTAATCCAGACATGTTATGGGAGATATTCAAGATAGTTGATCTTTGAGTCCTTAATATGACACCCAATATGAAAATATTAAGGCTAGGACCCAACAAACTATTTTATAACTTAGAAGAGGTATGCCGTAATCCAAGCTATAAAACAATTTGAAGGTAGGTGAATGACGATTCACCAATTTCCACCAAGATAAACGAAATGTATTATTAGGTTTTAATTGGTTTTGAAACTCCTAGATCTTTTGAGATTCATTGAACTGTTCAATGGCATGTTTCAATCTCGAGTGTGCCCTTCAGGTTTTGTGACTGGGATTCCGAGGATCACAAAACAAGGTGTGAAGTAACCATGCAAATTACTGGGTACCCTTAAGTGTTTATCCCTCAATCGATGTGCCGGTTAACCACACACGCTCCATCGATACTATGATAAACATTAAGTTACCCTTTGCCTACCTTGTTAAATACGAGTTAGTGTGCCGGTTAACCACACGCGCTCCACTAACCGACTCAAACAAAGTGCAAAGTGTAATTTCGTGGATTAGCACCTTATTCACATTTTTCTAAGTAACTAAGATTGGGTATTATTAAAAGTTTAGTTACTTAGTATTTATCATTAATACTTTTAATGAAGGGAGAATTATAGTCATGTCAAACCCGTTCGGCTAACGACCCTCCACCAGTCAAGCGAGCGGTGGGTGAGAGTGAACACCCATTAAGTTGCCATTTTATAGGCAACAACCTTATACCCACCTTATAGACAGGCTTCGTGAATGAGGCGTACTAGCGGTAAGACCGACTTTACTCTTATACATATAAATATTATTAACTTATAATATTATAAAGTATAAGGGTTGAATTTTAACTTTTAAAATTCTAAGGGCTAACTTGGAATTAAAGTATTCATAAGAGAAAACTTTACAAATTCCAAAACTTGAGGGCAAGTTTTGAAACTACTCAAAACTAATTAATTCCATAACTTATGTATTTAAAGTAGTTTTAATCCAAAAACTCTTCAAGTTCCATAACTTGTGGACAAATTATGGAAGACTTTAAACTAATAAAGAATTAATCTTTTCTTTATTTTATAACTTATGGAATTAATTAAGGTTACATATTTTATTTATTTATTTATTAATGAAGTGACTCTTGAACCTCCATAACTTAAGGACAAGACTCTTCATCTTTTTTTGTAACCTTTGCCAACTTTATGAGTTTTATGAGTCTTTAATGTGACTCTTCATGTAACTTAAGGATAAGTTACACAAACACATTTTATACTCAACTCTTAGATTAATTTGGATTGAAAACAACTTTTTCACTCAACTTTTCTATTAATCTAAGCAACTCATAAGAACAAGATAATTCAAATCAAACTTTTTCATGTAATTAGTCTAACCTTTAAACTAATACAAAACATGAATCTATTGACAATTATCTTGAAAATGGATTAGCATGAACATTACCACATTTAAAAACAAGTTTATAAGTTCAAAACAACTTAGGGTAATGTTCCTAGTCCATTTCTATCCAAAAACCTCGAAGATATGCTGTCTGGGGTCCAACTCGTCGAGTGCATGAACTCAACTCGGCGAGTTGGATGCATTTTGCCTTGGACTCATCGAGTCCCTTCATGGACTCGGCCAGTCAGCTCGGCTGACAGCATCAAAACTTGATTTTTCAGCTTCTATTGCAGGTATAACAAGAAAACAAGCCTAGGCTCTGATACCACTGTTGGGTTATGAGCATTCTAACACTCCTAAGTGTACATGCAACCCTAAATACCTTGGATCTATGTTTTCTCTATTATACATGCAAATATGAACATCCAAGGTATTATCCTAATCTAGCATACAAAATATCAATATAACAAGATAGAATACATACCTCTTTAATGGTGCTTGTCTCCATGAAGCTTGAGTGCTTAGTGCCCCAAGTGTGACACCTCAAATGGTTCACACAACACCATAAGCACTTGGAATAACTTAGAGAGAAATTAGAACACTTCATGAAATCGTGTAGCCCTCATACATACACATAGTGTTAGTCATAGTCACGATTTCTTGAGCCATGGGTTTCTTTTATATGGTGGCTATTAGGGTTACACCATGTAACTCATGACTTTACCCATTCCTTATGCTCCATGGGTTTTAACCTCCATGGAGTATCCATGGGTCACCCCATGGACTTAGTCCAACATAAGGAATCTTGGATCACAAGCCCACATATATAAGAATGAATGATTTACACAATCAACCCATATATTTAATTAGTCTTCTTTTGATCACTTAATTAATTCTAGATTAATTCTTGATCAATACTAATTAAATAATCTCATTATTCTTATTATTAATATACTAGAACTTATAATATATTAATAACCGTAAGTGTCTTATTTCTCTCATTATAGTCTATCCAAGTGCATGATGCCATGCAACCCAAATGGACCATGCCGGGTCGGGTCAAGTCTAACCAATTATAGTTATGGACTTAGACATTAATCCAACAGTAATCACTGTCATCCTCAGACATAAGTCTCTGATAGGGGCTGCTGTCACCTTTCGGCTCAAGGCGTCGGCCACTACATTGGCCTTCCCTGGATGGTAAAGGATTTCACAATCATAATCCTTCAGCACATCCAACCATCTCCTCTGCCTCATGTTTAGACTTGGCTGATCCATAAGGTATCTCAAACTCTTGTGATCCGTGTAGATGGTACAACGGACCCCATAAAGGTAGTGTCTCCAAATCTTGAGGGCAAACACCACTGCCCCCAGCTCTAAATCGTGGGTAGGATAGTTAGCCTCATGAGGCTTCAACTGTCTCGAGGCATAAGCTATCACATGCCCCCGCTGCATCAATATTGCTCCCATACCTGTGGTTGAGGCATCACAGTAGACTACAAAATCCTCTATTCCCTCTGGCAGGGAAAGAATCGGAGCCTCGCATAACCTTTGCCTGAGGGTCTCAAATGCCGCCTGCTGCTCAGGCCCCCAACGAAACACCACCGACTTCCTAGTCAGTCGGGTGAGCAGTACTGCTATCTTGGAGAAATCCTGAATAAATCTCCTGTAGTACCCTGCCAACCCTAGGAAGCTCCGAATCTCGGATGGAGACTTCGGGACTTCCCACTGCATCACAACCTCTATCTTGGCCGAATCTACCAAGATACCCTTCTGATTGATGAGGTGACCAAGGAACTACACCTCACGCAACCAGAACTCGCACTTAGAGAACTTTGCGAAAAGTCTCTCCCTTCTCAAAACCTCTAGCACCTCCCTTAGGTGCTCCTCATGCTTGGAATATAGCAAGATATCATCTATGAATACTATCACAGACCGATCCATCATCGGTCTGCATACGCGATTCATGAGATCCATGAATGCGGCTGGAGCATTAGTGAGCCCAAAAGGCATCACCACAAACTCATAATGACCATATCGGGTCCTGAAAAGCAGTCTTCTGCACATCTTCGCCTCTAACTCGCATCTGGTGGTATCCAGAGCGTAAATCGATCTTGGAGAACCAAGACACCCCCTGAAGCTGATCAAACAAATCATCTATCCTCGGGAGGGGGTAACGGTTCTTCACCGTTACCTTATTCAGCTCCCGGTAGTCAATGTACATACGGTGCGACCCATCCTTCTTCTTCACAAACAGGATCGACGCTCCCCAAGGTGAACTACTCGGCCGAATGAAACCCTTATCTAGCAACTCCTGCAGCTGCGTAGACAACTCCTGCATCTCAGGGGGAGCTAACCGGTACGGTGCCTTGGCTATCGGAGCCGCACCTGGAATTAGGTCGATCCCAAACTCAACCTGCCTCTCAGGAGGTATTCCCGGTCTTGTCTTGGCCTTCCTTGATTTGAGTACGGATCCTCTGCTTTCAGTAGTACGGGCCCATACTACCTTCCACATCTATCCGTACTTTCCTCAAGAACTGCCTTGACTCTACCAAGTCACTTCTACTACTATTGATCACTGCTACTCTCATCCTAGGCTTGCCTAGGGGAAACCTCTAACTTCATTCAAAAACAGTCATCAGCTGTTGAAAGCCTCCTTGTAATGCTAATTAGTCATTACCTGAACACCATCACATGTAATGAGGCTCAGATAATCCTTCGAGTAAAAGACTCGTCCCTAAAACGGTTAGACTCAAACAAGAGTTGCGCAATAGGGCCAAATCTAACACTCTGAGATTATTCAACCCTAATCGCATGTGATGTGACGTATTCACCTAATGGCTAACTCTCATCACTCAGAGTCCCACAAAGCACAAAGCAAGTAGCATTCGGATACATGAAATTTCTTCAAGCAAATCTATTCTCATAACTAGATACTGTACTAGCATACAATGCTAAGCTCATACTATCAGGCATAACCCTAACAGGCTATCCTACTATTGTCTACTCAATACTAGCATGCAAATTTCGAAAAGCTGAAGCACATATAGCAGGCACATAAGGCATCCTCCTAGATCCTTAGTCCTATTCTAGCATGTTGTTCTACTGAAATTAAATCTGGTAATCATAACATAACTTATATGGGTAATTTGGGAGTACTTACTTGAGCTCGGTTGATTGCCTACGCCACACCATTTTCCTTTTATCAAACTTTTCTTCTTTCTAAGTTCTTTTTCCAAAATCATTTTCAAAATGTTTTTCTTTTGAAAATATTTATCGTTTCCTTAGTTTGAGTTCAGACACACCCGAAAATGTATCCGAATCCCTCAAACCAAGCCTCTAATACCAACTTGAAACATCCCAAAATACGACCCAAAATTTTTTGTTTAAAATTACTAAAAGTACTAAAATAATATCCCAATATAAAACCCATACGTCAATGTTTCAAAAACAGTAACTAATAGTTATGTAGAACTGTATCAAAACTGTATCAATCACATTTATGAAAAACTAAAAACATCTCCCAGGATAGCTGAAACTGTGGTGTATGCGATGCCATCAACCCGAGCTCTTCCCTTTACTTGCGGATGTACCTGAAACCAAAACTGAAACTGTAAGCACGAAGCTTAGTGAGCCCCCAAACTACCACATACCATACAATACATATAAACACATACTGGGCCTTGCCCACTGCATCGGACTGAAGTTCGGAAACTGCATCGGACCGAAGTCCGGAACTAGCCAGGGCCTTGCCCTCTGCATCAGACCGAAGTTCGGAACTACTGAGGCCTTGCCTCCTGCATCATACCGAAGTCCGGAACTGACTGCATCGGACCGAAGTCCGGAACTAACTGCATCGAACCGAAGTCCGGAACTGACTGCATCGGACAGAAGTCCGGAACTACTGATCATAGCATAACATAAACATATCAACTAGCATGAACACATAAATAGCATACTGCATCAGGCTGTAACCCGGAACATATAACACATAATCTTGTCTGAGCCACGAAGGCTTCAAACATAATAAAATCTGCATCGGACCGAAGTCCGGAAACTACTGCTACTAAACGGGCCGGCATTGTGGCCTTAGATCCGTTTCTACTGGAAGAAAACTCACCTCGTGATCTGGCTGCTGAGTGTATGTCTCTGGAAGCTATCTGCTGCTGCTTCGGTAACTCCCCGGCTACAATTCCACAAATACACTCAATCAAAATACTAATAACTGCATTGGGTAAAATGACTCTTTTACCCTTGGCTAAAGTTAACTCTCCTGGTCAAGATCAACTCTTCTGGTCAAAGTCAACTTACAGTTGACCTGACTCGCCGAGTTGGGCCGCCAACTCGCCGAGTCCCTACTCTCATTTCTTAACCCTGCTTGCTGCTACTCGTCGAGTGTGGCTTGAACTCGACGAGTTCCCATTCGATTCTAAAACTCAGACTATCTGCATCCGACTCGCCGAGTTGTATGAACAACTCGACTAGTTGTTCTTGAAATTATGAGGATTGCCTTAGACTCGCCGAGTTGTATGAACAACTCGCCGAGTCCTTCCATTACTGAGTCTAACCAACGACTCACTGAGTCCATTCCACTACTCATTGGTCTCCACTCGGAATCACTCAAAGGGGAAAGATCGGGGACTCTCGACTCGACTCGCCGAGTCCGAAGAACGACTCGCCGAGTCACATGCATGCAATTACTAAAAATTCGATTCTGATCAAAACCATTGCATACAATACATATATCTGAGTTCCTAAGGCTGGTTTACCACGTAAAGTTCCCAACTTTACGTGTACGAATGCATACAAAAGGATATAAAGGCTAAAAAGGCACTTGAAAGAGTAGATTTAGGGCTATCATGCAAAATGGCTTCATAAAGTTGAAGATCTACGTTTTTGGAACTGAAACATGGCTAGATCCGAAAGCTAATCCATCCAATATGATTTATCTACTAAGAACAAGCTAAAGAATTGGTTAAATATGCTTATAAAGGAGAATCAATCATCAAAACTGGAAGAAACCGATTATTACCTCAAGATACTCTGAAATAGGTGCAAAAACTTGGATCTTCTTCTTCTCCTTTGGATCTAGTCTCCTTCTTCTCTTCAAAACTTCAAGATTTAGACAAGAAAAGCTAAAATACTCAATGGAATGGTTAGGGTTTGCCAAATAATGCTTTGAGGGTGAAGGAGATGAGTTTGGGGGCTCACAAGATGGTTTAAATAGGGTGCAAACCCGGGGATTTAGGGTTTCAACTTGGCAGGCCGACTCGCCGAATCCCGAATATGGACTCGCCGAGTTGCCGATCTATACGCTGCCCAAGACCACGACTCTACTCGACGAGTCGGGCCATAGACTCGTCGAATCCCTCTACAAACTTCTAAAATAAATAATGTAAAGCAACATACCAGAGACGGGTCGTTACAAGATGTGGGCCCAGGGCGGTCATTTGGGTTGCCTAACGTCTGGATCGGCCGTATATCTTAAAAAACTAATGATTTTGGTATATGAATGTTTGGTAGCATGAACTTGTGTCTTGACTCTATATAAGGACCCATTAATTTGGATAATGATGTATGGTATGGACTTGAATGCAAAAAAAAAATTGGTTTGGAGTAGGGTTCTAAGTTCCAATCATGGTAGGACAAGCTTTACTGAATGTTTTTGTTCACTTAGTGTTATTGTAAATTTGGTCATGCTATCTTTATGAGCTTTGGTGTTGACTCAATTTTTTTTATTTTCATTGATTCTTAGTTTTGGTTCTACAAAAAGTAGGAAGTTTGATGTTATTTCTTAGATTTCATTATACGGTTCTCTTTGTATTCCTTATAAATCTTTTGTATTCAGTTAGTTGGATGTTAGTTTTAGTTTTTGATAATTTTATTTGTCAGCCTATAAGTATGAATTTATGTTCATTTATAAACTTGTGTTTATTTATGAACATATGAATATCCTCTTTTACTTTATAAATATAAACTTTGTAAATATGAAATTATGTCCATTATTGAAAATATGTCAATTAATGAACATATTTTTTTTTACCATCATACTAGCTTAATGTAAACATAAACTTATGTTCATATATAAACATATGGTCATTATTTGTGTATGGTGTGAACTTAAACACAATAGCAGTCTGGTTATAGTAATCTGGCTGTCAAACATGATGAAGCAATACTAACCAGGTCGTGTATTCTAAATCAAATACATCCACGCATGCATCTAAAAGAGCAGTTCCATAATTAAATTATATTTCACTAGTGCTGAAACGATATCCTAGGAAACAAAGAGAAAACTTCATTGTTTTATTAAATGGTACTACTCGTATTACCACAATGTAAAAGGGATCCATTTCCCGACACCTTCTTCTTACAACAATATTAAGCAACAATTACTTTCAATTCTAACTTAGGCATTGAAGAGAATTACCAGGGATTCCCTTGGTAATGATCATGACCTAGTGTCTATTTATTTTGTAGGTGTAACATCCCCTATCAACATTTTGGAGAAGTTCATTTCAACACGACCGACTATTTGGGAAGCAACATAACATCATTGGCGCCATATGAAATCAACATGCAAGACAAGTAACACACTTCATGACCCACTTCAGATTCACCATTTTAGCTCGATCAATTTAATACCCATGCTTACACCACAAGCTTAGTGGCATCACGAAGCACCATCCTACCAATAATGACGCCCTGTCAACTGATATGACATCTTCCTTCACTGACGAATATTAATACTAATAGAGGTTCGAATAAACAACTACCCTTGGAATGAAGAAAAACAAGGAAAAATATTCGATCACCATGGAAACAACAAGTAGTTCCAGCACGAGGGAGCTGAATATGTCCACACAACCATCAAATTCAACTTCTAGGCATAACAAATTATCCATACAAGTTATACCGTCCCTCCTACAACAGCAATTGGCTGTGACCACAATACCAAAACAACAAAATGTGCAACCTTATGTACCAATGTCGCCACCATGCCCATATACGTAGTATTAGGTATGGCCCCAACGAACCTAGCAAACTTACACACCTTCAAATATTTTTGGAAACCAAGCCTTACTAAAAAACTAATGGACACAAAAAGCAACAAATAATGACGCACCTTCAGATAGAAACAAAAATGCCAATAATTGTCGTGTTCTGAGATCAGACAACTCGCCTCTCATAAGAAACATCTGTGAATACCAATTACCGATAGGTACAAACTTACCCGAGATTTCAAAGTACATCGGATCAGGCGACCCAGATGATCATATCGAAAATTATACGTGAACAATGGACGCTTATTACCAAGACAAAAAAATATTAGTGCATATTTTTCCCAACTACATTATAGGTGTTGGATTAACTTTCTAAAGTATTAACTAAATTGGTATAATCTTGAAAAATCAAAGTCCAATCCTTTTTAGGTTGCTCTTGTAACCAAAAAATAGCAAGGATTGATATTATAAGAGAGATAAATGATTTATTATTATATTATATAATTAATATATTAATTAGCAATAATCATAATTAATTAAGAATTAATCATAATTAATTTGGAATTAATTTTATGTTAATTAGAATTAACTAGAGGTACAAGGGTTGGAATGAAATTGTTTAAAAATTGAACAAATGAGAGAATCTAAAACCTTTCTAGGGTAGACGATTTTAGGAGCCCTTTTTAGGGCATCTGGAAGCCTCCTTGTCAGATAGGGAAACTAGATATGCACTGAATTAAAATATTATTATTTTGAATTCAAATCTAGGGTTTCAGGGATTACCGGAGAGCTATATAAAGGGGCATAACCCCTTAGAAATTCAATCCTAACACCTCATACCTATAGAATTTTGAATTCTTCTCTCCACTCTCTCCTATATTCGATACTAAGGGTTCGTAGGGTCATAGGTGTGACACATTAGAGGCTACCACATAATTGGAGCTATTTTTCCAATGAGACTACAAAGAGATTTGTCTAGCTTAATTCGTTTTAAACAAATGTATGTTTCTAGTCTATTGACTATCAATTTCAATAGGGTTTAACTTCGTTTATTAAAGTATGTTTCTATAATAGTAAAAAGTCATATAATGTTTTTAGGTTGCATGTACCTATGTGTGTTATGTGAAATTCCGAATTTACAATGATTTTGTAACCTACAAACCTCAGTAGTGGTATCAGCATCTAAGTCTTTCAATTATAAGTGCATGCATAAAGATGAAATTGGAAAATAAAAAAAGAAACCTGAAAATTGATAATTTAATAATACCACGACGTGGTCAGTCCTCTGCCACTTCATGGTGATCTCCTAGAAATTGAAATTCAAGATTTACTAGCCCTTTTCAAATTTGCAGGATAATTATTAGTTTCTAATATTATTTTAAATGGTTAAAATATGAATATTAAAACTAGATAATTAAGAAATCAATTTTGAAAATACGGAAGTGTTAAAAAGGTAATTATCCAATTATAAGATAATTTGATATTGAAATATCCATTAATAAGATTTAATATAGTTAATACCAGATACTCTGTTCACCCGGGTTCGGATAAGATGTACCTGGATCTCAAGAAATAATATTGATGGCCAAACATGAAAGCCGAAATCGCTACCTTCGTGGGAAAGTGTCTGACTTGCGCCAAAGTAAAGGTCGAGTATCAGAAGCCCTCGGGTCTGCTCTAGTAGCCTGAGATACCTGAGTGGAAATGGGAGATGATTACCACGGATTTCATCACCAAATTACCCAGATCTCCGAGTGGGTACGATACCATTTGGGTAATTGTCGATCGTTCGACAAAATCCGCTCACTTCCTTCCGATTAAAGAATCATTCAAGATGGAAAGACTTACACGAATCTACATCCAAGAGATAGTCCGACTGCACGGTGTGCCTGTGTCCATTATCTCCGATCGAGATAGCAGGTTTACCTCAAGGTTTTTGCAGTCCCTTCAGAAAGCTCTTGGAACTAAGCTGGATATGAGTACAGCTTATCATCCTCAGATAGACGGGTAGAGTGAGAGAACTATCCAGACCCTGGAAGACATGATGAGAGCATGTGTCATCAATTTTGGAAAGTTGTGGGATACCCATTTACCCTTGATCGAGTTCGCGTATAACAACAGTTACCACACCAGCATCAAGGCTGCCCCGTTCGAAGCCCTTTACGGTCGCAAGTGCAGATCCCCTCTGTGCTGGGCCGAGGTAGGGGACACGCAGGTAGCCAAGAGTCGAGTCCCCGACAGTGCTCTCAATGGTCATGAAATCATCCGCGAAACCACCGAGAAGATCATCCAGATCCGAGAACGACTGAAAGCTTCACGAGACAGACAAAAGAGTTACGTTGATGAACGACGAAAACCCTTGGAATTCCAGGTTGGAGATCGTGTCCTGTTGAAGGTCTCACCCTGGAAAGGCATGATACGCTTTGGAAAGCGTGGAAAAATGAGTCCAAGGTACATAGAACCTTTTGAGATCCTCGCTAGGATCGGTCCCGTAGCCAACAAACTTCAACTACCTCAAGAACTTAGCAACATCCATCCTGTCTTCCACGTCTCTAATCTTAAAAAGTGTTTATCCGATGAAACCCTCGCGATCCTTCTTGATGAGATCGAGATCAAGGAAAACCTGAACTTTGTGGAAGAACCCATTGAAATCATGGATCGAGAGATCAAACATACGAAACAAAGCCGCATCCCGATAGTGAAGGTTCGCTGGAATGCCAAGCGAGGACCCGGATTCACTTGAGAGCGCGAAGACTTGATGAAACAGAAATATCCGCATCTCTTTCTAAATCCATGATTTGCACCTTAATTCTAAATTTCAGGATGAAATTCTCCCTAATCGGGGGGGGGGGGGGATAATGTGACAACCTGAAAATTTATTCCGTCATGGTAACCCGTTTCCGTTAATAAAACCCGTTTGTATTCAAATTTTTCCATTAACATTTTGAATTAGGGTAATTGATTTAAGACTTTTATTGTGAGTTCATGAGTGTCCAAATGAGTTAGAAACACATGAATAAACCCTCAATATTCATTTGGAAAAATTTTAGTTACAACCACGTCGGGTTAAGACAACTTAATCGGGTACGACCATAAGCTCCGTTTAACGTCGGTATCGGGTAGATTTCCACCAGGCCTCAAACTCAAACCCTATATAAGGGTGAGTGGACTTCATTTGAAGCTTTTTCACTCTCTCTCACTCCTCTCTCTCTACAAGCCAAACTTTGATCCAAAACCACCCCTTTCAAGCTCCAAATTGGTAAGTGATCTATCCTAGCTTATAGTTTAGCTTGTTTAGCATTCAAATCCGTGTTTAAATCATCCAAAAGTGTTAAAAACATGTGTTTATGGCCTAGGAACAACCCCAAACCGCAAACATCCATAAATGGGGGTTTTGAAGCCCCAAAACCCGTCCAAATCACTTCTGGTGCTTAGCTATGACTTAGGGACTTACATGTATGAGCTTAGAACACCCAAAACTTGTTATTTGGGGAGTAAACATGAGTTTACGGCCCAATATCATGCTTGGACCGTAAACACTCCTTCATAGGCTGTAACCACCATTTAAGGTGTTAAATTGCCCCTTAAACACCCCCTATAGCTTGGAATAATGTCTAGAACCAACCACCATTCATTAGGGACCTTAAACTTGAAGGAAACCATGTCCTTAAGAGATTACGGCCGTAAACCCCCCCAAGGAATGGCCCCTTGGTCGTAAACTCCTCTAAAGAGGTCAAATGGTGCCCTAACTTCCTTCCATGGCTTGTACATTGGACTAGAATCACATGTGCTTAACATAGGACCATCAAAACACAAAAGGAAAGGGCAATTAAGAGTTTATGGCCATAAACTCTATGTTTACAGCCGTAAACTCCCTAAAATGGTCCATTTGATGATCCAATCACTTCCTATGCCCTAGAACTAAACCTAGCCTAATTCCACAAGTGTTGTAAGACCTTTAAACATCCAAGAACACACCACCCATGAGTTTACGGCCATAAACTCATGGAGATATGGTCTATGGTCCGTAATCTCCCCTAGGAGTTTAATCTTGAAGAGCAAACTCCATATCTAGGCCTTACACCACCTTAGATGCAACCCGGATCACTCCTAACACTTGAAATAAAGTGTTTCTGCATCTCAGAGTGTATTATCTCAATTAATTAGTGGTTCAATGTCTAATTAGATACAATTATGTATCTCTTCATATTACATAGGAACCTCGTGCATGTTCAAGCCCTAAACTGATACTTAGCATCCTAACCGACACATTTCTCGTCTGGTGAGGTCATACCCCTACACCTTTTTCCGTGTTTTTCAATGTTTTCAAGGGGGAATACAAGCAAAAGTACAAGGAAATGTTGTACTTAAACTTTCTATTTCATATGAAATGTTCATATTTCGTATGCTTTTAACACTGAAACTGTATTAACCAACCGTTTAACTTACAGAGTTAGTTTTCAAACTATTTTGTGAAACTCATTATAAAATGCTATATTTTATATTTCACAAATGATTTTACACATTATTACTTTTAAAAGCAATAACCGCAGAACTTTTGATACGTCCTTGGTAACACTCCCCCTAGATACGAGAGTGAAGGACCAATAACATTAATCATAGAACTTTTGATACGTCCTTGATAACACTCCCCCTAAATACGAGAGTGAAGGACCAATAAAATTAATCATAGAACTTTAAGTACATCCTTTGTAACACTCCCCCTAGATACGAGAGTGAAGGACCAATAACATAATCTTAGAACTTTAGACACGTCCTTGATAACACTCCCCCTAAATACGAGAGTGAAGGACCAATAAAGCAGAATTTTCCGTATTATTATTTTTAAATTCATTAATCTTAAGATTGGAGACACGTCCTTTGTAACACTCCCCCTAGATACGAGAGTGTAAGACTACCCCTGTAACCAGAATCTACTGGAGGGAGAACGTGACTTGAGTGTATAGATCTATACGGAATTGACTACCTCGCACCTGGTTGCTAGCTAAAGTGGGACCGACTGGTCCACAGGTGACAAAATTCATAAAATGATACTGTCCCCGTTACGAGCTTTATCTAGTCTATTGTATGGTTATGGAACTCGCAACTTAGATTATGGAAACTTTTATTGCCTACTTATTAGTTTTATATACGTGTTAAAACTAATGTACTTTTCAAGGATAACCACGCGTTCTAGATATTTCACTTAAACGCTACAAGTATGGTAGATACTTGTACACCACGTTCCGAATCGATAACCAACCATCTACTTTTAAGGAAAATAAGAGTTTTTCCTGGGATAACTTAACTGTTCTTAATCAGACTGTGTAACAAATGGATAACTAAACTTTTCTTATAAGAAAATATGAGATTTTCTTGGATAACAACTTTTTCAGAAAACCAAAGGAAACTTTTTCTTTTACAGAAACAAACCGCTTATGAACTCACCAACTTTATGCTGATATTTTAAAACTGCTTGTATTCTCAGGTCAACGTTAGACAGGTATCCCACAATCTTTTGGAGAAGACGGAGCATTTTAGTAGTCTCGTCTTTACTTTTGTTACTGATGTATATGTAAAACATGTATTACCTTGCTTTCAAACAAATGTAAACATTCTTATGTAATGTAATGGTTGTGTTTACTATGCTTACAATCTACATTGGTTGTGATACTTTACATGACGTCCTCCGCCCCGGTACGTTTCCGCCATCGGTTTCGGGGTGTGACAAACTTCAAGATAAATATCTTGAACACCTTCCTTGCATTAAAGTTTCTAACTTACATGTAGATTCTAATCATCAACTCCCATTATGGAAACATTTCCATATTCCCATATGACTATCAATTTTGATCAAGAATTATGTCACTATGGTCCTTCCAAATTTATACTTCTAATTATCCACAAGCAACCAATCTTAAGGTAAACCTTATATTAACAACTTTAGTCGCACCAGATTCTAGTCATTTTTCATCTCAACGCCCTAGGCATTTTGAAGATTCAGAACAAGTGAATATTATAGCATATGTAATCAATCCTATATCTAAAGCATATGGGATTCGATACATAATGTCTTACATAAAGACATGATACGTGATCATTCTCTTGCTATAATGTTTCCATATATCGAATTTCTTATGTTGAATCACTTCATTACGATATTCATATATGTATAAGACTAAGTTCCATTAAAATTCTTCAATCTAATCCTTTAGATTTGAAACGAAGTATAAGTTCCTTCTCCCCAAAATCCTTTTGTAGCGAAACAATTCCTAAACTTTGCAATTTGCGAATTTTTGAAATCTTTGTTTCCTACAACTAGTATTGTCAACTCACTTAGCATAAAAACTATGCTCCCATTAGCATAACAATTATGCTTTTACCTGTATAACAGTTATGCTCCCAATAGCGTTGACATGTATCCAGAAATCAACTGGACTTCTAGAAATCAATGCTTTTGACTTTCTTGCTAAAGTGTAGATTTATGATACGTAATGCATTGATAAGTCTTCATCTAGACGTCTCAAGCTTATATAGCTTCATTATATAGCATATGTGTGTGTTTAAACCCATTAAGAACTTACAGTAATATGTCATGAACGTTCAAACTATTTTTTTTCTATTTCTTACAATTCAAACTATAAAAAGGGATGTCATAATCATATGCGAATTTGAGAATGCAATTATCACAACTACTAGTCATAATGATATTTATTAAACCTTTAAAATATGTAAGCAAACGTATTTCCTCATAATAATTTTCATGAATTAGAGTGAAACATTTTACTACTTAGATATTATGGTGCATATGTTCCTATTCATGTGAATTTATCAATTCTAACCTACAATCATAAGATAAGGTTGAGGACAAAACCAAAATTAATTTTATGTTTTCCTTTCATCGACTGAACTTTATTTATTCTTAATCTCTTGCCTTCTGGTAGCACAAGCTACCAATGCTTCCATGTTTGTTTAAGCATCTCACTTCCATTGACCAATGTACTATCACTGACTAACGTGCTCTGCTTTTTGCAATCAAATGAGAACCATATAACTCATAAGCATTGCCAACTCAACATGAAAATGCACAGAAACAAGAATGTTTCAACTTAACATGATAGGTTATCAACCTCAAGTCATGTGCTAGTGAAAACAAAAAATATTTATTGTCGATTTAAACCTTTTATGATCAATAACACTCCCACTGAATTTTTGACATATAAGTTTTTCTATTAAGGAACATTCCTTGACAAGTAGAAACAAATATTCAAAAGTTAGTGTGAACTCTCGACAAGAAAATATCTCATGGAATTGGTCTTAGTTTATCTTTGTTTTAACTAAAACATCACAACTACCAATTTCAAATGTGCTCGAGTAAGAGAACATTTCTACTCCACATTTCATGAGGTATTATAAACCTACCTAGTTTGAAATAAGCTTTAAGATATGGTTTATAGTTACTAGAGTATGACTCTAAAACTTGATTGGAAACGAAGTATGACTCATCTCTCGATCGAACCTTTTCAACAATATTTGATTCCACTTCTTAGTCATGCAATTGCACTAAGATATTCTTCAAGGATCAATTGTGACATGGTTCCACAATCATTATGATGATCATAAAACACGATACTAAAGTATTTTCCTCTATTTTTGGATTGTAGAAACTTTTATCTATCTGCCTAATAGACCCCTCTTATTCATTCTATTATTCTTTAAAACTTTTCAAAGTGTTAGAATTATGCTTAATCATATTTACTTAACCATCAGTAAATCATGATGAATAGACTTATCATCCTTTGTGGTGGATCTAAATTATCCACATCAATGTATACTAGATCCATTAGCCCTTCACTTTGACTCACACAAACATGTGATCAACGAATTAATCTTAATTTTCCAAAAAAGATCAAGATTCTCATACATCACACAATCAAATTGTATGACTCCAAGTTTCTATCCAATTGAAACTTGGGTGATCAGAATTTCCTTTCACTTGGTGAATTGTGACATTACCAAGAATTATATAACAAAGAATCAAATCCATATTTCAAATTGCTAAAAATAGAAATATAACCACCAATTTCCATAAATGTCATTGCAAGGAAATACAAAGTAAATAAATCAAAAATCTTATTTATTGATAATGAGCGGAAAGATTTGTCCTTGCAATGCAAATATATGAAAACTATGTATCTAGACATTAACTAAGCAATCTATTAATCTATCATAACTCCTAATCAACACCTCAAAAATCTGACCATCAAACAATGTGATTGAAATCCATCTTTCATGATCATATTTAGCTTGCTCTTCTTAACCTTCTTTATTTCTCTTAGATCCTGGAAAACATCAAAATGCAACTATCACCATGTATTAAGAATCTATGAATAGGAACTTAACAAAGTAGAGTTAGATAGTGGATGTACATGAAGTAGAGTCATACAACTTGACTATACTATCTCTTTAATATTTCACGTAGACAGGGCAGTTTCACATCTAATGTCCCTTCAATTGGCAATAGAAACATATGAACTCTTCAGGAATGGCACATGGAACTATCTCAGAATTAGTCTTTCTCTTTACCATATGGTCAAACGGTTTGACCTTAGTGACCCCTTTCCATTTGGAAGAGAAATCTTTTATGGACTACCATGGTTGTTATTATCCGTGGAGTTTTGGGAGACAAATCCTTCAAACACATTTGCTTGACCAGTTCTCTTCAGCAATTCTGCCTCAGTAGCAATTAGCAAATATGGCTGATCAATTAGGGTCACGTCGTGGTTAGTCATATAGTATTACTTAATGAACTGACTATATGACTTAGGAAACATGTGAAAAACCAAGTCAACGACTAGATCCCTTGGTAAAACGACACCCAACATTCCTAATCTGTCAATGTGTGACTTCATTTTTAGAACATGCGCACACACAGAATCACCATCTTGGTGTTTGAATGCCAAAAGGGCTTGTGTAACATTGAACTTTTCAAGTTGATGAAAATGTGGGTCAAGGAGAATCACTGGAGGCAACAGAGGAAGAGTTGGAGAAGTATGATTTCCAATTCCACCAATGCTCAAAGAAGCAAATTTTCTTTTCACCTTGATCGACACGGAAGATCATCTTTAGAAGGAAATCCATTTCCAAAAGGATGAAGAAAGACTATTGTTGTCCGAACTTGAAATCTATAAAGGGAGAAAATAAAATTCAAGTTAGTTGATTTTATCCTTAATTATTAACCCAAAATTTTAAATTAAGTCTAGGATCCATATTTTTTATTCGAATTCTGAAGAGGGATGTCGTAATCAAATTTGAATCTATTTTAGGTAGGTAAGCATTTACCGGTTTCAATCTAATGAAACTCCTAGATCTTTCTAGATATATTGAACTATTCAATGACATGTTTAATCTCAATGTCATTTATCACCTAATTAATGTGTCGGTTAATCATACACACTCCATTAATCAATGATAATTTATGAGACACCCATTGCCAACAATATTAGTGTATATTATGGATGTATTAATTATTCTTTAATTAATCAATTAATTAAATTATTAACCACATCCATAAGGATAATTATAATCAAATAAAATCAACATTATCCAATTCAAGTCAATTTAAACTTTTCAAACACAACCCAATTTCATAAAGTTATTACAAAAAGGTTTTCAATACATTTATTATCCGAGTATTTTCCTAGAACCACATCATAAACACATAAAACATGAGGAGCGGTACGATCATGCCTTTGCCTTGCCACGGTCTCCTGAAGTACCTGAAACATTTTAAACCACAGCAGTAAGCCCGAAAGCTTAGTGGGATACCCCCTAAAATACCAACCACATATACCATACACATAACATGCTATATCATAACGGAACATAGAACATCCATGCACTTCGGGTCTACTGTGTGACTGGTCCCCCACACCGGGCCTTCAGTCCACCTGGTCCACCCTCCGATTCTAGCCATATCCTTCGAGTCTACAATCTGGTTGGTCCGCCCGCACCGGGGCTTCAACCCACCTGGTCCACTCTCTAAGTCTAGAGTATGACTGGTATGCCCGCACCGGGCCTTCAGTCATCCTGGTCCACTCTCCGAGCCTCGGTACGTCTGGTCCGCCCTCATGGGGCCTACAGCCTATTCGGACCGCTCGCTGGGCCTTCGGGATATCCGGTCCCCCTGGGTATGTTGGCCTACAGCACAAAGCAAGACCCGCCTCAACCCAACCCCAGTCACCCAACCATGTGCACATAAACATATAACCACATAACAATTAATCATCAGTCAACCGATTTAGCAGATCACATACATAGCATACTCTAAACAGGATACCGACCTAACCGGTCACTAACATTTACCATCCTAACTACCAGGATGCAAAAATAGCAAAGTAATAACACATCAACAATACCCGTATTAGAATCCGATAAAGGGCCAGACTTGGTGCCTTAGACCCTGTCGATATAGTGAGGATAACTCACCTCGCTACTGCTGAAACTCTGAACTGAAAAGCAGACTCCCGAATCACCGACTCACCGAAAATCCTAAGCTAGCTAACATAGCATAAATAACCATTAGATAAATCACAATATCCTTCCAAGGGTAAATTGACCAGTTACCCTTAACTCAATCTAGTCCATGACTAAGGCCCACAACACTTCATCAAGTTCATCATCCTCTTATTGGGCCAAGGCCCAAAATCAAATTCTCATACAAAGCCCAATATTAGCCCAATTTACTAAATTGGGCCCACCTCTACAAAGGGGCCTAGATCCAACGTCCATAATAATTTTTGGGCCCAAAATACTCCATCCATACTATTCAGCCAAGGCCCAAGCTTTATGAGTCCATAGGCAGCCCAATCAAATAAAGCCCAAAATCATGATCCATACAGACGGATTACGCGAGGCGTACTTCAACGTACGCTAAGCGTACAGGCAGAATGGTGAGTACGTTGGGCGTACATAATGTTACGCGGGGCGTAACCTCGCTGATCAACAAATCCACATAAGTTCTTAATGGCTCAAGCTCGTAAGCCCAAACTTCAGATCCATAGGTTAAATATGTCTAGGATCCATAAAGTCTCAAACTTTGTTACCTGGGACGTCCATAAAGCTCTTAATACAAGGTCTTAATCCATTAAGACCTACTTATATCACATATGAGACAACCAAAGCCCTTGGGACCTCATTTTTCTTTCTGAAGACCTCTCCTAAGGTCTGAAAGGACAGCTAATCTCAACCAACTCGACTCATGCATCAAGATGAGGTTTTTAGGACTAAAATGGTGTAAAAACTTCACAACACATAGATATACACAATATGATTGTCAAGCTAGAGAATTTTTACCTCAAAAGGGCTCTAGAAGATGATTCCTTTCTATATCTACAAGCTCCATCCACCCCACTCCTTCTTTCACAACTTCCTATTTCTTCTTCTTGGCTCTCCTTTGCTAAAACAAGCTTTCCAAGGTCAAACACACCCAACAAATGGAGGTGGAATGACTATCTAGGGCTTATGAGGATGAAAGACTGTTAATGGAGGCTAGGGTGAGAACCATTATGTTCCTTATATAGTGGATGTCCCAAAAATTAGGGTTAAAAGACTCTAGGCATACGCTGGGCATACTCCTCGTACGCTGGGCGTACGCCTTGAACACCCACGACCATTTTGCCACATTACGTTGGGCGTACCCACGCGTGTCCCAACATGCTTGCATGGTCTTCCATGCAAATTGTTTCTATAAGGGCCATTCTTTCCAAATCTTCAAAGTGTCGTAACTCCTTCAATCTAGACCCGATTCTGATGAACTTTATATCCACGGAAAGGCGGCGAGAAGATCTTCGCTTCTAGCAGCACACCTCGATCCGAAACCTGCCTGAATAATAACCCATCGCTCATGAAAGACCGAAATGCCCTTACTCTTGATTTCGGGAACCCATAAATAGATATTTTAAGAACGGGGTGTTACAATTCTCCCCCACTTAGATTAGGCTTCGTCCACGAAGTCTACTGCGACATACATAATAGAAAAAACCCCTGCACTGTCGATTCCGTTTTACCTATCAACTCAGGTTCTTGCAACCTTACTACTGCGTCTTCTCTATCATGGTTTCTAGGTTCTTGGCCTCTGATTGAAATCTTTTATACTGTCTTCAGCATCGGTCCAAACTACTCCCATCTTTGTTAACCTGCTCTCTCACCTTCCTCTGTTCCAAATTTCCACTCTGAAGCCACTAACCTCCTCCTTTTCCAATGAGACTGAAAATATGTCTGAGCATCACTTAAAATTTGCCGCTACCTCAACAAGCAGCCAACCGCAGGTACTTCCGTATATCCGGTACAATCCAGTACCTCCTACTAATGACTGAGGCATGATGGTCATCCATTTACTCCACTTCCTCCCCTAACGAGGACCCACGCTCCTTCCGGAGCTACACACCTTTTTCCTTACTAGGAAATCCACCTGACAACTCTTACACGCCTGCGCGTCTCACTGAGCTAAACTCCACTCTACACCATCCATGTAAAGTAACTGCTACCCTCGAACTTCACCTACTTTTATTCTACCCGTAATGACTCTCGGGTCCTTACACCGCCTCCTACTAATATGATCAATACCCGGGGCCAGACCTACCGATTGCGATTGCATCGCAACATACTCAATCCATCTCCTCATTTAGATCTATCAACACCTACTGAGTCTTCAGTGTAAATGGACTGCCATACCAGGCCTTTAGCCAATCAGGACCACTCTCAGAACCTTCAGCATGTCTAGACTGCCCCCCTCCCAGGGCCTTCAGCCTGTATGGACCGTTCTCCGAGCCTTCGGCCTGACTGGTACGCCCACAGACCTTCAGTATCCCCGGACTGCTTAGACTATCGTATCTCATCTAGAACTATCCTTCCAGGGACTCTCTCCCGAACATACCGTTCTAGCCTTCAAGGGGTTTTGAACTCTAACTCCATTCCCATCCTGGAATCCTATCCATGGCCTAACACATGCCTAATATCAAACACTATCTACCCTGAATCCATGGTCTGCTTCCTGCCCCCACTAGTCCGCCTCTTACTCATACCAGCCAGCACTCATGGCTGACTGCACACCGCCGACTTCCAAATAGCTAATCGAACTCAAATACTTGTCGATCCTCCTGAGAATTTTCCAACTCTCCCCTTACATAGAACACTAACCTCCAAATACCGTTGACTCATCCAGCCGAGAACAATCGTCTCTATCCCAAACCTTCCTTATCCAGAAACTGCTTTCCTTTGAACAAGTAACCTTCAGAAAACTGCTCTCCCGACATTGAACATCTCAAATCCCAAAGGATTTCGACTCCCAGCTGAACACTTCTCAAATCGCGAATGCTATACTCAACAACAAGACCATACAACCAAATTTTGACCATCAATCCCTGGGATACTAACCGATTCCTCAAAAATACCATAAACCCGAAAAATCAAACAAAATGCAATACCATGAATTATGCAAATAAGACTAACAGATAAAATACTTCATAACAATCATAAGATAACAATATATCAAGAAGGAAACATACCCGCAGCTGCATCTGACTCTGTCCTGACCTCCTCTGCTATAAGCTGAAATGCATGACCCGGAGCCCTTGGGGGCTCTGCTCCACTCTGACTTCCACCTGTAATCCTCAAAGTGGCCGGTGTTGGAGCCTGCATCGGTCCTGCAGTAAGTTGTGGACAGTTGGCCGTTATATGACCAACCTGATGACACTGGTAACAAATCCTCATATCCTGAACCGGGATTGACTGACGACAATCCCTCGCATAATGCCCCACTGTCCCGAACATGCGGCACGCACCACCAGACCTACAAACTCCGGTGTGACCCTTCCCGCACTTCCCACAAGTGTGGCTACCCTGACTGCTCAAACTGAAATCAACGGTCTTAGACCGTTTCGATGCCGGTTGCGACTGTACCGGAGCCTGCCTCTGCTCTCTCAACTGTAACTCGATCTCCAACTCCCGCCGCCTAGCGGCTTCCTGCAACTCCAACCATGTCTCGCACCTCGGCATAGACACAAACTGCCTGATATCCCTCTTCAGCATACTCAGATGTCGGGACATCTGAGCCTGCTCGGAAGAAAACTCAAGGAAAAATATTGCCCTCTCAGTGAACATCCTGGTGATCTCCGTCACCGACTCTGTATCCTGCTTCAGCACCAGGAACTTCTCAGCCAACCTCTCTCTCTCTCAACCTGTGGAACATAACGAGTACAGAACATCTCTCTGAACTGATCCCAAGAAATCGTAGCTCGCTACACATTAGAATACGATCCCGTTGTCAACCTCCACCTATCCTTCGCCCGGAGCCTCAAAAGGTTCAGAATACACCTCACCCTTTGATCAGCAGGGCATGAACATGTGAAGAAACATCCCTCCACATCTGAAAACCATCGCATAGCAACAATCAGATCCTAAACCCCATCGAAGGTAGGGGCTTCGTATTATCGAAGTCCTAATACTGAAAACCTCTATCGGCTCCTCCCCCTACCGCTGCTACAGCCGTTGTAGCTACCGTGGCAGCCGTCTTTGTAAGATCTGCATAGCGCTCATCAAAATACTCGACCATGGCGGTCTTGATCGACCCAAACAGCTCCGACAACTCGGCCCGGAACATAGCAGCAACCTCATCATGCAGGATCTCACGAATCCTAGCATCCAACTCATCTATGCTCATCTGACTGATAACCTCGGGTGGTGCTGATCCACCCTGACTGCCCTCTCCTGCTCCCGATCCCGACCCGAATCCACTCCCAGCATGCCTCGTAACCACCATACTGAAAAACACCGCAAACATTAGAAACCTCCCACTAACCCAGGAACTGACTCTCAACCCAACCCTAGGGGTTGTGACTTCCTTGATACGCGTATGGATCCTGTACTTTCAGTAGTACGGGCCCATACTACCTTCCACACCTACCTATATTTATATCAAGTATCACCATAACACCCTAGAGAAGAACAGGCATAACAAGCACTCAACCCTTACTCCTAGAAGAATCACTGGAAATCACATACAGAAAGAAACCCTAGACTAGCAGGCATCATAAATCAGACAACTCTATCATGAAATTTCCTGAAGATCCCTAGCCTAGTACTAGCATGTTGTTCTATCATATCACATACACAAATAACTTGCATGGTATTTTGGGGCTACTTACTGGCTCCGGCTGATCGTACCTCCGCGTCCTCCTTTACTCATTTTGAAAACCATTTTAAATTCTCATTTTGAAAACTCTCCTTGATTTGAGACTGGATTCACACGAATGTTCCTCTAATTCACTCAAACCAAGGCTCTGATACCAACTTGTAACGACCATAAAATTCAAGCCAATTTAAATATTTCAAAAACAACCCAATTTCATAAAGTTACTACAAAAAGGTTTTCAATACAATTATTATCAGAGTATTTTCCCAGAACCACATCATAAACACATAAAACATGTGCAGCGGTACGATCACACCTTTGCCTTGCCACGATCTCCTGAAGTACCTGAAACATTTTAAACCACAGCTATAAGCCTGAAAGCTTAGTGAGATACCCCCAAAATACCAACCACATATACCATACACATAACATGCCATATCATAACGGAACATAGAACAGCCATGCACTTCGCGTCTACTGTGTGACTGGTCCGCCACACCGGGCCTTCAGTACACCTGGTCCACCCTCCGAGTCTAGCCATATCCTTCGAGTCTGCAGTGTGATTGGTCCACCCACACCAGGCCTTCAACCCAATTGGTCCACTCTCTGAGTCTATAGAATGACTGGTCCGCCCGCACCGGGCCTTCAGTCGGCCTGGTCAACTCTCTAAGCCTCGGCACGTCTGGTCCGCCATCGTGGGGCCTACAGCCTATCCGGACCGCTCACTGGGGCTTCAGGATATCCGGTCCGCCCTGGGTATGTTGGCCTACAGCACAAAGCAAGACCCGCCTCAACCCAACCCCAGTCACCCAACCATGTGCACATAAACATATAACCACATAACAATTAATCATCAGTCAACCGATCTAGCAGATCACATACATAGCATACTCTAAACAGGATACCGACCTAACCGGTCACTAACAATTACCATCCTAACTACCAGGATGCAAAAATAGCAAAGTAATAACACATCAACAATACCCGTATTAGAATCCGATAAAGGGCCAGACTTGGTGCCTTAGACCCTGTCGATATAGTGAGGATAACTCACCTCGCTACTGCTGAAACTCTGAACTGAAAAGCAGACTCCCGAATCACCGACTCACCGAAAATCCTAAGCTAGCTAACATAGCATAAATAACCATTAGATAAATCACAATATCCTTCCAAGGGTAAATTGACCAGTTACCCTTAACTCAATCTAGTCCATGACTAAGGCCCACAACACTTCATCAAGTTCATCATCCTCTTATTGGGCCAAGGCCCAAAGTCAAATTCTCATACAAAGCCCAATATTAGCCCAATTTACTAAATTGGGCCCACCTCTACAAAGGGGCCTAGATCCAACGTCCATAATAATTTTTGGGCCCAAAATACTCCATCCATACTATTCAGCCAAGGCCCAAGCTTTATGAGTCCATAGGCAGCCCAATCAAATAAAGCCCAAAATCATGATCCATACAGACGGATTACGCGGGGCGTACTTCAACGTACGCTAAGCGTACAGTCAGAATGGTGAGTACGTTGGGCGTACATAATGTTACGCGGGGCGTAACCTCGCTGATCAACAAATCCACATATGTTCTTAATGGCTTAAGCTCTTAAGCCTAAACTTCAGATCCATAGGCTAAATATGTCTAGGATCCATAAAGTCTCAAACTTTATTACTTGGGATGTCTATAAAGCTCTTAATCCAAGGTCTTAAACCATTAAGACCTACTTATATCACATATGAGACAACCAAAGCCCTTGGGACCTCATTTTTCTTTCTGAAGACCTCTCCTAAGGTCTGAAAGGACAGCTAATCTCAACCAACTCAACTCATGCATCAAGATGAGGTTTTGGGGACAAGAATGGTGTCAAAACTTCACAACACACAGATCTACACAATATGATTGTCAAGCTAGATACTTTTTACCTCAAAATGGCTCTAGAAGATGATTCCTTTCTAGATCTACAAGCTCCAGCCACCCCACTCCTTCTTTGACAACTTCTTCTTTCTTCTTATTGGCTCTCCTTTGCTAAAACAAGCTTTCCAAGGTCAAACACACCCAACAAATGGACGTGGAACGACTATCTAGGGCTTCTAAGGATGAGAGAGTGTTAATGGAGGCTAGGGTGAGAACCATTATGTTCCTTATATAGTGGATGTCCCAAAAATTAGGGTTAAAAGACTTTGGGCATACTCCTCATATGCTGGGCGTACGCCTTGAATAGTCGTGGCCATTTTGCACCATTACGCTGGGCGTAACCCAGCTTACGTTGGGCATACCGACACGTATCTCAGCATGCTTGCATGGTCTTCTTTGCAAATTGTTTCTATAAGGGCCATTCTTGCCAAATCTTCAAAGTGTCGTAACTCCTTCATTCTAGACCCGATTCTGATGAACTTTATATCCACGGAAAGTTGTCGAGAAGATCTTCTTCTAGCAGCACACCACGATCCAAAACTTTCCCGAATAATAACCTATCGCTCATGAAAGACCGAAATGCCCTTACTCTTGATCTCGGGAACCCATAAATAGATATTTTAAGAACGGTGTGTTACAATTCTCCCCCACTTAAATTAGGCTTCATCCTCGAAGCCTACTGCAACATACACAACAGAAAACCCCTGCACTGCAGATTCCGTTTTACCCATCAAGTCAGGTTCTTGCAACCTTACTACTGCATCTTCTCTATCATGGTCTCTAGGTTCTTGGCCTCCGATTGAAATCTTTTATACCGTCTTTAGCATCGGTCCAAATTACTCCCGAGTTTGTTAATCTGCTGTCTCACCTTCCTCTGTTCCAAATTTCCACTCTGAAGCCACTAACCTTCTCCTTTTCCAATGAGACTGAAAATATGTCTGAGCATCACTCAAAATTTTCCGCTACCTCAACGAGCAGCCAACCCGCAGGTGCTTCCGTATATCCGGTACAATCCAGTACCTCCTACTAATGACTGAGGCACGACGCTTATCCATTTACTCCACTTCCTCCCCTAACGAGGACCCACGCTCCTTCCGGAGCTACACACCTTTTCCTTTCCTGGAAATTCACCCGACAACTCTTACACACCTGTGCGTCTCACTGAGCTAAACTCCACTCTACACCATCCATGTAGAGTAACTGCTACTCTCGAACTTCACCTACTCTAATTCTGCCCGCAAGGACTCTCGGGTCCCTACACCGCCTCCTACTAATATGATCAATACAGGGGGCCAGACCTACTGTTTTCCATTGCATCGCAGCATACTCAATCCATCTCCTCATTCAGATCTATCAACACCTACCGAGTCTTCAGCATGACTGGACCGCCTTACCAGGCCTTCAGCCAATCTGGACCACTCTCAGAACCTTCAGCATGTCTGGACCGCCCCCCTCCCAGGGCCTTCAGCCTGTCTGGACCGTTCTCCGAGCCTTCGGCCTGACTTGTACGCCCATAGGCCTTCAGTCTCCCTGGGCCGCTCAGACTATCATATCTCATCCCGAACTATCCTTCCAGGGACTCTCTCCGGAACATACTGTTCTAGCCCTCAAGGGGTTCTGAACTCTAACTCCATTACGATCCTGGAATCTTGTCCATGGCCTAACACAGGCCTAATATCAAACACTATCTACCCTGAATCCATGGTCTGCTTCCTGCCCCCACAAGTCCGCCGCTTACTCATACCAACCAACACTCATGGCTGATTGCACACCACCGACTTCTAAACAGCTAATCGAACTCAAATACTTGTCGATCGTCATGAGAATTTACCAACTCTCCCCCTACTTAGAACACTGACCTCTACATACTGGTGACTCATCCAGCCGAGAACAATCATCTCTAACCCAAACCTTCCTTATCCAGAAACTGCTTTCCTCTGAACAAGTAACATTCACAAAACTGCTCTCCCTACATTGAACATCTCGAATCCCAAAGGAGTCCGACTCCCAGCTGAACACTTCTCACATCGCGTATGCTATACTAAAAAACAAGACCATACAACCAAATTCTAACCATCAGTACCTGGGATACTAACCGATTCCTCAAAAATACCATAAACCCAAAAAATCGAACGAAATGCAATACCATGAATTATGCGAATAGGACTAGCAGATAAAATACTTCATAACAATCATAAGATAACAAGATATCAAGAAGGAAACATACCCGCAGCTGAATCTGACTCTGCCTTGACCTCCTCTGCTATAAACTAAAATACACGACCCGGAGCCCTCAGTGGCTCTGCTCCACCCTGACTTTCACTCGTAATCCTCAAAGTGGCCGGTGTTGGAGCCTGCACCAATCTTGCAGTAAACTGTGGACAGTTGGCCCTCATGTAACCAACCTGATGACACTGGTAACAAATCCTCATATCCTGAACCGGGGTTGACTGACGATAATCCCTCGTATAATGCCCCTCTCTCCCGCACTTGCGGCACGCACCACCAGACCTAGAAACTCCGGTGTGACCCTTCCCGCACTTCCCACAAGTGCGGCTGCCCAGATTGCTCAAACTGAAATCAACGATCTTAGAACGTTTCAGCGCCGGCTGCGACTGTATCGGATCCTGCCTCTGCTCTCTCAACTGTAACTCGATCTCCAACTCCCACCGCCTAGCGGTTTCCTGCAACTCCAACAATGTCTCGCACCTCTGCGTAGACACAAACTGCCTGATGTCCCTCTTTAGCATACATATATATCGAGACATCTGAGCCTCCTCGGAAGCAAACTCAGGGCAAAATATTGCCCTCTCAGTGAACATCCTGGTGATCTCCATCACCGACTCTGTATCCTGCTTCAACTCCAGGAACTCCTGAGCCAACCTCTATCTCTCAACCCGTGGAACATAACGAGTACTGAACATCTCTCTGAACTGATCCCAAGAAACCGCAGCTCGCTGTGAATCAGAATACGATCCCGTGGTCAACCTCCACCAATCCTTCGCCCCGAGCCTCAAAAGGTAGGGTTCAGATCACACCTCACCCTCTGATCAGCACGACATGAACATGTGAAGAAACATCCCTCCACATCTGACAACCATCGCATACCAATAATCAGATCCTGGACCCCATCAAAGGTAGGGGCTTCGTATTATCAAAGTCTTGATACTGAAAACCTCTACCGGCTCATCAAAATACTCGACCATGGCGGTCTTGATCGACCCAAACAGCTCCGACAACTCGGCCTGGAACATAGCAGCAACCTCATCATGCAGGATCTCACGAATCCTAGCATCCAACTCGTCTATGCTCATCTGACTGATAACCTCGGGTGGTGCTGATCCACCCTGACTGCCCTCTCCTGCTCCCGATCCCGATCCGGATCCACTCCCAGCATGCCTCGTAACCACCATACTGAAAAACACCGCAAACATCAGAAACCTCCCACTCACCCAGGAACCGACACTCAACCCAGCCCTAGGGGTTGTGACTTCCTTGATACGCGTATGGATCCTGTGCTTTCAGTAGTACGGGCCCATACTACCTTCCACACCTACCTATATTTATATCAAGTATCACCACAACACCCTACAGAAGAACAGGCATAATAAGCACTCAACCCTCACTCCTAGAAGAATCACTGAAAATCGCATACAGAAAGATACCCTAGACTAGCAGGCATCATAAATCAGGCAACTCTATCAGTTAATTTCCTGAAGATCCCTAGCCTAGTACTAGCATGTTGTTCTATCATATCACATAAACAAATAACTTGCATGGTATTTTGGGGCTACTTACTGGCTCCGGCTGATCATACCTCCGCATCCTCCTTTACTCATTTTGAAAACCATTTTAAATTCTCATTTTGAAAACTCTCCTTGATTTGAGACTGGATTCACATGAATGTTCCTTTAATTCACTCAAACCAAGGCTCTGATACCAACTTGTAACGACCATAAAATTCAAGCCAATTTAAAGATTTCAAAAACAACCCAATTTCATAAAGTTACTACAAAAAGGTTTTCAATACAATTATTATCAGAGTATTTTCCCAGAACCACATCATAAACACATAAAACATGAGCAGCGGTACGATCACGCCTTTGCCTTGCCACGATCTCCTGAAGTACCTAAAACATTTTAAACCACAGCTATAAGCCTGAAAGCTTAGTGAGGTACCCCCAAAATACCAACCACATATACCATACACATAACATGCCATATCATAACGGAACATACAACAGCCATGCACTTCGCATATACTGTGTGACTGGTCCGCCACACCGGGCCTTCAGTACACCTGGTCCACCCTCCGAGTCTAGCCATATCCTTCGAGTCTGCAGTGTGATTGGTCCACCCACACCAGGCCTTCAACCCAATTGGTCCACTCTCTGAGTCTATAGAATGACTGGTCCGCCCGCACCGGGCCTTCAGTCGGCCTGGTCGACTCTCTAAGCCTCGGCATGTCTGGTCCGCCATCGTGGGGCCTACAGCCTATCCAGACTGCTCGCTGGGGCTTCAGGTTATCCGGTCCGCTCTGGGTATGTTGGCCTACAGCACAAAGCAAGACCCGCCTCAACCCAACCCCAGTCACCCAACCATGTGCACATAAACATATAACCACATAACAATTAATCATCAGTCAACCGATCTAGCAGATCACATACATAGCATACTCTAAACAGGATACCGACCTAACCGGTCACTAACATTTACCATCCTAACTACCAGGATGCAAAAATAGCAAAGTAATAACACATCAACAATACCCGTATTAGAATCCGATAAAGGGCCAGACTTGGTGCCTTAGACCCTGTCGATAGTGAGGATAACTCACCTCGCTACTGCTGAAACTCTGAACTGAAAAGCAGACTCCCGAATCACCGACTCACCGAAAATCCTAAGCTAGCTAACATAGCATAAATAACCTTTAGATAAATCACAATATCCTTCCAAGGGTAAATTGACCAGTTACCCTTAACTCAATCTAGTCCATGACTAAGGCCCATAACACTTCATCAAGTCCATCATCCACTTATTGGGCCAAGGCCCAAAGTCAAATTCTCATACAAAGCCCAATATTATCCCAATTTACTAAATTAGGCCCACCTCTACAAACGGGCCTAGATCCAACGTCCATAATAATTTTTGGGCCCAAAATACTCCATCCATACTATTCAGCCAAGGCCCAAGCTTTATGAGTCCATAGGCAGCCCAATCAAATAAAGCCCAAAATCATGATCCATACAGACGGATTACGCGGGGCGTACTTCAACGTACACTAAGCGTACAGGCAGAATGGTGAGTACGTTAGGCGTACATAACGTTACGCGGGGCGTAACCTTGCTGATCAACAAATCCACATAAGTTCTAAATGGCTCAAGCTCTTAATCCCAAACTTCGAAATCCATAGGCCAAATATGTCTAGGATCCATAAAGTCTCAAACTTTATTACATGGGACGTCCATAAAGCTCTTAATCCAAGGTCTTAATCCATTAAGACCTACTTATATCACATGTGAGACAACCAAAGCCCTTGGGACCTCAGTTTTCTTACTCGAGGCGTCTCCTAAGGTCTGAAAGGACAGCTAATCTCAACCAACTCGACTCATGCATCAAGATGAGGTTTTTAGGACTAAAATGGTGTAAAAACTTCACAACACGTAGATATACACAATATGATTGTCAAGCTAGAGAATTTTTACCTCAAAAGGGCTCTAGAAGATGATTCCTTTCTATATCTACAAGCTCCATCCACCCCACTCCTTCTTTCACAACTTCCTATTTCTTCTTCTTGGCTCTCCTTTGCTAAAACAAGCTTTCCAAGGTCAAACACACCCAACTTGTTTCTATAAGGTCCATTCTTGCCAAATCTCCAAAGTGTCGTAACTCCTTCATTCTAGAACCGATTCTGATGAACTTTATATCCACGTAAAGGTTGCGAGAAGATCTTCGCTTCTAGCAGCACACCTCGATCTGAAACCTTCCCGAATAATAACCCATCACTCATGAAAGACTGAAATGCCCTTACTCTTGATCTCGGGAACCCATAAATAGATATTTTAAGAACGGGGTGTTACATCCAAACATTTAGATTTTACTGAATTATCTTATATTACCAAAAATAGATTATGGCAGAATAAACAAAGCATAATTACCAAATATTAACCTAGTAAATCAAGTTAGGCAAGAAAATCCGAGATAAGCAGCAGATGTACCAACTCGACAAGTTGGAGGACCAAACTCAACGAGTTCTAAGAACAGCTCGACGAGTTCATTGAATAGAATGTTGATTCTGTTCCCTTCTCCTTTGAATAATTCATAATTGCATCATATTCAATAGAAAACTAAACATGGCTCTGATACCACCGATCGGTTTTGAGCAAAACATACAATCCTACGTGTTCATGCAACCTAATTAAAGATCTACGCTTTCTCTAATTGAACATACAATAATGTGCGACAAAGTATAAACCTATATCTATCGATAATAATAAAAAATCCCATAAGGAGGGTTATGATTCATACCTTTAAGATTTTTATTGTAAACAATCTAGAATTCTTGCTTGAAAGACCTTTGGTAGCAAGCGCCACAAGCGTCGTGCCGCTAATGGTTCACAAAGAAACTTAAGCAATAAAGGAAATCCATAGAGAGAGAGAGAAGAGAAGAGAAGAAGAATTTTGGCTCTAAGCCTTTTTGAGGAGTGCATGGACGAAATCCAACCCTAAGGAGGATTTATATAGGGAAGGTAGTGGATAAGGCAGGTGGATCCAAGATAACCCTAATCCCTTAACTTCCTTTCTAAAGCATCCATGACGCTCTTAGAGCCCAACGAAACCCTAGGAGCATCTAAATTTCATTCCCTCCTACTATAGGGAGGTTCTAGAATTGCTCAATGCTCAACTATTGAGCATCCCTGTACTTTTAATTAATTCCTTTAATCCCAGAATTAATTTTTGATTAAATATTAATTAAACAATATGATTTCTAATTAATTTATTATTTCATAATACATTAATAAATAATTTATTTTGATTTTTAATGAATTTATTAACCAAGTAATAAATTAATAAATCATTCTTATCTCTCTAACAGTTATCCTATTCAATTGTTAGGTTTGAAGGCAACCCAAAAGGACTGTGTTACTATCAATTCAAGTTTATACCAATTATAGTTATAGGCTTAGACACCAAATCCAACAGTACCACCTATCACCCTCAAATAGATGGTTAAAATGAGATGGCCATACAAGCCTTAGAAGATATGCTTAGAGCATGTGTGATAGACTTTGGAGATGCATGGGATATTCACCTCCTATTGGTTGAATTTTAGAATATCAATATTTATCATATAAGCATAAAGGTTACACCATTTGAAGCACTTTATGGGAGAAAGTGTCATCCACCATCATGTTGGGCAGAATTAGATAACACCCAAATAGCAAAGAAACACAGAGAACATGTTGCTAACCGGACCTGAGATTATTCATCAGAGAACCGAGAAGATCGTGAAAATTAAGGAACGATTTAGAATGACATGTGATATTCAGAAGAAATATGCAAACTTTCGATGAAAACCTATTGAATTTAAAGTTGGGGATTAATTCATGCTAAGGGTATCTCCTTGGAAAGGAGTTATAAGATTTAGAAAGAGAGACAAAATCAATCCAAGATACGTAGACCTTTTGAGATCCTTGCCAGGATAAGCACAATAGCCTACCAGCGTGCTCTACCCCCAAGAACTCAACAACGTATACAATGTCTTTCACACCTTAAGAAATGTATCTTTAAAGACAAGCTAGTTGTACCTCTCGATCAGATCCTGATCGAAACAAAACTCAATTTCTACGAGAAGCCAGTCGAGATCGTTGATCGTGAAGTCAAGAGGCTTAAGCAAACTCTCATTCCCATATTCAAGGTACGATGGAACTCTTAGCAAGGGTTGGACTGCACATGGGAATGCGAAGATTAACTGAGGATCAAGTATCCTCGTTTATTTGAGAATGCCCCAAACTACATGCAAAATTTTGGTACACAGTTTATTTTTATGGACTGAGGATATGACAATCCAAAGAATACGTCACCAACCGTTGTTAATATTTAACTATAGGAAGTAAGAATGTAATAAGGACAACCTTGTGACCACATGATATATTTTAACATATTCGAAGTTTTCATCCTTAATTACGTCAACCTTTATGCTAAAAAATAAGTGCGCAAAAAGTCGTGTCACTTTGAGAGCAAGTTAGCATATCTAGACTCCTTTAGCTACCACAATTCCTTAAATATAAATTTCATGAGAATCTGACATACTATGGGAGAGATATGGAATTTGTGGTAAATGTATCTCTACGGTAATTAAAAAGTTACAATAACGAAAACTACATGGAGATTGGTTGACTTTTGGAGAAAGTCACCAACTAGCCAATCGTAGTACTAGTTGAAGTAGGAATTAAGAGGCAAAGAGCGCCTAAAACAAACATAACGTGTGAGAGTTATGATTTTTATATGACTATAATAGTAATAAAAACACCTCAAAAAATGAAATTCAAAACTAGACAAAACGAGCAAAAGGAAAGTTGTAAAGGATGACGATACCTACACAGATATATAAGATCCAAGAACAGAGTTCATATGAGAGAATTATGGAATTTCAAAGTTCAATTTTTACCATCACACCGACACCATATTGCATCGAGATTCAAGATGATGTGGCACACTGAGATGAGGGCACGTGGCACAATCATACTGTTCGCACATATTTTCATGGTGCACGCTCCAATCATGCCATAAATAGCAGGTCTCGGTAGTTCATTTACCTCACACCACTCTTCGATTTTCTCTATAAAAACGTCTTGTGTGCCTTCGCCATAATCGCTTCTCGAAGTGCTAACTTGTGGTTTCTACCCTGCACCAATGTTTTCAGACTCACAGGTGAGTTCACAGCCATATTTTCAACTCTTTTCAGGGGGGGGGGATACATGTCTAAAATACAACTTTACATAGTCATCACTAATGATAGTTAGATAATTATTCCCATAGCATTAGGATAATATTATGCTTGATAGTTACTCTACCCAAACTCTTTAGCTAATATTATTCCTAGAAGCATCATGGTATTTTGGCGACCAACAGTGACGTCCAATGAAGCATTGTGGTATTTTCAAGATCAACAGTCGTAGCTCGATTATAGGAACCCATCGTAACTTTGTCAAACTAAAACTTACAAGTATTGACTACTATAAAAAATAATTAAGTAGAGATAGTACATAGAAACTAAAGGAAAGATTTTAGGTCAACCAATATCTAACTATCTTTGACTACAATTAGGAATATACCTATGGAAGTACTTATAACACTAACAAACTCAAGGAAGTGCGTTTAGGATAAAAAAAAATTGCTAAAATGCCCACACACATTTTATATAAATAAAACATATAGACTCACCGAACATTATATTAATCTCTCAAAACACATGTATTCTCAAGAGAATGAACCCGTCTGAAAGAGGCGATAACCTTGATGATGCAGCCCGGAACTTATGTGCTTGGCTTTTGTACTTTGCTTTCGTAACCTACCTGTACCACAACAATTATATAATATCTTTTATTTAATGAATAAATTGTTGGATTAGGTGTGTAAGCCCATAACTATAATTTGTGTATACTTGAATTGATAGTAGCACTGTCCTTTTGGATTGCCCTCTAGACTAGTAAGTGAGAATAATGATTTTAGAGAAGGAGGTTAATTTATTAATTTGATTAATAAATTTAAATAAGTAATTTATTAATATATTATAAGATTATAATATTAATTAGAAATAGTAATATTTAATTAATATTTAATTAGAATTAATTTTGGGATTAAAAGAATTAATTAAAAGTATAGGGACTAAATTGTAATTGTTCAATAGTTGAGCAAGAGGCAATCTAGAACTCTCCATAGGCTATGGACAGTTTTTAAAGCCTTAGAGTTTCTATAATGGTCTCTTATGGGTAATTAGGAAAGTGGATAATTACCCGGTTTAATATAATTTTGGATTTGGGCTTATATAGAGTTTCTTGACTGTACAATAAATATGGCTTATACCCTATAATATTCGGCCACTTCTTCCTAGAGGAAGCCAACCAAAAATTTGTCTCCTCTTTCTTTCTCCATAATCTACTTCAATTTTTAGTGTTCGGTGGGAGCCATTAGAGGCGTAACAATTGTGACGTTTGTTCTCAAAGTCTCAACAGCACCAAATGATTTAGATTTTTATTACTACATAACAATCAAAGGTATGTTTTGTAACCCTAATTATGTAATTTTGATTATACACTAGTGTTATAGGGTTTCTACATTTTAGTTCACTTAGTATGTTTAGTTATAGAAAATATAGATCAATTTTGGAGTTGCATGCACACATAGGATTGTTTGTATTACTTAGAATTTATCAGTGGTATCAGAGTTAGGTTTAGTTTTCTATTGAATTGATATTAATGTGAACTTGAACAAGGTGGTAAAAATAGAATCATCATTTTGTTCACCCAATACGCCGTGGAGTTCTTCCAACATGGCATGTTAACCAACGAAATCGACCAAACATGACGTGGTAATTGTTTACCATGGTGTGTTGAGGTGTCAGATCCTAAAAATTCGATTTTTTTCAATTATCTCATGAATTGATTAGGGTAATTTCCTTTATTGTTTTAATCAGATTAAACTGAATATTTTAAAGTAATTTGATATCCTTATCTTGAACTCATGATTGGTTTTATTTTTAATTTAATTAATTTAATGTTAATTTTGAAATTTTAAACTACAACCTAGTATTTTTGAAAAGTTTTAAAAATACACCATTATATTATATGTAACATTAAAAGTCTAAAAATACTATATATATATATATATATATATATATATATATATATATATATATATATATATATATATATATATATATATATATATATATATATATATATATATATATATATATAAGACAAGTTAGTCGAACCGGTAGTACGCCTCATTCACGAAGCCGATCTATAAGAGGGGGGAGGGGGTATAAGGAAATTTCCTATAAAATGATGATTGAACGGGTGTCCACTCTCACCCACTGCTTCCTTGATTGGTGGAGGGTCGTTAGCCGAACGGGTTTGATAGGACACTTAATCCTCATTAATAAGTATAATAATTTATAAAGTAGGTAAATTTTTTATATAATTCCCAATGTTAGTTATTTTAGGAATATGTGAAATTGTTTGCTAATCCATGAAATTACACATTGTACTTTATTGGTCGTTGGTGAAGCGTGTTTCATTAACCGACACACTAATATGGATTAAATAAAGAGTAGCAATAGGTGTCTCATAAATTATCATTGATTAATGGAGCGCATGTGGCTAACCAGCACACTAAGAGATGATAAATGACATCGAGAGCGCCAAGCTAATTTGCGTGGTTATTCACTTCTTGTTTGTGATCATCGGTATCGCAGTCACAAATGGAAGAGTATAATCGAGATTAAACATGCCACTGAAAATTTCAATGATTCTCAAAAGATCTACGAATTTCATTCAAAACCTAATTCATTCAAATTTCATTTTTGGTGGTGAAATTGGTAAATCGTCATTTACCTACCTTTATATATATATATATATATATATATATATATATATATATATATATATATATATATATATATATATATATAGTTAGATTACGGCATTCCTTTTCTAAGTTGTGAATTATTTAGCTAGATCCTAGCCTTGATATTTCATTTGGGTGTTATATTGAGGATTATTCTTATCTAACTAAAACTTTCTTTTCTATTCTTTCAGATGTCTACTCCTAATGATGCTTCTAGTTCCTCCTCCTCCAACATCAACAACTTCTCTTTATTGAACATTTGCGCAAAGGTGAAATTAGATGGCACCAACTATAATGACCGGTTGCATAATATCAAAATGGTGCTTTGTTTTGAGGATAAAGAGAATGTCCTTGAAAATCCACTCGATGAGATCGATGAAACGAAGGCCACTCCTGAAGAAGTAGCAGCCTACGAGAAACACTACAAGAATGCAACAAACATTGATTGCATCACGGTGGCTATTATGACCCAAGAATTTTAGAGACACTATAAGGATTACTAATCGTATGAAATGAACAAGGACCTTATGGAAAGTACCATAATCGAGCTCATCAAGAAAAGTACAAGGTGGTAAATTCCCTTATGACGTGTAAGATGAAGGATGGTGAATCCGTAAGCAACCACGTTTCTAGAATGCAATGATACATGGATATGCTCATCAAACTGAATGTGAATTTTGATGAAGAATTGGAAATCAACATAATGTTGAACTCCCTGCCAAGTTGTTATGATCATTTCATACTGACTTATTATTTGAACAACAACAAAAATACTTTATCACAATTGCACATCCTCCTGCGAACAACTGAAGCACGAATGAAGGGAAAAATCATTGCGTCCACTCCTACTACTGCCCCGGTTGTAGCCATTGGTCAAGGGAAAAAGAGGAAAGGTCCTTCCAAGCTGAACTGGAAGGGAAAGTCTCATGATGGGTCTTCTAGTAGTGGGGCCAAAAGAAAATCCAGTTCTGATGTTTCCCCTATTTCCAAAGGAGGCCTCATGATTTTACTGCAATAATAAGGGGCATTGGAAACGAAGCTACCTGGAATACTTGTAGGACATCAAGGATGGCAAAGTGAAGCCAATCTCAGTAGGTATTTACACTATCCTTTCTAAAAAGTCATCATATTCTCATTCTTGGGTCCTTGATACATGATGTGGTTTTCACATTTGTTCTGACTAGCAGCGGCTAGGGCTGTAAACGAACCAAACGAACACGAACAATGTCTTGTTCATGTGCGTTCATTTAAGTTAGCCAAACAACAAACGGACACGAACGGATAAACGAACGAGATTTTCTTGTTCATGTTCGTTCGTTTAACAAATTACTTTGTTCATGTTCGTTCATTTATGTTCGTGAACATGCTAAACGAACATAAACGAACAAACATAAAAAAAAATAAAAAATAAAAAAAAAATAAAAAAATAAAAATAAAAAAACACACAATTGAACATATATGAACATAAACGAACATATAATATAGCAATATAATAAAAAATAATTGAATATAGATGAATATAAATAAACTTAAACGAACGAACATAAACAAACATCATAAACGAACGTTCACGAACATAAATGAACGAACGAGATCATTGTTCATGTTCGTTCATTTAACTAAACAAACGATAATTTTTGTTCATGTTCGTTCATTTGTTAAATAAACAAACATAAACGAACTTCCCGCCGAACAGTTCACGAACAGTTCGCCGAACGTTCAGTTTGTTTACAGCCCTAGCAGCGGCTAAGAAAAAGTGAGGATGTGGAGCATGGGAGATTGAACCTAGTCGTGGGCAATCGAAGATCATCACCTGTTGCCTAGATTGGAGTTTACAACACAGTGCTTAGTAGTCGGTAGTGTTTATATTTGAATAACTATTGCTCCTTGTCATAGATGACACGAAACATCATTTCATTTCATGTTTTATATAAACAAGGATTTAGATATTATGTTGATAATGAGAATGGTTCTATTTCTGCTTTTAAAAATGGTGTATTTTGTTTTGAAGCTTTACCTTATGATGTGTGTATGAAACCGTGATGTGTGTAGACAATATAGGTAATAGTGTATTTCATGTTGATTTGTCTAATAGTATAGATAAAGCGTGCTTGTGGTATTTTCTTATTTGACAATTTAACAAGAAACACATCACCCAACTCCAAAATGATGGAGTGTTGGAGTCTTTTGACTTAAGTTCAGATGATACGTGCCAATCTTGTTTACTTGGAAAGATGACAAAATCACCTTTCAGTGGTTCTTGTGAAAGAGGTGAATGATTGTTAGATCTCATACACACAGCTGTGTATAGACCCTTCAGATCCACCACAAGGGATGAAAATCGATTATATGTGAATTTTACTGATGATTATAGCAGATATTTCTATATATTCTTAAACAAGAAGTCGAGAATCAATTGGGCAGGAAGATAAAGATGCTTAGATCCGATAGAGGTGGTGAGTATCTTAGTATCGAGTTCCATGACTACCTCAAGGAATGTGAAATAGTTTCACAATTGACTCATCCTAGAACACCACAACTCAATGGTGTGGCTGAGAGGCGTAATCGGACCTTGTTAGACATCGTTCGTTCCATAATGAATCGAGCTTCACTTCCAATCTCTTTATGAGGATATGCCTTAGAGACTGTTGTGCATATTGTTAATCTTGTCCCAACAAAGAAGGTTGCCAAAACACCTCACGAGATGTGGACATGGAAGGTTCCCTCATTCGCACATATAAAGGTTTGGGGTTGTGAAGATTTCGTTAGACAAGAGACTCATGACAAGCTTGAACCTCATAGTGAGAGATATGTTTTCATCGGCTACACACAAAAGTCCTTTGGATATTTGTTCTACAAACCTAGTGACAACATGGTCTTCGTAGCACGAAAGGGAGTTTTCATGAGAGAGTGTTTATATGAAAAGTGGACAATAGGAGCACCATTGATCTTGAAGAAATTCAAGAGATAAAAAACGAAGGAACTTCTAGAAATACTAGTGCTCACCCCGAGGAAGAAATTCCAGTTGAACCAATTGACGAGTCGTTACCTCTTAAGCGTTCCGGTAGAGTTAGAACGTCACCTGAGTTTTAATATTTCCATATTATTGTAGATGGTGATACATTTACCAGTGATAGTACACTGGTAAATTTGGATAAACCTTCTAACTACAAAGAATCTATTGTGGGGCCTGAGCTTACAAGGTGTAAAGAGGCAATGGAAAACGAGATCAAGTCCATGTATGAAAACCAAGTTTGGAATTTGGTTGACAATGTACCAGGTCGTAAGACAGTTGGGTGTAAACCGATCTTCAAGAAGAAAACCGACATGGACGGAAAGGTACACATTTTCAATGATCAACTGGTTATGAAGGGCTTTAATCAAACCCTAGGGGTTGACTATAATAAGACCTTCTCACCAGTAGCCAAGATTAAATCTATTAGGGTAATGTTGGCCAGAGCTACATTTCATGACTATGAAACTTTGCACATGGATGTGAAAACCACATTCCTTAATGGGAAGTTGGTTGAGGATGTTTACATGAGTTAGACAGAGGGTTTTTTGGATGCTAAGTACCCCCAATAGAGTGTGTAAGCTTGAGAAATCAATCTATGGATCGAAACAAGTTTCTCGTAGATGGAATCTTTGCTTTGACGACAAAAGTCAAAGAGTTTGGTTTCTCTAGAAATGAAGATGAATCTTGTGTATATGTCAAAGTTAGTGGGAGTATAGTGACTTTCCTAGTATTTTATGTTGATGACATACTTCTTATAGGAAACGACATTCCAACCTTGCAAGAAGTTAAGTCATGGATTTGAAAGTGTTTCGCTATGAAGGATCTGGGAGAGGTTGCTTATAAGGATTTTGAGAGATGGGAGTAAAAGGCTAATTAAACTTTGTTAAAGCAAATAGTTGGATAAGGTACTAAAATGTTTTAGTATGGAAAATTCCAAGAAGGTAGAATTACCAATATAGAGTAATACCAAACTAAGTAAGGCTTAGAGTCCGAGTACCGAAGTAGAAATAGCATAAATCAGTAGAGTTCCATATGCTTCTACCGTTGGATCTATCATGTATATTATGACATGTACTCGTCCTTATGTAGCTTTCACTTTGAGAATGGTTATTTGTTATCAAGGAAATTCGGGTAGAGCTCATTGGATAAAGGTCAAAAATATTCTTAAGTATCTACGAAGAACTAAGGACTGGGTCCTTGTGCTTGGTGGTAGTAACGAATTAAGAATAACATGGTATAGTGACACCAACTTTCAAACAGACAAAGACACTTTTGTTCGCAATCTAGCTGGGTATTTACCCTTAATGGAGGAGCAGTAACCTGAAAAAGTTCCAAACAAGAGATAGTGGTTGATTTTACCTATGAATCAGAGTACATAGTAGCAAGAGATGCATCGAAGGAGGCTATATGGTAGTAGAACTTCATTGGAGACCTTGGAGTTGTTCCAGCCATCACGGATCCAATGGAGATTTTTTGATAATGAAGGGGCAGTTTTATTAACGAAGGAACCACCGACCACGAGATCATGGCATATCAAGGCATATCGACATAAGATAGCATTTCATTAAACATATAATAGAAGAAGGTCACCTCATCTTGAAGAGGGTATCGTCTGAAGAGAATCCAGCAGATCCCCTCACAAAGGGTCTGAGTAGGATTAAGCACGTTTAACATGCTAGGAGCATTGGTCTGCAGGATGATATTAGTTTTAGTAGCTAGATAGTTTAGAAACTTGTAACAAAATAAATGTAGTTCGCATTTGATGATTAAAAAATAGAGAATTATTTATGAGTATTGTTTACTATCTATTGTCAATTGTTTATTCTTGTGTTTCAGTTTTGCATGTTTTACTTCTAGAATAATTAGATTATTCTAACATCCATAGTCGATCATACTTTTGGAAGTAAGTAGTGAATCAAGAATGTCATGAATTGGGTTGTAGATTGTCTAAAGATTTTAGACATGGCAATAGTTTGCTGCAACATTCATGAGTACTTTAAAATAGAGATTTAAGTATTGGATTAACCCACGCTCAGAGAATTACTTCATGGAGTTTATCAAGAGTAATTCTGAGACAATAATATCTTATAATCTTTAAATGGAGATGTACGAGTCCTTGGTTACGAGTTGGTTGTACATTGGTAATACGTAAACACTCAGTAACTTGATGTTATAAAACATATTGTTGTACATGATTTGATAAGTAAATAGTGAAAGCATATAAGTCAAAGTTTATCAGTTCCTTTTTCCCTAACGGGAAAAGCGATATCTTGGGCCCCTCGATGATTTTGTGTTGAATTATAGTGTCGGGCCCGACCAGGACTAAATTGATGTGTTGGATTGGTAGTTCTTTGTCATTACAGATCAAAAATCAGGAAACAAAGTATTAGAGAACCAGATTGATTCTGTTCCATATTGTTTTTCCACATGATATCTTGCAATGATCACTTATCTTAGGACACGTAGCTGACTAGGTCAAAGTTCAACAATGAATTTGAGAGCTACAATTTACGTATCATTTTAGAAGGATATACTGGAAACTATAGTTATTAAACTTGTCCAAGTGGGAGACTGTTGGATTAGGTGTCTAAGCCCATAACTATAATTGGTATAAGCTTGAATTGATGGTAGCATAGTTATTTTGGGTTGCCCTCAAGACTAGCAACTGAGAAGGATGATTTTGGAGAAAGAGGTTGATTTATTAATTTGATTAATAAATTGAAATAAGTAACTTATTAATATATTATGAGAATAATATATTAATTAGAAATAGTAATATTTAATTAATATTTAATCAGAAATTAATTAGAATTAATTTTGGGATTAAATGAATTAATTAAAAGTGTAGGGGACTGAATTGTAATTGTTCAATAGTTGAGAAAGAGGCAATCTAGAACCCTAAATAGGCTATGGTCGGTTTCTAGGTCCTTAGGGTTTCTAGAATGGTCTCTTATGGGTAATCAGGAAATTGGATAATTACCTAGTTTAAGATAATGAAAGACCTATTCTCCATTCTTTCTAAAATTACATCATATTTTTGAAAGATCCAAACTTTCACACTTCACAATATTGTTACTCCAAAACATGTTACATGTGCATTTATAAAACAATATTTTACATTGATCGTTTATTTACATAGACTGGATACAAACCGACTATTAAGATTTTTACAAAGTTTTACACATACTACATACTTTCCCAGGAATACAATACAAAAGTGATAATATTATCTATTCTACATCTTCTACCAGTACAAAACTATACTGGTTGCTTATCACCTGCAATAGTTTTAAACATTGAGAGGGATAAGCGGATGACGCTTATTGAGTTCGATAACAGTTACAATATAACATTATGCCATATACATATCAATATGACAGAAGCATAGAGGGACAAGGAAGAAGATAAGAAAATGAGTTTCATATGACAGGATTTCCATATCAACAAATAATCAGATTCAAAGATTTGAATTCAATGAGACATAATAATTTCAACACTTGATATACATCAATAAGACTTCAGCCCAAGAGGCATAGAAAATATATGATTTCAGAATATTATTTCACTAGAATACACAGGCTTTTACCTATCTCTTTGTATTCTATTATGCCAAAGTGATTCTTAAGTCATACTCTTCATGGCCAAATGCTACATACCACTACCCAAGTGATGCTTATGTCATACACTTTGTGGCCTAAGGTATAGCTCATTATCATAATAACATGGGAAAGCACATTGAACATGTAACACATAACATACAATTGTCCCTATATTGAAACTCACCGTGATATAACTGGGGGTTAAAATAGTAATTTGTGCAGCACTTCGTTATAATAATAATGTTTCTTCTATGAAAATCGGGAGATTTATTGAAAACCGGGCCCTGCAAGGGTTGAGCTTTAAACCGAAAAGATAAATTTCTCGGGCTCCTTGGGCACTTCGGGGCGTGTTTCAGGTGTTGGAAATGATCTCGGGGCTTCAGGGGAAGTGGAAATAGTGAAAATATGAATTTAGGGGTGAAAATGGGTAATTTTCCAAAATTACCCAGGAGATCTCGCAACCCCCCTTTTATAGGGTACGAGACCGAAGATCGATGGCTAAGAAGGCTCTACGCGGCAGCAGATGCGAAGGTCAGGTGGCTCGTGCTCAGACACGCGAAGGGGCACGCGTCGCTCCGCGGTTGGACCGACGATTCGGATGTAAGGAAGTGTGACATGCGTCGCCAGCTGCTCGGATGACTCACCGAGATAGGACACGGGGCGCGCCTGGAGCGAGTGACGTGGCTTCTTCCGGATGAGGCTTATCCATGCGAGATTCCTCATAATTTGTGCCAAAATCTTCTAAAATCCATAACTTTCGCATACGAGCTCCATTTTTGACGTTCTTTCTATGCACGCATAGGCAGGAATATATTCTACAACTTTTGTTTAGACTCCATCAACTAATTTTCATTTATTTTTAGTATTATTATTGTTAACAGATTGGGACAGGAAAATCTGTTAAAAATTCATAACTTCTTCATCCGACGTCCGTTTTCGTCTGTCTTTTAACCGTTGTACTACTATTGACGAGACCTTCGATTATCGTTTAGATTGTTTCAGCTAAAAATCACTCAATCTTTATTTCGAGTTTTTAGTTGTCTATTGTTATACCGAAACTTAGAAAAATCATAACTTCCTCATATGAAGTCAGATTTTAACGTTCTTTTTATCAAAATTCGTGGTGTAACGAATACTACAACTTTCATTTAAATCACCATGGCTAAAAAGTAGTTTATCAAAAACTCACTTTTTACGTCATTCGGTGTCGTGTCAGTTTTGTCGTGAATCTTCGATTGGTCATAACTTTTTCGTTATAACTCAGATTTTGATGAGGTTTTTGCCTAAATGTTTCTAACGATATTCTTTACAACTTTAAATAATAAAATTTTACTTATTTCAAATTTTATATTTTCGTTACATTTCACTATTTGACATTTGATTGGAATCTCATAAGACTTCCAATATTTTCCCAGCGATTCTAAACATAGTTTTACTTCAATTCTAGTAAAAACTATCTGTTAGAACTCAATTACTCAAATTCACATAATATTTTGTAGTATTATTCATTACAAAACACGATTTCAAAACGTGTATGTTACAAATAATCTTGGATTTGGGCTTATCTAGGGTTTCCTGACTGCACTATAAATAAGGATTATACCCTATGATTTTCGGCCACTTCTTCCTAGAGAATGCCAGCCGAAAATTTGCCTCATATCTCCTTCTCCAAAATCTTCTTCAATTGTTAGTGTTGGGTGTGAGCCATTAGAGGTGTGACAATTGTGATGCTTGTTCTCGAAGTATCAACAACACCAAAGGATTTAAATTGTTATTACTACATAACAATCAAAGATATGTTTTGTAACACTAATTATGTAATTTTGATCATATATTAGTGTTCTAGGGTTTCTACAATGTTGTTCACTTGATATGTTCAATTAGAGAAAACGTAGATCAATTTTAGGGACAACCACGTCATGGGACATAGAAAACACATGACTTCGATTAAATTATTACTTTAGTTCTCAACATTGGTTTTAATCCAACATTGTGTGTAAAATGCATTGGTTTTAATCCAACTTTTAAGTTATAAATTTAGCACACAAAGGCAGTGAACCTGTCTTTTAGTGCTATAGATGGGTAAGTAGAGTGTCGAACTCAGGGAACGGAAATTATAATAATAACTAATTTTAAGTAAGCAAGTAATAAAAGTAAAGGTTTTTCTCTAGTTTTACAAGACTAGAAACTTAAACAAAACACCTAACATGGGATTTAACTAAAAGCTAACAAATAAAAATTCACCAAATTTTGATAAAGAGTTTCTGTTTAGGTCCAACCAATTCACTCCTATGGTTATTTTTATAGTAATGTGATATATTAATTGTTATTGGTTACCAACTATAGTGGTTAGGTTCATATTCACTAATACTAACCCTTAGATAATTAATTAATTCAAGCAGTGGCCAATTGTTTAAACTAATTAATTCCCTAGTTCAATTATTTGGATTAAATAAGATTTGTAATTGGTTAATCAAGTGGGTGATTCAATTAACCTCTTGTTTGTTGGTTTCTCTAACAAGCTCACACATTAATTTACCCATTCTCTTATTAATTCTAGTTTCATGTTCATTATTCCTAGTCATATGATTGATGGGATTTATACAAACAATCCTATGTGTGCATGCAACCCTAGATTTGGATCTATGTCTTCAATATTAGATATACAACATTATGAACACATAAAGAAACCCTAATGAGACCTACTGTTTTCAAAATTCACCAAGAAGGTTAGATTACATACCTCTTTTTGTTATATTGCAATAACAACTTAAATCTTTAAACCCTAAGTCTTGAAAGCAAGCACCACAAGTATAGTGCCTCTAATGGCTCACAAACACCATAAGCAATTGGAGGATATATATAGAGAGAAGAGAGAGGTAGAAATCACCCCTATGATATCTTAGAATCAAGTCAATGAATTCATGAGGTCTAGGGGTCTTTATAAAGGGTTAAGATTAGGGTTTTAGTCCTTATCCTTATCTAGTGGCTTGCCCGCCAAGTAACAATAAGATAAGCCTTGAAAGCCCATATCTTTGGACGATTTCAAGGATCCATATCCTTTAGATTTCATCCATCCATATTTAGGATAATCCTTACCCTACTTTGTAACTATCACATAATTACAATTCAATCCCTCTAGTTTAATTAATTACACTTGATCACAAAATTAATTTTTAATTAATTATTGACCAATATTAATTAAACATATATGATTTACCCTTTAATATATTATTCTTATAACATATTAATAAATCATAATAATCTCTTTCTCTATTATTTCTCCAGTCAAGTTGCTTTGGTGAAGGCAACCCAAAAGGACCATGCACAATCGGGTCAAGTACTTACCAAATATGGTTACGGGCTTAGACACTAATCCAACAGTCTCCCACTTGGATAAGTCTAGTAAACACAAATGTAAGTACAACTCGATTAGCAATCGTAGCTCTCAAAGATGATGCCGAACTCTGATCTTATCAGTAACCTGTCCTTTAGATAAGGGATCATATATTCCTCCATTCTAGATATCATATAGACGTAAGACATGGATTGAAATCATTCTCTCAGTTTATGTGTTGTTTCCCGATTTCCGATTTACGACGACTGACTAATTGAACAAATCAAATTAGCCCTAGCCCGACCAAGCATTTACGTTTTTCATCACTAAATCATCGAGGGGCCCACAGATATCGCTTTTATCCAACTTTGGGTAAAAGGAACCGATAAACTTCGAATCAATGTTTGCTTGCACTCACTCACCAAATCACACACAACAATAAGTTTTATAACACCAAGTTACTGGTGCGTTTACATATTATCAATGTGTAACCGATTCGTAAGATACAACTCACACATCTCGGTTTCAAGAATACACGATATTATCGTCTCACCAATCGCTCGTGATAAAATCCATGATGCGATCCAAGTGAGCGTGGGTTTAATCTAATGCTCAAAATCGTATTCATAAGCACTCATGAACATTGGAACAAACCTTTGCTATGTCTAATACACTTTAGTCAATCTACAAACCAATTCATGACAGTCTTCATTCATACATACTTCCAACATATGAACGACTGTGGACCGTTTCGAATAATTTGATTATTCTTAATAAACTCAATTATTCTGGAAGTCAAAACATGCAAAGTGAAACACAATAATACTAATCCTATATGGTCCCAAACCCTTAAGTATAAATAGAATACCTTTATTTAATCACCATATTGATTACTCATTATCCATTGTTTATCGTTTCAGATAATCAACTTTATAACTCGAATTACAACCATAATTGTCTCATGCTCCAAGCATGCACACTTTGGTTTTTATATGGTCTATACTTTGTGAAATAGATCACATTTTCAATCATACTCATTTCACAATCCCCAATCTTTATAATTAGTGTAAGAATACCAAATTCTTGCCACCTTTTAGAATATGTCAAATTCTAATATTTTATGCAATGATCCTCTTGTGAAGTTACGAAACAAAATCACAAAGACTCAGCCAATGAAGTCACAAGATACTCTATCAAAATTGTTACACAACAATTCTATAGATGTGATGTCTCTTAGTCAAAGTACATTCCTCTGAACATCCTTTTGCATAAAATTTTCCAATCTTCATAAATTCTTAATTTCCAATTCCCAATTATGGAAACATTTCCATATTTACCATATGGCAACTCATTTTTAATAGAATCTTATCTATTCATAATAATGTCGATATGTATCATTCAATGCCATACTTCCAACTACTCATATGCAACCAATCGTCAACGAACTTTGGATTGTTCTTTGACAGTTGTTTAATTATCTTAATCAAAACTGATTCTTGTCCTTTTTCCCTCTTAATGTGCTAGACATTTGGAAAAATTTAGAACATTCAAATATTATAGCATTTGCAATCGGTCCTATACCCGAAGCGTATGGGACATGATGCATAATGTCTTACATAAAGATACAATACTCTATCAATCTTCTGCCATAATATTTTATGTGTCACGTTCTTACAATTCGATCTATGAAGGGGACGCCATAATCATAATAGAAATTTAAGAATTCACTCTGTATCTTTTGACTAAATTTATTAAAATTTCTAAATCTAAGCCTTAGATTTTTGAAACGAAGTACAATATTCTCTCCCTTAATTATAGCAAAACAACTTTTCAACTCTTACAACTTTGCAAAGTATAACTCTTGTTTTCTATAATTAATATTGCTAACTTGCGATACTTGACATCATGCTCCCACTTACATGATGATTATTTCTTTACCAGCATAACACTTATACTCCCACTAGCTTCGGCATGTATTCAGAAATCAGCTGAATTTGTATAAACAATTTCTTAAGTTCAGATTTCTAATACTAGATGCTTCGATAACTATCTATCTAAGCTTCTCAAACTCATACACTTTTCCTTGGACAACTCATATGTATATGTCTGAACGATTCTAGGACTCATACCAGTAAGTCTAAGATGTTCAGACCCATTTTCCATTTCCCACAATTCAAAATATGAAGATGTATGCAGTAATCATAGTTGAATTTGAGAAACCCAAATCACATAATGCTATCTTCAAAATCTCTCTTAGTGAAAGTGTTTCCTCATAACCATTTTCATGGAGGAGAGAAACCTTATGACACTTAGATTTTGCGGTGTATACATTTCCATCCATTTAAATTCGTCATAACCATAATCTCAAGATAATGTTAGTGACAAATCCAAACTCTTATGGATAGAACTTGTTCTTCTTAATCTCTTGCCATCAAGGATCCCACCATTAGTTCCAAGTTATTGAGCAGCTTACCCCTTCATTTCAATGCACTTTTCATTGAACAAGGTGCCTTGCCCCTATATGTCACACCCCAAAACCATTTAACGGCGGAAACGTTCTGGGGCGGAGGACGTCATGTACAGTATCACAACAATGAAAAGTAGTAAACAAGCAACAACATCATCCATTGCATTAATAATATAATTTTAGTACAAGTGTGTTCTGTCAAATTATAATTGACACTAAAGTATAAACAAAATGAAAGATGAGTCTTGAATGAGCTCCATCTTCTCTAAATCTTGCATCAGTACCTGTCTATGGTTGACCCGAGGATACAAGTTATTTTGAAAGAGAGTATCAGCTTTAAAGCTGGTGAGATCATAAGTATTTTAGTGTCTTAATTTGTATGTAAGTATTTGTATGTATATGAACTGTAGGTATTGAAAATGTATATGAACTGTAAGTATAAAAATGTATATGAACTGTAAGTATAAAAATGTTCTGTAAAACAACTGTAAATGTTTGAAAAACCCTAGAAATCCCTATGATTCCTACTAGTATATACGGGTGTCTTCTGCCAAGACCTAACTACTCTGAATGTAGCCTTCTACCAAGACTTAACTATTCTAAATGTTCGTTTCTTAGTTTTTACATTTAATGTTTAAGTGAAAACATCACTAAGTTTATGTAAAAGGAAAATTAATTTAGTACTGTAATGTAGTGCTATAATGACTACTGCTGTACTAACTACCTTAAACCGGATTTATATTAAGGCATCATGTGATTAATTGTACCATACTATCGGTTGGGTAACAACGACAAATGTAGGTCGTAAAAAGGTATGACGTTTGGCACCCGCAGACCATCAAGGGGCCCACAGATATCGCTTTTATCACACATTGGGTAAAAGGAATGGATAAACCTCAACTCAAATACTCGCTTGCACTTACTCATCAAATCGTACACAACAATAAGTTTTATAACACCAAGTTACTGGTGCATTTACTTATCATCAATGTGCAACCGACCAGCAAATAACAACTCACACGTCTCGGTTTCAAGAATATACAATATTATCGTCTCACAATCACTCATGATAAAATTCATGAAGTGATTCTCATGAGCGTGGGTTTAATATAATACTCTAATCTTATCAAAGCACTCATGAACTCTGCAGCAAACTTGTGCTATGTCTAAACACTTCAGAGAATTTACAGATAGATTCATGACAGTCTTCCTTCATACCTAATCCCAATGTATGACCGACTGTGGATGTTTGGATAACCCAGTTATTCTGGAAGTGAAAACATGCAAACTGAAACATAACAAAAATACATAATCCTATATGGCCCCAAACTTGTGAGAGAAAATAAAACACTTCTATTTAACCACCATATTGATTACTCATTATTTATCATTTAATGTTTTTGATAATCAACTCATTACTTGAATTACAACGACAATTGTCCCATGCTCCAAGCATGCACACTTTATTTCCTATGGTCCATGAAATAGAACAATTGAAAACTTTTCCAATGATGCTCATTTCACAATTCCTAATCCTCATCGTTAGTGTAAGAACACAAGGTTCTTTCCACTACTAGAATATGTTAGATTCTAACATTTTATGCAACGATCCTTTCGTAAAGTCATAGCACAAAAGTCACCAAGACTTGGCCAATGAAATTACTAAGTACTCTATCAGAAATTGTTACAAAACAATTCTATAGATGTGATGTCTCACACTCAAAGCACATTCCTTTGAACATCCTTTTTGCATAAAATTTTCTAATCCAGACATAAATTCTTAATTTCCAACTCCTAATATGGATACATTTCCATATTTTCCATATGACAACTCATTCTAAATAGAATCTTATTTAGTGATAATAATGTCGATATGGTCCATCCAATACTATACTTCCAACTACTCACAAGCAACCAATGCTCAACGAACTTTGGATCATCCTTTGACAGTTGTTTAATTATTTTAGTCAAAACTGATTCTAATCCCTTTTCCCTCTTAATGCACTGGGCATTTGGAAAAAAAATTTAGAATGGTCAAATATTATAGCATATGCAATCGATCCTATACCCGAATCATATGGGACACGATTCATAATGTCTTACATAAGGACGTGATAGTTTACCAATATTTTTCTATAATATTTCTAATTGCCATGTTCTCACAGTTTTGATTATGAAAAGGGATTTCGTAATCATAACCAAATTTTGAGAATGCAATTATCCTTTCCATATATAGAATTTCCTCATGTTGAACCATTCCAACACAACATTCTTATATATTTGACTAAATTTGATTAAAATTCCACAATCTAAGCCTTTATATTTGATATGAAGTATAATATTCTCTCCCTTAATTATAGCAAAACAACTTTTCAACCCTTGCGACTTTGCAAAGTATAACTCTTGTTTTCTATAATTAGTATTGCTAACTTGCAATACTTACCATAATAATCATGCTCCTACTAACATGATGATTATTTCCTTATTGGCATAACACTTATGCTCCAACTAGATTTGACATGTATTCAGAGAACAAATGAACTTTCGGAAGACAATGCTTATTGAATTCCTTAAGTTCATATTTCTAATACCTGATGCTTTGATATGCCTTTATCTAAGCTTCTTAACTTCATACACCTTTGCTTTAGAAAGCTCGTATGTGTGTCTAAACAAATTCAGAACTTATGTTACTAAGTCCCAAATGTTCAGACTAATTGCCAAATCTCATAATTCGAACTATGAAGAGGGATGTCGTAATCATAATCGAATTTGAGAATACAATTTACACAATTGCTATCTCCTTAAAATCTCTCTTAGTGAAAGCATTTCCTCACAACCATTTTCATGAAGGAGATAAACCTTATGACACTTAGATTTTATGATGCATGCATTCCTATCCATTTAAATTTTTCATAACAACAGTTATAAGACAATGTTTGTGACAAATCCATCTCATATCAAATGAACTTGTCCAATCTCAATTTCCTGCCTCGTGGCAGCTCGAGTGTCCACCATTGCTTCCAGGTTGTTAAGTAGCTCACCCTTACCTATCAATGTACTTTCCATTGATCAAGGTGCTTTCCTTTATGCATTCAAATGAGAACTCATAGAACTCACATACATAATCAACTCAAATGGAATGGCACAGAAACTAGAGTTTGTCAGACACGATAGGTTATAAACCTCAAGTCGTGCGCTAGTGATGATTAACTAGGTTTATTCTTGAATTTGTTCTTGAAACTTTTCAAGACATTTAAGACTCCCACTGACTCCTTGACATATAAGTTTCTCTTGTCAAGAAACTTTTCTTGATAAACAAATATTCAAGAGTTAGTGTAGCTTTTATCAAGACAAAACACTTCACAAAATTGGTCGTAGTTGGTCTTTGTCTTATCCAAGACATCACAACTTACCAATTTCAAATGTGCAAGAATAAGATAACTTTTCCAAATTCCACATTTTATGAGTGTTATAAACATACTTAATACTTTTCACTCAAGTCACAATCTTGACTCTAAGACTCTATATTGGAACGAAGTATGATTGACTTCTTGATTTAACCATTTCTACAATTCTCGATTCCTCTTCTTAGACATGCAATTGCACTAAGACTCACTTATAGAATCAATTGAGACATGGTTCTTAATCATTAAGACCTATCATAAAACACAATAAAAGTTACTCTCCATTCTTCTTAGAATAGAGAAACTTTTATCTTTCTGCCTACTAGATTCCTCTTATTCGTTCTGCCATTCATTGAAACTCTTTCAATCAACTCAGAATTATACTTAATATTATAAGTGTAACCATATTTACTAGACTTTAGTAAATCATGACAAATATCTTTGTCACTCTTGTGGTAAACTTGATCAACGTACGACCTAGTGTACTCGATCTTCTAGTCCTTCAATTGACACTTTGTCAAAGAATTAGTCTAGTTTCCAAATATGAAAGTTTTTCAATCATCATACAATACACGTTGTATGATTCCAAGTTTCTATCCACTTGAAACTTGGGCGATAAGAAACTCTCCCTATTTGGTAAACTCTAGACACTTCCACAAATAACCTAATTAAGAATCAAATCCATTTTTCTAACAATAGAAATACACAAACATCAATTTTTCATACTCGCCATTGTAAGGATAAATACATAAATAAGATAAAACTCAAAATTTATTTTACTGCGGAAAAACTTGTCCTTACAATGCAATTTAACTGAAAAACTATGCTATTAAATATTTCTTATCAATCTACCCTAACTTTAAAGTACCAGCTCAAAAATCCAATCTTCAAACAATACGATCGAAATACATTTTTCTTCACGATTAGATTCAGCTCACTTCTTCCCTTAAGCTTCCTCTCTTTTCTTCGATCCTACAATACATCAAAATATAATCTTATCACATCATGAATTAAGGAACTAGAATAGGATCTTATAGAGTTAGTTAATGGATTTTACCTGAAGTAGAGCCATACGTCTTGAGTCTACCATCTCTTAGATCTCTTAGGTAATTTGGGCAGCTTCGTCTCCAATGCCCCTTCTCTTGGAAATAAAAGCAAATGGACTGCTTTGGCACAGCACATGGGAGAATCTCATACTTAGTCCTTTCTAGACTTCTAATGTTGCCAATGTCCATTAAAGTTTGGGAGTTTGATTCACCAGACAAATTTGCTTGACTAGCACGCCAATTCATTATTGATTCAGTAGCTATAAGCAAATAGGTGAGATCAATGAGGGTCACATCATGTTCCATCATATAGTACTCTCTTACGAACTCACTATATGATTCAGGAAGTGACTGAAGAACCTAGTTAACAGCCAACTCACCTGAAATCTCGACACCCAACATCTTTAACCTATCAATGTGTGACTTCATCTCTAAGACGTGTGCACACACAGGTTTCCCATCTTCGTGTTTACTTGCCAAAAGGGCTTGAGTGAGCTTGAACTTTTCAAGCCTTCGAACTTGTGGGTTAAGGAGAGCAATAGTAGGAGGTGGAGGAATTGAAGCATGATCTCTTGTTCCTTGATCGTATCTTGGAACGTCATCTTCATTTGGAAAGCTTTTTCCAAAGGATTTAGGAAGACCATTATAAGATTCAGACATCTACAAAACGGGAGAAAATTCAAGTTAGTTGATAAGAATCCTTGATGTAACACCCAAAATGAAACATCAAGGCTAGGATCCAACATAATACTCTACAACCTAGAAAAGGGATGCAGTATTCTAGTTGCAGAATATTTGAAGGTAGGTAAATGACGATTTACCAATTTCCACCATGAAAAACGAAAAAGGAAATTTAAGTTTTAAATGAATTGAAACTCCTAGATCTTTTGAGATTCATTGAACTTTTCAATGTCATGTTTAATCTCGCTTATGCCCTTCAAGTTTGCGACTGGGATGCCGAGGATCACAAACAAGGTGTGAATAACCATACGAATTTACGTGGTGCACTCAATGTTACTATCACCTAATTAATGTGCCGGTTAGCCACAAACGCTCCATTGATCTATGATAAACATCGAACCACCCTTCGCCACCAATGTCAATCCTCAATTAGTGTGTTGGTTAACCACACACGCTCCACTAACATTTGACAAGGGTACGAAGTGTAATTCCATGGATTAGCATACAATTTCACATTTTGCCTAAAGTAATCATGATTTGGGAATTTGTAAAAGTGTGTAGTTACTTTGTACTTCATTATACTTATAATGGAAGTTTTTTGTCCTATCCTACCCGTTCGGCTAACAACCCTCCACTACTCAAGAGTGCAGTGGATAAGAGTTGATACCCATTCAATCGCCATTTTATAGGCAATTTCCTTAAACACCACTTATAGACCAGCTTCGTGAATGAGGCATACTAACGGTAAGACTGACTCTTTACTCATATATATATATATATATATATATATATATATATATATATATATATATATATATATATATATTAGACTTTTAATGTTACACACACACACACACACATATATATATATATATATATATATATATATATATATATATAGTATAGGGTGTATTTTACACTTTTAAAATACTAGGTGGTTTTATTAGCTTTCTCCTTTTAATTAAACTTTTAATTAACTTAACAGAACCATGTAGGTGTAATTTGAACTTTTCAAAATACTAGGGTTTTAGAATTTAGATATTACACAATTAAACTATTAATCAAAATTTTAAATTCCAAAACTTGAGGGTAAGTTTTGAAACTTTTCAAAACTATCTAGGTAAAATTACAAATAATTAAATTAAACAAATAATTGGTAATTATCTAAATTTAACCTAATTCAATTTCTTGCAAGATAATTCATCAAATAACTCAAATAATTAAAGGTTATCTTATAAGTCAATAAATATTTGATTAATTGGTAATTATCTTCTATTTTGGTAAGGATATTCACCAAAAATCAATAAAAATCAGATTTTATTAATTAAAAACGTTTATGGTAAGTATCCCAAGCCAAAACAGCAAGAAAATCTTCAAAAATCGCTGCCAGACCCTTGGACTTGCCGAGTCAGAGACTGGACTCGCCGAGTTCATCTACTGAATCGCCGAGTCAGTCAAGTAGATGGTGCAACAATCAATTTTTCAGCCAATAAACTATCAAATAAGCATCAATTCATCAACAAACAGCCCTAGGCTCTGATACCACTGATGGGTTTCGAGCAATACATCAATCCAATGGTGTACATGCAAACCCTAATAGATTTGGATCTAGTTTGTCTAATGAACATGCAATTGATTATCCAAAGCCATAAACCCTAGATCTAATAAACTATAACTAAAATTAGGGTTTAGATCTTACCTTTGATTGTTATATAGCAATAACAATCAATCCTTGGCTTCAGAAAACTTAGTGCCTCAAGTGTTGCACCTCTAATGGAGTCACAAACACCACTAAGCAACTTGGATGAAGAAAGAAGAGAAAGGAGCACCCAAAATTGTCCAGAAACCCTAAGGGAATCATTCACCACGTTTTTGGGGCTTAGGGGCTCCTTAAATAGGTAGGCAATTAGGGTTATCTAACAAGGAAACCCTAATTTGACTGCTTAAGCCCTAAGCAGCCCATGGACCCCTTCTTTAGAAGCCTTGGACGATTTCTAATGGGTTTCCCCATAGAATTCGTCCACTCCACCTTCTATGGAGTCCATAAGCCCATCTATGTAATTATCTTATAATTACACAATAATTCCCTTAAGTTTAATTAATCGTTTTTAGACACAAAATTAATTCTTGACTAATATTAATTAAACATTATGATTTCTCCTTTGATATATTATTCTTATAATATATTAATAAATCATAATTAAACCTCTCTCTCCTTAATTCATCCTACATATTGCTACGGTGAAGGCAACCCAAAAGGACCATGCTGATAATCGGGTAAAGTACATACCAAAATAGTTATGGACTTAGACACTAATCCAACAAATATGTCATGGGTCAAAACATGGTAAACGCAGTACACTTTGGTATTCTTTAGGGTTTTTAAGTATTTCAAACTTTTAAGACTAAGAAGTATTTTTCACAAGTGTAAAAACCGAATTCGGATCCCTCTAATAATAGGGAGGTGATTTGAAACCCTAGAGATAACTACCAAATCTATTTATAATTATCTAATGATTTCAAATCATCATGTAATATTCCATATTCCTTTATTTGCTAGTAATTAATTAAACTATTAATTAATTATGTCACACCCCCAAACCAAGGATGGCGGAAACGTCCGGGGGTGGAGGACTTCATGTATAGCATCATAACCACAATTTTAATAGTAATTTAAGCAAACACAACCAACATATATATAATTGAAAAAGTTACATCACTTGTATGAATTACATGTTTCAAAATCAATTACAATATGTTGTCAAAATGTGAAAAGTTTGACGCCTTAACGTCCCATCCTCAAAAGCACTTGATAACCTGATTAGTGTCTTCCTGTGAATACAAGTTGTTTGAAAAGTGTCAACACAAAGGTTGGTGAGTTCATAAGCTTTTATTAATAAACTTAGTAGAAGTATTTCACATGTAAATGTCGCGTTTGTTTCAGAAAAAAAATATCCGATATTTCCCTTGAAATCCGAGATATGTAGCCTTATAATCAAAGACTAGAGTGTATGAGAAATCATCGATTTTTAGTAAAAATGTTGTGAGTTTCAAATGTTATGGAAAATAAATTTCTTTTATCATCCTAAACCTACTTCGGTTTTATGAAACCCCGTAAACTTCATGAATTGTTATCCCCCTAAGTGAGTCGCTATAATCATACTGTGACTATGTGAGCCTGCCACAACGTTTCTCAGGCGTTGCGAAAATGAAATGACATTTGTCACCCGTAGACCTGCAGGTCCCACTGTAGCTAGCAGCAAGGTGTGGGGTGTCAAACCCAATATAGATCTATATACAAGTATCACGTTCTCCCTCAAGGAGATTCTGATTATAACTACCAGGAATTATATCCCGCACTCGGACGTACGGGGAGAGAGAGAGAGTCTCACAACATAGGTTAACAGGTTTACGTGAAATGTGTGTGAATATAAATCTTTCTTGTATGGATGTACCCTTTTTGGTACGAGTGCGTTGAGTGATGTATCATAAACTATACCTATTATAGTTTATCTAAAATGTATGTAATATGTATGAATCCTCTTATGGAAATGTATTAGTATTGTGAATTTATCAAACTATACTTTTTATAGTCTAATGATACGTGTTCCAAAATGAATGAATAATATTTAATATTTAGTATGAATTTCATAGTTTCTGTTCATAATGGTAAACTAACAAGGAAACACATACAAATACTAAAACTTATGATTATACACTTTGCTCAACATAATACAAAGTGTTATGATATTTACATGCTGTTGGCAAAAATTTAGCGATTCTGCCCTGTTTTGGAAAAATCATAGAAAAATCATACGAAGTCGAAATCTAGATCCGTAAACTCTGAGAGTTCACAAAATGTGTCTAGTTTGTTCATAATTTTTATCACAAATTAATATGACCTCTAACTTGGGTGAAAAAGTCCAAAATCACAGACTGGTCCGGATTGTTGTTTGAAATGATAGGCAGTTTTGTAAAAATCACCATAAATTGTAGAAAAATCGTATAGAGATGTGCAAGTAGTCATTTTAAAGCTAGAAACATGAACTATTTGCACCTTGTACAGTTTTGAAAGCAAAAATGTTTAAGGTGCCCAAAACAGTCCGTGAATGGAGTTGAACTTTTCTGATGAAGGCTGTTAGAAAAATCTAGTTATGTTCTTAGTGTTTTAACTTGTATTCCCCCCCTGAAAACTTGAGAAAACATGAAAATGTAGGGGTATGAACTCACCTTGAGTGATTTCAGTAGATGATTGTTGAAGAATGGAAGTGTTTAATTCAAGAACACTTGGAGATGCCTTGAAGGTTTTCGAGAATCTAACATCATAGTTAGGGAGTTTGTGTAAGCAACCAAAGATTTGAGTAGAATGAAGTGAAATGATAATAGGGAGGATGAATTTTTACTTACTAAGTGTGGAAGAACACTTGAAATCAGCCTTGGATCTCGAAAATTTGTGTAGAAGAGTTTGAGAGAAAAAGTGGTGTTTGTTACTTAGTGGAATGAGAGAAATGAGAGAAAATGAGGAGTGTGGTTGTTTGTTCCAGCTCAAAAACGTGGGAGTGGGTGAAATTTGAGTGTAAGGGAACATTGAAGTGACCTAGGTAAGGTGGAGAGGTGTGGTTAGTCAAAGAGTGGGTGTGGGGTGGTTGCTTGTGGCTTTGGATAAGGCAAAGTCAACACTCCACCTTTAATAATTCATCCATTTGATTTTTTATTATTTAAATAATGATTTTCATCAAAATATGTTTAAATTATGAATATTTAGAGTTTATTATGTTAAAATATAATTTCTGGAGAAAATCCCGCTTTAAAATCATGAAAAACGGGCTTAAAATGTCAAAAATATCAAAAATGGGCTGAAAATGACAAAAATGCGAGACCTGGCCGAGGTTCGACCCTCTTATGCTGAACCGAGAGAGAGAGGGAGGCGGAACCGAGAGAAGAAGAAGAGAGAAGGGAAGGAGCCGAGAGGAGAGGAGAAGGAGGGAAGAACCGAGAGGTGGGAGGGGACAGAGGAGCGCGCGAGGCAGAGAGTGAGAAGAGAGCAGAGAGTGAGAAGAGAGCAGAGAGTGAGAAGCGGAGCAGAGAGGCGGAGTCGGACCGAGAGGGAGGATAGCGGACAGAGAGTGAGAAGCGAACAGGGAGCGAACAGAGAGGCGGAGGCGGACCGAGAGGGACCGACCGCTCGGTTGTGAACAGTACTCTCGGTTTCGGTTCCTCCTGGGCGAGTTCGGTCTCGGTTCTCTTAGCCACCAGAGGCTCGGCCTCTGGTCTCTTAGCCACCAGAGGCTCGGTCTCTGGTCCTAAGAAGCCTCTCATTCCGGTTTCGGTTCCTAAAGCCTATTTTTCTCGTTTTCGCCCCGTTTTAAGCCGTTTTTGACCCGGTTAAGGGCCGGAATGACCCGAATGATTCCAAAAAGTTACGGGAAACTTTTGAGAGAAATTTGGGAGAGATTTCTCACACTTGGAGAGATTTGGGAGAGATTTGACATTCTTGGAGAGATTTCTCATACAGAGAGATATTTGAGAGAGATTTCACATACGTGGAGAGATTTGGGAGAGATTTGACATTCTTGGAGAGATTTCTCATACAAAGAGATATTTGCGAGAGATTTCACATACGTGGAGGGATTTGGGAGAGATTTAACATTCTTGGAGAGATTTCTCATACAGAGAGATATTTGAGAGAGATTTCACATACGTGGAGGGATTTGGGAGAGATTTAACATTCTTGGAGAGATTTCTCATACAGAGAGATATTTGAGAGAGATTTCACATAGGCAGAGATAGAGTGAAAACGATTGAGAGAGAATCCATGTGGGACAGTTGTGAGTGTCCGGCACCGCGATGCATGGTTCGTAAACCCTGTTAAGCCTTGTTTAAGGATCTTACACATTCCCGATGAGTATGCAACATGGTTTTCATCAGTTTAATTCACTGATTAGTACTAAGGCTTAGGAAAATTTTTAACACAAAACTTTTCTCTAGTGATGTTTTCCCATTAATATAGCAAGTTATACAATACGAACATAACACCAACCCTAATACACAAGGTTTAATAGAGTTGACCGGCTTGACTTGATGACTTGACTTGACTCAAGATTGACGATTGTCACAAATTAACAAAATAAGATCCTCAAATAAATATATTTTCAGATCTATTTTATTTATTTTTGTGTGTAACCCAAAAGGTTACTTTATTTATAGTAAAATAATCAGGCTTTGTTATGGCTATGAGCACTAATCTCTATTACAACCTCCATTATTAGAGACATACATGAAAAAAGTAGCAGAGGCTGCTACTCCCCTTCATTTTCGTGTAATCAACGATGTATCGTCACTATCATCATCATCATTCTCGCCACCATCAACACCTGTCGTCTCCATACCACCAGTTGAAATACCATCTTGACCCCCAACATTGAAATCATATGAGTCAAATTTGTGAATGGAAGAATCTAAATCCTCACCATCATCATTTTCTTCATCCTTTACTCCACTTTCAATGTTATCATCAACAAGATGCAATTCGAAATCATCGAAACCAATATCCCTTGTGGACACTTTCCCCTAAACAAAGTCACTTAGAAGAAATGGAGACCGATCACCACATACAAAGAAGAATGAAAGATCAAGAAATTTTCACATAACAAAAACCTAGAAATAGAAAAAAGGAGTATGAGGCAAACCTCTTTCTTGGAGAAACAAAGTGGGAATGATCCTCATAGAAATCCAATAGGGACTCATGCCAACTTTCCCCAACAACGCCTAAGGAAAATTCTTCATTAATACATTCAATAAATAGATTTCAGAAATATCTTTAGTGAGATCTGACGTCCTCTAAGGTTGTTCATCTTTAATAGTACAATGTGCATGGAAGATGTTGTAAACGAGTACACATGAGGCGTTAAGCCAAATAAACTCATTCTGCCATTTTTTGATGGACTTATGAAGCCCATCTATGAAACTCTTTCCCAAAGATCGAAAGTAAAACCAGGCACCACTACTGAAAATGTGAAAGAAGTAACGTAACAAATCCGAGGTCAAAACAATAAGGGAAGCACAACATAGTAACTCAAAGTATATGAGTTCGAAAATAAAATCCAATTTCAAATGGCATGTATGGGTCTTATAGGCTTCAACGACCTCTCTAAAGAATGGTGAAGGAGGTACCCTTAAACCCGCTGCAAAAAAAGTAAATGTAAAACCCTATTTTACCAGGAGGAGGACGGTCGATGGTAGTGTTTAGAGCGGGTATTTCAACACCATCTTCTTTAATCAAATGATACTTCTCTGAAACCTTTAACAAGTAGTTTGTAGAGATAGTGGAATGAAGATCGTGCATGGAAAGTTGAGATATCCTGTTCTTGGAAAAACAAAACAACAATGGTAAGAAAAAATGGATGAGTAAGGAAAGAGCCAATGACCAATGTGACAAATTAATCATGGGTAAAAAGGAAGGAATGTATCTCTCTAACAAACTGGTAATCGCCTGCACAATTACACATGTACTCAGACGCATGTAATCTATGACTGACCGTTAGATTACGAATTCAGTGAAAATTAAAGCCTAATTATCAAAGCCCTAAAAGAACCGATATTTAACAATTGAGTTGGGGGCTTCTTAATGGTGTATGGCGTCAGTCCATACACAATGGCAATCCGATTAAAGTAATCCGCTTGTCCAGCCCGATGAGGTAATACCAACCAGGCCGAGTTTTCTAAATCATATATATCCACAATAGATCGGGATCCGATCAAATCCCACCATTCCATGAAAATTACCAAATTTTGATCCGATTTTTATTATCTTTACACATTTATTGGTTAATCGAGTCTCTTTATCGAATGCGTAATCGAGAATAGCCACATTCTTGTACTGTTTTTTGAACCGTAAATGACCAACAACCATAATTTTTTTTTTTTTTACTTTTACCTTTTACCCTCATTCATGGTTGAATATAAGATTTATCTATGGCTTGTTATTAATTTCATACATCAATATTTCAAGCTCAACAATAAATGTGAGCCTTTTACACTTTCTTTTCTTTTACTGTTCAAGCCTTTTTCCTTGAGGGCTTGAGAAATTACAATTTCTAATTGAGTTTTAAAAGTTGAAATTGTTATCGATTTCCTCCTTATAGTTAAAGCAAATAACATGAAGGTTGTGAGTTGGTATTGTTGTATGATAAATAATTGTTATTATTAATACTCCTTTTTTAGCTATTTAACCATGTCATTAATCACTACATGCCTACACAACTGGTTACATTTTTTTGAGCTATTTAACCATGATATATGGAAAAAAGTTTTATATATGATCGCTTACCGTTTTATGTAACTTTTTATGTAATCTTTAGAGGTGGCAAAAATTGACATGACATGAAACCCGACACGAAATAAACGGGTTTGGGTAAGATATTTCAACCCGTTTAAATAAACGGGTTGACACGACACGAAAGTTAAATGGGTAAGGTTAGGTTTGAGAATTTCAACTCGAATATGACTAGAAAATGACCCGTTTATTTATATGCATGTTTTTTGAATTATTTAAATAATCTAAAAAGATACAAAACCAAAACCATAAGCAAAATAAAACATTCGAATTGAATTGCTTTGTAATGTTGAAATGATTTATCCGTCTAGATCAAGACTTCATTTCAGTTTTTCCATTCTCTCCCAAACTACCCAGTCTATTTCACCACTCTCACATCCTCATGACCTTGTCATCCGTCTCCCCAACTCTCACTCTTTTAATTTTTTCATCTGAACTTGCTATGACTTCATCTATTCTGCCTCCACATTATTAGTTTTTCCTTTCCGCCTACCCAACTCCTACTCTTTTAACATGCTCAATCTTTTAACCTCACATGACACGACATATTTCAAGGTATAGCCCTAATCCGAAACCCGACACGAATTCGACATGAAAATAAACGGGTTGACACGACACGTTAATTAAATGGGTCGGGTTAGGTTTGTGCACTTTCAACCCGTTTAGTGTTTCGACACGACACGAACCTGACACGACACAACACGATTGCCACCTCTAGTAATCTCAGGATCTCGATCCCGATCTTGCAAACATGAAAATGATCCTATGTATAATCATGATCTTGTCAACCTCGATATATATATATATATATATATATACATATATATATATATATATATATATATATATATATACATATATATATATATATATATATATATATATATATATATATATATATATATATAGAGAGAGAGAGAGAGAGAGAAAGAAAGAAAGAGAGGGTTCAAATGGTTCTCATATCTAGTGTGTGCCAGAATACACCAATAAGAATTTAGTAAAAATTAAATTATTATTTAATCAATTAAAGATAAATATTAAATGATTTCCATAATTATATGTATATTAAATAATATCCATAATTATAATTCATTTTTTATGAAAACTAATTAAACTGGTCGTTAATAACGGAAATAATATTCTTTGAGAATGAGTTCGCATCTAGTTTTTCATGTATGGCTGCGTATTTTGTTTAATGACCCGCTCACTAAAATACAACAAAGTTGCTTTGAACATTGAGAACGAGAAGGTATTCTAATACAATGAGAGTTTATTTTAGAAGAATGATAATATATTCTAACAAAATGAGAGTGTATTCTAATATAATATGTTTTCGTTCTTCATATTTAATGCAATTTTGTTGTATTTTAAGTGAGTGAGTCTATAAACAAAACCCGAACCCATACATGAAAACTTAGATGTAAATTCATTCTGAAAAAATATTGTTACTCACATTAATAATGAATTTAATTAGTTTCCATAAAAAATAAGATTATAACTATCGATATCATTTAATATACATATAACTATAAAAATCATTTAATATCTTTTGTATTTAATTAAATAATTATTTAATATTATTAAATTTATATTCGTAAATTCTAACACACAATCAATATAAGAAACAAATAAATCTCTTTCAAAATATATATATATATATATATATATATATATATATATATATATATATATATATATATATATATATATATATATATATATATATATATATATATATATATATATATATATATATATATATATATATATATATATATATATATATGTGTGTGTGTGTAAGGTTCTAATGTGTGCACCTAACACAATTGAAAAATGAAATCAAGAAATCTTGAAAAGCGACTCCTTTCACTTTAAAGCGATGAAGAGACAGTGGTTTAGTTTAGGGCACCCAAACATTTTTCTTTTTTCTTTTTTTCAATTACACTCTCTTGTGGCCCCATTCTCACACTACGGTTCTGAAATCTTTTATTCATTTGGTAACAAGTTGTGATGTATTTTTTATCCTACGAGCAATTCTTGCACTCTATGTACCTCATGTTTTCGTACATTTGCCTAGTTGATTAAATATGTAATCACTAAAAATTGGTATGAGTATATATTATCTATAAAGTGAATATGAAATAAGAAATATGTAATTTATATATTGTATCTTTTAGACCGGTGGGTGTACGAGGAAAACTCCATTCACTTTTTATGGGTCACAATATTCATCTATTTCTTTTCCATCACCTAAACCAAAGAAATGAGTGAAAAGATTCCCTCACTATTTGTTTTTTTAAATTTTTTTAATAAAAATTAATTCATTTTTATGATTTCTATTTTTTAAATTAATAAGAAACAAAAAAATTTAATTAAAAAAATGCATTTCATTAATTAAAGTAAAAATTACAATAAACCTAAGATTTAAAAAAATGGAATATTAAAAAAAATCACAAACAAAAAATCAAACAAACCAACAACAACCTATGAAAAATATTTTTTTCATAATTTTTTCTCTCTTCTTCATCACAAGCTCGAGATCTGGTTCCGAGAGATGGTTGTGTTTCCCATCAAGAATTTCATATCCTCCATTTCTTATTATCTTCGGGCACTCCTTCATTGCTTCTTCTTTTTCTTTGTCGAACGTCAAACGTTCAGCGAAATTAAGATAATATCGATCAAACGACGCTGTTATTTTTCGCATTTCGTCAAGGTCCATGATGGAATTTGATGCACCCGAAGAAGTCCTTTTCCCTTCTTCATTGATTTTCCCTATCCATCGGTGGAACAATTTCTTCTATCTCAAGTTCGTCCTGCTAATTTAAATCTAGACCGACCAAAGCATCGGAGGAAATTGTGTAACCACTAGAGTCTGTTTTCGTTCGCTTTGATTATTGTACTCCAAAAATAAAATTTTGCTCGTATTTTTTCCACCTAGGACTTTTAACTAATTATTTCCAATAATCATGCAACTTGAATGGTTTTCCGACTTTCTTAAGGTAAAAATTGCAAAGCTTCTTGAAGTATTTCTTCGTCGCATTGGCCTCTTTTTCGTTGGGTTCTTTTGTTGTTGTACAACCTGTTTATTTTTGAAACCCCCTTTGTTGTTTCTCGAAATTTCGAATTCATTTGGTGTTTCGTACGGTAGTTGTCATCTTTTCCTAACTCCTCCCGAAACCGTTCTAAAATATGAAACCAAAAATGATCTCCCGGTTGTGCATTTTCCGTCTTTGAATGCTCAGAAATGTCAACCAAAGCTTTTACCAAAACTAGTTGTTCTTGTGGAAGCCATGGTATCGGATTTTGTCTTCCCGGTTGTGCGACACCCTCATGCAATTGTTGTTTTCCTTTGCGTCGTTATGGGGGTGGCGTGGGTTGGATTTTGGGAACCATCTCTCCTTATTCTTCTTTCGAGTTATCCAACTTATCGACAAGTTGGAATTGCTGTTAGGTTTGAGTTTGGATTTAGGTTTGGAGTTGGGTTTGGGTTTGAGGTTGATTTGGCGAATGTTGATCGGGAAAAACAACAAAGTTTGAAAAAAAAATCACACTTTACCGCTTTTTAACGGTTATTTTCAAAAAAAATAAAAAAAAATCTACCGAATCCCCATCGGAACGAGAACGCGGCAACCCCACCCCCACCTCCTCCCCGCGCAGCCCTTCCCGTACCGCCGGTGCGGTGTTCATCGAAGCGAGAAAGGCCTCGCCCCTCCTTCCCGCACCGGCTCTTTCCAGCCTTATATGTTACCAATTTGTTGCTAAGAAAATATAATTTAATTATATAGTATCTATAAGGTATTACAATAAATGGTATATTTTAAGCTTTTTATATTAAACATTTTATGTAGTTATATATTATATTAAAAAATAGTTCCTTTAAGAATAGTATACTTTTGACTTTTCATATTTTCACTACTAAATTTTTCATTTTTTAGATTTTTGACACCTTAATTTTGTTTCTTTACATTGGTCACATTAATAGTGAATTCGTATGTTTTTTTTGTCAACTTTACCCCTCAACTTTAGTTATTTTGATACTTTTGGTTATTATAATCAATATTTTTTTTTTCATTTTTTTAGGAACATTTTTATATTCAAAGTGTGACCACAAAACTTTAAAGAATTGATAACTTTTATCCATTTTCTAAAAACTTACTAATTCCAACCCCTTTAATTCTTTAGTCATTTGACCATTTTGATCGTTACATTTAAAACTTTTTATGTTTTGACATTTTTGGTCATTACAATAATTTTTTTTTATTTTTTTTGGAAATTTTTAATATTTAAAGTTTGACCACAAAACTTTAAGGAATCGATAATTTTCATCTCTTTGTTTGCTAATTCCAACCCATTTAATTCTTTAGTCATTTTGACACTTTCGGTCATTAGAATCAAAACTTTTACATATTTTTTATAAAAAAATACAAAAAATGGCCCGGGGCAAAGCCCAAATTTTTCTGTTGGTTTAAATTATTATGTGAAATATAGCTCGCTTCATAGAAATAACTATTAAATTTGAAATTTTTGACATTGATTTGCCATGAAAAAGTTGCCAACATTGTTAACTTGATACATTCGATAGGTCATATAGAATGAATTTCCTTTGTATCGATAGTGTATGAGTATAAAATTTTCAATACCGATCAAAGTTGGTCAAACTCAAAACAAATCGGTTTAGGTGGATCAACTCATAGAAATCCCTAAACTTTGGCCTTTTTTAGATATTAAAAATTAAGTAAAATTAGATTATAATAATAGAATAAGATTAATGACAATAAAAAAAAAATTGCAAAAGATAATAAAATTCATACCACCGAGCAATTTTTTTTTTATAATTTAAATCGTTTTAATGATAAATACCAAAAAGTTTCTTTTTTGAAATTACCAGTGATATAATTTCGTAGATGAAGTACACTATATAAGGAGGTGTGGTTTGACTTTTTTGAGGGTCCATCAACAAGTATTTTTTTCTTTTTTTTTCATAATTATAGTCTATTACTCATTATCTTCTAGAAGGTTAATCACAATGGTTGATAGATAAAAAGTTTTTAAATTAAAAAACGAAAGGAAAACATCTGTTGGTATATATATATATATATATATATATATATATATATATATATATATATATATATATATATATATATAACCTTTTAAACAATTTCGAAAAAAAAAAGTAAACTATGTTGACTTTTGTAGTTATGTCATGCGACGCTTTTTATCTAACATCTTTAAAATATAATTAAGTGAAAATTTAGGAATATATTTAAGAGAATTAAAATTTACAACCAACAGTTTTTTAAAGGTGTTTCAGAGTGTCAAACTTGAGTAGTAAAATTACACTTAGAGCATGAAGAGTGCTTCAAGTTTTTGGTAATTGGACTATAACATGATTGGGTTGTCAAACTTCTGTTCCTTTGAAGTTGGTCTACCAAATGAGTTGTGGCGGTGCTCCGATAGTTGACTAAAGCAGTAATATTTGTGTCACATCAACTTTTCAGAATTGTATTTTTGTAATTGTATCGTCAACGTCTATAATTTTTCATAAGGGTATTTCCTTCTTTGGACATGTACAATATATAAAACTAAAGATTATAGATTCTTTGATCGTGGAACTTTAGCCCCAACTTCCTTATTGACAAGCCTGTTTGGTATCTTTACTAGTTGCAGGTGGGCTACGTCCTGATTCCTTAGACGGCTGTAACTTGTTTTTTTGGCTAGCTATGTACTGTTGAGATTTGTTTTAAATAAAATATATACTTTAGTTTGAGATTAGATAGAAAGAAATGAGGAGATGTTTTTCCTGTATTTCAGAGATTTGATATCAATCCTTTCTCTTATAAATATTGTGTTATTTGTTTGATTGAATAAGAAGAAATTACGTTCTAAAACCTACGAACCCTTAAAAACCCTATATACTTTAAGCACCCTTTCCCATCTCTTGTCGTGTTGTATCCCTTGTCGTGTCGTATCCCTGAGTATCCAAGGATGATTGGCGAAAAACCTTAATCGTCAAAGGGAACATGAGAAAACATTCATGTTATCATTCACTAAGAAGGTGCATTCAATGCAGGAATCACCCTCAACGAATCAAACTATGATGTTTGGTCTCAACTTGCAACTGATGGAGATGCATCTCGCAAAAAGAGAAAAGCTCTCCTATATGCGTGGAAGAAACCCCCGTCCTAAAGAAAACGATGAAGGATATGAAAAGTGGTACGCATCATCCAAAAGGTAAAACGGTGGCTACTAATATCAATGACACAATCTATCATGAAAGGTACTTACGCCTATCATCTGCATATGAGATATTGAATGGCATATCGAAAGCCTACAATAACGGAAGTGGTGAATTGCAAGTTTTCTCATTAAACCAGAAAGTTTTCTCATCCAAACAAAACAGTAAACCTCTTTCTGAATATTATATGGGAACTAAACGCAATTTTTCTTGAGTTAGACCATCATGATAAGGTGGTGATGAAAGACCCATATGATGTTATAGCTTATCGTAGGGCGATTGATCGACTGCGAGTCCATATTTTTCTTGTTGTTCTAGATACCAAATTTGAACAGATTCGAGGAGAAAAACTTCGCAATGATCCAATTCCGGAATTGGAGGAATGTTATGCACTAGTCAGAAGGTAAGCCACAAAACATGCTACCCTCCAAGGAGAACCTAGTGATCTGGACGCATCACTAATCATAACTTGACAACCACAAAAGTCAAACCATATGGAAAAAAGCTCACTCAAGTGCAGTTATTGCAACAGAACTGGTCATACTAACATCGGATGCTTTGAAATCGTGGGATATCTGTAACGTCCCAAAAATCAAGACATACTTTTTTTATTTGTTTTTAGGTTAATAAAGCGTTAATACATATCTTTCTCATAAGGCCAAGGTAAACAAGTTTTAGCTAATCATCATTAGATCAGAGTAATTCACAAAATGCGGAAACATGTGGTGTGTGCTCTGTAATCATCACGAGCCCTTCCATTTGAAAAGCAGAGTACCTGAAACATAAACTGAAAACCGTAAGCACAAAGCTTAGTGAGTTCCTCAAATACCATACAACATATAACCACAAATTATCATGCAACATACATATAGTTGCCATGTAGAACTATCCAACTGAATCCTAACCAAAGATCTTCCACACAAAACCCGTCAACCGATCTTTACCAAACCCAAAATAACAACCGAACACATTGGAACCCGGTACACGAGATACAACACCTTAATAACCCACTAATGATTCAAGGCATACAAAAGTCATTAAACAATTATCGTAGATATGCCCCAACAATAACAGAGAATTAACCAAAGATAACGCTTACCCAAACCAATATAAGATTCCAAGCAACATGGATACTGATAACAACCGAAAGGGTCGTAAAAGATAACATACCTGCAAAATAACTTGCTGGAACATGGTCCTCCCCTGACTGACACTGCAATGATTAGTTCCTCTCTGCTGGGCTCTTGCCCTACCCTCAAAACTACCAGAGATCCACAAAATAGCGGAGCAGGTGCACTCACTGATCCTATCCTCTTTATCAGACAGATGACCCTCTTATGGCTTACTTGTTCGCAGTGAAAAAATAACAGGCTTGCCCTCGGAGGACAATCCCTACAGACACGGTTAATCTTGCTATACTAGTAGCAGCACATAACCCTGGAATGGAAAGCTCCCTCGTGCAATCTCCCTCACATTCCGCATTGACCCCGACCATGCTAGCCTCCGAATCGCTGATTTGAAGCCTTAGGTCTCTCCCTGTGACCCTCCTTTTCCTGCACCTAATATGGCCCCCTATTGCCTAGGTGCTCCAAATCGATCTCTCGCTCATAGCATGAAAGAGTGTAAACTCCAAACCTCAGCACGGATGGCGCCCAAGTGCTCACCCACAATCTCCAAAATGTCCTCCTTAATTGAACCAAAAACTCAAAGGAGTCTGCTCCATAATACTGCGGGTAATCTTCGACGAGATGAATTCCCACATCTGCTCGCTCATCGACTCAATACCTGCACCTGAGCTAGAACCAGAATCAGAACCTCCTCCCTGAGCGCTCATCACCAAACCGAATTACAACATGTCAATGATCAAAACACACCCAAAAATCCTCCTCTCACAAGCTTCTTAGATTCTCTAATACTTTCCCCGATTCGAGTATGGATCATGTGATTTCAATATTACGGGCCCAATACTACCTTCCACACTTATCCATACTTTCCTCAAGAATCATCCTGAATCCTCTAAGTCACCTACTCAAACTGATGCACCAAAAAAATTCACTAAGCAGTGCCACAAAACCCACCGAAGCACTTCCTAGGCTCCCCTAGGTTCCCGACCTCACCCTGCCATCAACTGCTGAAGAACTCCCCATAATGCCAGTCATCCACCTCGTACATACGATTATATTCACTTAGTAGTTGACTCCTATTTCTCAAGAGTTCCACAAAGCATAAAGCAAGCAACATTCGTGCAGTAACACTCTAATCAATAAAACGATCATATGACATTCAACCCACATACCACAAATCATGCTATCCATTTCTACCCACACTACCGGCTACCTTATGCATGCAAAATATACTCGTAAAAATATCAAATAGACTATTGAATAATAGACTCTACCCTAGGACCACAACCAAACAAGGAACATGAAATAAGGCCAAATCAATTATTCTAGGGCTATACGATCCTAACCGCATACAATTTTTAAAGCATACACTTAGCAGTTACTGATACCAATAGATATTTCCATTATAGCATAGCATCGAATACTCCAAAGACTACAAAGCATCACACATATCAAGCCAATCTATCATTGACTAATCAGCTCTAGCATGTCAGTCTACCAGCTCATATAATAAACATACAAAGGCATCTCTCCTAGCATTCTATCATGCAAAAATTGAGCAAATCCTTAGCCCTAACTAGCATACGATTCACCAATTCATAAATCAAATCATATCAGATAACATATATGGGTATTTTGGGAAAACTTACTTGAGCTCGGCTGATTGCATTCACCACACCCATTTCTTATATTAGAAAATTTATTTTCTTAAATTTTTTTTTCTTTTGAAAACTCTACCAAATCCTAAGTTTGAGTTCAGACACACCCGATAGTTTGTCTGAAACTCTCAAACCAAGACTCTGATACCAACTTGTAACGTCCCAAAAAATCAAGACATAAATTTTTTTGTTTTTAGGTTAATAAAGTGTTAATACATATCTTTCCCATAAGACCAAGGCAAACAAGTTTTAGCTAAACATCATTAAATCAGAGTAATTTAGAAATTTGAAAACATGTGGTGTGTGCTCTACAATCATCTCGAGCCCTTCCATTTGAAAACTGGAGTAGCTGAAACATAAACTGAAAACCATAAGCACAAATCTTAGTGAGTTCCCTAAAATACCATACAACATACAACCACAGAATATCATGCAACATACATATAGTTACCATGGGCTCCCCTATGGTCTTTATCTAGAGTGTCATGGGCTCCCCCATGGTCTTTATCTGGAATGTCATGGGCTCCCCCACGGTCTTAACCTGGAATGCCATTGGCACCCCTATGGTCTGATATCCAAATGCCATGGGATACCCCAGGGGTCTTCCATGAAAGTATCACAGAGACAACTAGCATATCACATAACATGTAATGGGCCAACATTTGTACATTCGAACCATGGATATAATGAGATGACTCACCTTGCATTGCGGAATTAAATAGAAAATCCTTGGCTGCTGGCCGACAGATCGCCGAACTATCAACGTCAAAACAACACCCTATCAATAATTGGGTTCCAATCCATAACCATAAATCCATTACTAGGGTAAATGACCAATTTACCCCTCACCTACTTTTAAACCAAGAATTAGGCCTAAACCTAATAGTCCATAAGGCCCAAACAACAAAAGCTACGCAAGGCCCAATCCATAGCCTAATTTTCCAAATTGAGCCCAAATCCATAGTGGGCTCCATAAATAAATATCAACCCAAAAACTAATGGCCCAATAGGGCCCAAAACAACAAAGCCCAAAAGATGGCCTAAATCGAAGCACAAAACCGAAATCCCACTTTGATGAGTACGCGAGGCGTACTCAGCTTGTACACTAAGCATATTGGCTTAAGAGCTTATACACTGCCGTTACAGGCTTGTACGCCTAGCGTAATCCTCCTGATGACCAATTATTAATTCTATCTTTTAGTCCATTATGCCAAGACATCTAATACATCAGAATAGCTAAATATATGTGACTTGATCCATAAAGTCGAATGCTTTAAGCCTTTGCATGGCTTAATGAAGTCTAAACACCAAAGATGAATTCAAAAAGGTCAAAATAACTCCAAAAATGTCTTAAAACTTCTTAGTACCTTAAGACCTCATTCCAAACTTCCAAATCTGATTTCAAGGGACTTCTTAAGTCATAAAGTTTCCATCTTTATGACTTAGCATAACTTAATGGGACCCAAATCAAAACCCTAAGTCCTGGACTTCATCTAATGACTACCAAATCATGTATTGAAGGTTTATACCCATCAAGATCCAAACTTTATGACTCCATAACTCAATAAGGACCAAATATGAAGCTCAAAGGTTCTAGAGTAACTTCTACTCACAAGAACCACCTCAAAGGGACCAAAACCATAACAAAATACCACTTAGATAGATCTACATTAAAGAGTTGTTAAGGTTGAGACTTTATACCTCCAGAAGATAGATCTACGTGCACAAAGCTTGGATCCAAAATCTCCAAGTCAAGCAACGACTATTCAAGAAGTTCCTTTTTCCTCCTCAAGCACCAAAACACACATAAATCACTTTGAAGCTCTAAAATTACTCAAATGGGGGCTAAGGGTCAATTTCTATGGTTTAGAGGGATGGAGGATGAAGATATTAGGGTTAGTTTATAAGATAAGGAGCTTAAATATGGTCCAAGGCCCTAAGATAGGGTTTGGGTCTAAATGAAGTACGCCCATCATACATATGGTACGTCCAACGTACTCCGAAGAGCACCCACAACCATCCTAGTCAATATGCCCAACATACTCCAAGGTACGCCACATGTACTAATCTCTTCATTAGTATGCCCCACTTACGCTTTGTGTATCCGTCACATACCCAACTAAACCTGAAAACACCAAATTTACGAAGGCCATAACTTCTTCGTTATAAGCTCGTTTTTAATGATCCCTATATCCATGGAAAGGTAATGAGAAGCACTACACTTCTATCAAATCATACCATCCTTAAGACCTTCTGAACAAAAATCCAATTCCACCAAATCCCAAACTAAAACTTTACCGAAATACCCATAGGCTCCAAAACACGAACCGAACACCCGGATCACTTCAAATACATCACTCACACCCAAATATGCCCAGATCTCACACTTTCAAAGGCCCTAATCCTTATGTTAACTGATCTTTAGGCCGCAACATTAAATTAGGAATAGATTTGCAACAGGGTGTTATAATATACAGACCGGTGGGATCATAACCATGAGCCTCTAAAGAGGAACAATAAAAAGGCATACATGGCTGCTAGTGTTGAAAGCAGGAATACTGATGTTGTTGCCTTGTATGCGGAATATCATAATGGTAACATTTATGTACTTGTTAAGAATAATGAATGGATAATTGATTCAGTTGTAACAAACTATATGACATTTAACTCTTAAAACACCTCTTCTCTTGTACATACAACACAAAAATCTATATCCACCGCAAATTGTGACCTAACTCTGATAATTGGAAAGGGTACCTCAAAGCCTACAAAAACAATGAATTTAGACTCTATTTTAGTTGTTCCTTCCTTGAATTATAACCTCCTATCAATATCTCAAATTACAACCTCTTTACATTGTGTTGTAATTTTTTTGCATGGTCATCGTGTTTTTAAGGACATTCGAATGAGATAAATGATTGGTTATAGTGTTAGAAGAGGAAAACTATACTACTTGGAGCTAAAGTTAAAGAATTAAGATAAAGAGGACGAAACAATGTTTTGAAAAGGACATCAAGGGAATAAAAATGAATTAGATATTTGATTGTGGCATCATAGATTTGGTCATACATCTTTTAGTTACGTAAAACAATTATTTCCAGCTTTATTTAAACAATGTGATGTTTCAAAATTTCACTGTGTGGTTTGTGAACTATCAAAAATCCATCGTACTTCATATACAATAAATTTAAAAAAGAACACTCTTCCTTTCAGGACCATACACTCTGATTTTTTGGGTCCATCAAAGGTTCCAACCATGAGTAGATCCCGATGGTTTGTTACAATTATTGATGACTATAGTAGAATGACATGGCTATATCTTATGAAATCGAAAAAAGAGGTAAATATCTTGTTCCAAATTTTCCATAAAATGATTGGAACTCATTACGGTGTTAAGATACATGTTCTCCACAATGATAATGGTGGAGAGTATCTGTAACGCCCGTAGATCCGGGCTAGTCAAATTAGAGACGATAAGCATCAAAAATGACTTTTTTTATGGAAGATTATTTAGAAGGATTAATCTTAACCAAGTTGTAGTATATTTCACAAGGTTTCTGTGCATATAAAGAACACCAAAATCCGAGTTATAACGAAGAAGCTATGACCTGTCGAAGTTTCGCGATAGAACCGGCATGACCCAACGCGACCTAGCGCGACGTAAATAGTGAATTTAAGGTAGATAGATATCTATCCTTAGTGATCTAAACAAGATTTGAATATTTCTTCGATATTAGTCCAACAATAAAAAGAAAAACGAAAACGGAGTTCAGATGAAGTAGTTATGAATTTCGAACGGAGTTTTCCTATCCCGGCCTACTAAAGATAATATATAAGTAATATACTTATAATATATTAAAAATAAAACCAAAATTAGCCAATGGAGTCTAAACGAGAGTTGTAGAGCATAATCTCACCTTCACGTTGATATAAAGAACGTAAAATACAGAGTTCGTATGCGAAAGTTATGAATTTCTGAAGTTCAGGGCGCGAACCCCAAAGTTGTGTCAGAGACCACAACGTAGCAAGCAGTGCCACGACGTGGCAGGTCTTCTGACACCTCCGGGAGTCCCCCAGATGCAACTTGAGATGACGCATGCAGTGACGACCAAGCTCACAACGTGGCAAAAGGTGCCACGACGTGGCAAGGGCCAGTTTTGCCCTATAAATAGATATGAATGGCCAGCCGAGTTTGGTTGCTCGTTCTCTCATTTCTCACCCATATTACGTTGATTTAAGTACAATGAAGTACCCTCGAAGCCCCAGTATCAACCCCGAGACCTGAAGCAAGTCCCGAAGCCCAAAGATCCCGAGAAGAAAAGAGTTTCCGAGCCGAAGCTCTACCCGCGAGAAACTAGGTGTGTGAAGTGATCCCGATTCCACCGAAGAATACTACTTCTACAAGTCATAGTGGTGTCCGATCATCTTTTGATCAAGTGAGTGTGTGGTTACTTTCTTCTAACGCATAAATACGAAGTGTTTTATGCGAAATACGTGTTATGTGTATATTTTGTTGGTATATGTGTGAAATTATATTCACTTTCTTCTACCGTATAAATATGAAGTATTTGCTATGAAGTACGTGCTAGGTGTTTATACATTGTTTGTTTACTTGAGATAGATGTTGAAATAATGTTTTATACATGTTTTAAAAGATTTAAACTGTATATGTGTTTGCATCTACAAGTAGGTTGGGTAGAACATGGGTAGATGAAATAGTTGATGTGAGACGAAATAATAAGTATTATTGAACTCTATGTGTTCACTTAGTGTTTGAACTCTATGTGTTCATTAGTTATTTTTGAACTCTATGTGTTCACTTAGTGTTTGAACTCAATGTGTTCATTAGGTATTTTAGAACTCTATGTGTTCACTTGGTATTTTTGGACTCAATGTCTTCATTAGGTATTTAGAACTCTATGTGTTCACTTGGTGTTTGAACTCAACGTGTTCATTAGGTATTTTAGAACTGTATGTGTTCACTTGGTATTTTTGGACTCAATGTGTTCATTAGGTATTTTAGAACTCTATGTGTTCACTTGGTATTTTTGGACTCAATGTGTTCATTAGGTATTTTAGAACTCTATGTGTTCACTTAGTGTTTGAACTCAATGTGTTCATTAAGTATTTTTGAACTAGATGTGTTCACTTGGTGTTGTTGAACTGAGTGTGCTCACTAAGTGTTTTAGAACTAAGTATTCACCAGACGTTTTGAATTAATTGTTCACTAGGAGTATTAGAACTAGGTGTTTGTTAAGTATGTTGAACTAAGTGTTTACCAGTCGTAATTTGTGGACCTTGGCAGTGGTGGACTTTGTGTCAATTCCTTAGGTCAATCCTTAGGAATAAATAAATTAAGGATAGTTGATTCTTAGGGTAAATCCTTAAGAAATAAAGGAGATTATGGGAATGAGTATTTGGTTTGATTGTTTGATAATTGAATATAATAAATGTATTATTGTGGGTTGAAAACCCTATATGCTCACCAGGCTCCCAAGCCCGACCCTCTCAGTTTAATTGTGTCATAGGTATCGATACAAATCTGCTTTGCACTGAGAGATTAAAGGAGATGTAAATCACTAGAGTAAATGAATGTATGTTCTGTTTATGCTTATGTGTCTATATCGGAACATGACATCCCGAGGTTTTATTATTTAATGAAAATACATTCTCTTTGAGAAATGTTTTGATAAATTTTTATCATATCTTGTTTTGGGAACAAATTCCGCAACCATTTTCTTTAAACGATTACTCTGATTTATAAAACAAAGCATAAACAAATCGGTTTTTTCTGGCCAAGAATTTGGGGATAATAGTGCTCAAAGTAAATACAACCATGAGTATAATAGTGCTCAAAGTAAATACAACCATCACAAATATAATTGGAAACGTTACATCAAAGCACATGTTCACATGATTCACATCAATTATATTATGATACGAAATGAACTGTTTGACGATTTATCGTCCCATCCTCAAAACGTTGTTGATTTCCTGTTTTCACTGAATTCCTGAGAATACAAGTAGTTTTGAAAAGTGTCAACACAAAGGTTGGTGATTTCATAAGAGATTTCGTTAGAAAAGTAAACCGTTTTCCTTGTAAAAGCGTTAGAATATGTATCCAGAAAATCCAATATTTTCTTTAAAATCTGTGTAATGTAGTCTTATGACCGAAGACCAAAATGTATAAGTAACCTTTCTTACTAATAGAAAATGTTGTGTGTTTAAATGGACATGGACGCGTTTGAATTAAATGAAATTTCCGTATGTTCTCATGTTTGTTAATACTTTATATATATGTAGTCCTAAATCCGAGGACCGAGAAATAACAAGTATTGATCATACTTAAAGGTATAAATGTGGTTTCAAATGATGTGTAGTCATAACTACTAAAACCAAAAGTGTACAGTAATATCTGTACTCATTGAGATAAAAAAAAATGATTTTAAATCGACATAAAACCCATTTAGGTTTTATAAATAAAATCCCGTAAACTTTATGGATTGTTATATCCCTATGTGAGTCGCTATAATCATACTATGACTATGTGAACCTGCCACGACGTTTCTCAGGCGTCGCGAAAACTGAAATGACATTTGTCACCCGTAGACCTGCAGGTCCCACTGTAGCTAGCAGCAAGGTGTGGGGTGTCAAACCCAATATAGATCTATATACAAGTATCACGTTCTCCCTCCAGGAGATTCTGATTATAACTACCAGGAATTATATCCCGCACTCGCACGTACGGGGAGAGAATGTCTCACAATATAGGTTAACAAGTTTACGTGAAATGTGTGTGAATATAAATCTTTTCTGTATGAACGTACCCTTTTTGTATGAGTGTGTTGTGTGATGTATCATAAACTATACATATTATAGTTTATCTAAAACGTTTGTAATATGTAAGAACTCTTTTATGGAAATGCATAAATGTTATGAATCCATTAAACTATACTTTTTATAGTTTATTATACGTGTTCTAAAATGAATGTATAATATTTATTATGAATAACTTAGTTTCAGTTCATGATGATAAACTAACAAAGAAACACATTCAATAATTAGAACTTATGATTATACACTTTGCTCAACATAATACAAAGTGTTATGATATTTATATGTTGTTGGCTAACTTTAGCCATTCTGCACTGTTTTGGAAAAATCATACGAAGTCGAAAACTAGATCCGTAAATTCTGAGAGTTCACAAAATGTGTCTAGTTTACTCATAATTTTTATCACGATTTCTAATGACCTCCAACTTGGGTGAATAAGTCCATAATCACAGACTGGTCCGGATTGTTGTTTGAAATGATAGGCAGTTTTGTAAAAATCACCATAAATTGTAGATAAATCGTATGGAGCTGTGCTAGTAGTCATTTTAAAGCTAAGAACTTGAACTATTTGCACCTTGTTTTAAGATTCCCAAAGCAGTCCGTGAATGGAGTTGAAATTTTCTGATGAAGGCTGTTAGAAAATTTTAGTTATGTTCTTGGTGTTTTAACTTGTATTCCCCCCCCCCCCCCCCCCTGAAAACTTGAGAAAACATGAAAATGTAGGGGTATGAATTCACCTTGATTGATTTCAGTAGATATGTGTTGAAGAAGAGAAGTGTTCAACCCAAGAACACTTGAAGAATCACTTGAAGATTCGAAGCTCTGACACAATTATGATGGAGTTTGTGTAAGATATCCATGATTTGAGTATAAGAAGTGAAATAATCATAAGGAGAATGGATTATGCTTACCAAATGTGGAGGAAAAACCCAAGATCAGCCCTTGAATCTCGAATTTCTAGAGAGAGAAAGTGAGAGAGGAAAGAGTTTGATCTTCTTAGTGAAATGAGAGCAAATGAGAGAAGTGAGGAGAGAGGATGAATATTCAGCTCTCAAAAAGGTGGGAAAGAGTGATAATTGAGTGGAAAGGACATTGATGTGACCTAGGTAAGGTGGGGAGGTGTGGCTGGTCATAGAGTGGGTGTGGGAGTGGTTGCTTGTGTCATAAGGTAAAGCAAAGTCAACACTCCACCTCTTTGTACTTTACCCACTTGCTTTTATTATTTAAATAAAGATTTTTATGAAAATATGATTAAATTGTGAATATTTAGGGTTTATTATGTTAAAATATGATTTTGGGTGAAAATCCCGCGTTAAAATAATTAAAAACGGTCCTTAAACGCAACACTACGCGAAAACCGGGAGAAAATGGGTTCCCAGTGAGACCTCTCGGTCCTAGGCCGAGGTTCGGTCCTTGCTGAGGACTGTAGCCGGAAACGAAGCGAAACAGAGGGAAACGAAGGGGCGAGGAAGCGAGAGGAGGCGAGGAAGCGAAGGGAAGGCTCGGTCCGGAGATGAGAGGTGAAGGTGTCAGACCCGAAATGAGCCGAATGAACAGTAGATGAACAGTACCTTCGGGTTCGGTTCTTCCTAGGCGAGGTTTGGTTCCTCCTGGGCTCGGGTTTGGTTCCTCCTTGCTCTCGGGTTCGGCTCCTCCTTGCTCTCGGTCCCTAAGAGGACCTTCGGGTCCTAAGAGGCTTCTCTCTTATAAGGAGGTTTCGGTTCCTAAGGTCCATTTTTCTCGTTTTTACCCCGTTTTAAGCCGTTTTTGACCCGGTTAAGGGTCGGAATGACCCGAATGATTCTAAAAAGTTACGGGAAACTTTTGAGAGAGATTTGGGAGAGATTTCACATACTTGGAGAAATTTGGGAGAGATTTGACATTCTTGGAGAGATTTCTCATACAAAGAGATATTTGAGAGAGGTTTCACATACTTGGAGAGATTTGGGAGAGACTTAACATTCTTGGAGAGATTTCTCATACAAAGAGATATTGGAGAAAGATTTCACATACTTGGAGAGATTTGGGAGAGATTTGACATTCTTGGAGAGATTTTTCATACAGAGAGATATTTGAGAGAGATTTCACATACTTGGAGAGATTTGGGAGAGATTTCACATACTTAGAGAGATTTCTCATACAAAGAGAGTTTTGGGAGAGGTTTCACATACTTAGAGAGATTTAGGAGAGATTTCAGATACTTAGAGAGATTTGGGAGAGATTTCACATACTTAGAGAGATTTCTCATATAAAGAGACTTTTGGGAGAGGTTTCACATACTTAGAGAGATTTCAAATAGAGAGAGATAGAGTGAAAACGATTGAGAGAGGTTTCGAGTGTGGCATTTGTGAGTGTCCGGCTTCGCAAGGCAAGGTTCGTAAACCCTGTTAAGCCTTGTTTAAGGATCTTACACACTCCCGATGAGTATGCAACATTGTTTTATCGGTTTGGCTAGCCACGTACCATAATTTTAGGTTAAGGAGATCTAGATGTTCGCACTTTTTGATTTATGATCTCTCATTAAAATAGAGAGTTGTGTAGAAATTTCATAATGTAAATTCTAGTACCCAAGGGCAAATTGAGTCAAACGGTTTGACTTGTTGACTTTAGTTGACTTTGACTTGACCGAAATTTGACAGTTGTCACATAATACCTCATTAAAAGTATATTGAATATTTCAAAGTAACTAACATGTTTTTTTTACAAATTCCCAATCTTAGTTACTTTAGGGAAAAATATCAAAATGATGTTATTCCATGGAATTACACTTTGTACCCTTGTCAAACGTTAGTGGAGCATGCGTGGTTAACCGACACACTAATTTGGGATTGACATTGGTGGCAAAGGGTGGCTCGATGTTTATCATAGATTAATGGAGAGTACGTGGCTAACCGGCACATGATTAGGTGATAGAGACACTGAGTGCACCATGTTGATTCGCATGGTTATTCATAACTTGTTTGCGATCCTTGGCATCCCAGTCGCAAATTTGAAGTGCATATCGTGATTTAAACATGCCATTGAAAAGTTCAATGAATCTCATAGATCTAGGAGTTTTCAAATACATTTAAAACTTAATCTTTTATTTTTTTTCGTTTTTCATGGTGAGAATTAGTGAATCGTCATTAACTTACCTTCAAATTATTTGCTTTCAGAGTACGACATCCCTTTCTAAGTTGTAAATAATGTTGTTGGGTCCTAGCCCTGATTTCTCATTTGGGTGTTTAATTAGGGACTCATTTCTAATCAAACTTTGTTCCTTTCTTTTTCAGATGTCTGCAAACAACAACAACAACAACGCTTCTAGGTCATTCTCGTTGATGAACCTATGTCAAAAGGTGACATTTGATGGGTCAAACTTCAACGAGTGGATGAGGTATATTCACATGATCACTCGCTACGAGGACAAAGAGTATGTCCTCGATGAAAAACTTGAGAAGATCATAGTTGGCCTCCTTTAAGGCCCACGAGCGTGATGCTACAAAAGTTCATTGCATTATACTGGCCAGCATGAACCTCGAACTCCAAAAGTCCTATGAGGACATGTATCCGTGTGAAATGCATTAGGATTTGATGGACCAGTACCACTAAAGTGCGATGCAAGAGCGCTATGAGATCATTACTAATATGATCACTGCTAAGATGGGGAGTGGAGAATCCCTAACCTCTAATTTGCAGAAAATGCAGAGGTATGTTGATCATCTTCTCAAACTTAATGTTAAGTTTGATGAGGATTTGGCTGTCGACATAATCCTCCACTCCTTGCCTTCATGCTACAACCAGTTCATAATGACCTACCACATGAATAAGGAAGAAGTCTCCTTGAGCAAGCTCCAAGGATTGCTGAGACTGCTGAGAGAAACCTCAAAGACAAATCTGTTGCACCATCCCCTACTGTGGCTGCTCCCATGTTGGGAATTGGTCAAGGAAAGGGAAAGAAGAGGAAGGCTCCATGTAAGGGACACCATAAGGGTAAGACCCAAGGTCAAACCCTCTTCCGACCCCAAAGAAGCAGAGTGCTATCACTGCCACCAGAAGGGCCACAGGAAACGAAGCTGCCCTAAGGTTCCTTGGGCTGCTTGGTGGCTAAGCTGTCCATTAGGGTTTAGACTGAAACCCTAACAACCTACAGTATAAATATGACCCCTAGGATATGAAAATTGGCTACACTTGATTCTAAGAGAAACCTAGGACCAATTTTAGCATCTCTCACCCTATCTCATATTGCCTTCTTGCTTGTGGGGTTTGTGAACCATTAGAGGAGTTACAATTGTGACTCTAAGCTCAAGATCAAGAAGACTACACAGATTTCAAGCTATTTGAAAGAGGTAAACACTTAGATATGTTCTTATGATGTTGATTTCGAATTTTATATGATATATCTAGGGTTGCAAGTCTTGAATTCAAAGCATGTACAATAGAGAAACCTAGATCCAAGCATTAGGGTTTGTATGAGCACATCGGATTGTTCTTATGCCTAAAACCCATCACAGGGGTCCAGATCTGGAACTATTTCCTTGTGATAGGTAGTTTAACTCCTTTTTTACCGCAAAAATGGTTATTTACTTTCAAGAGAAGAGATTTAAGAATCTACAGCTCAAGGTAATTACTTTAAACCTTTAAATGGTGGCCAATACAGTGTAGATGCAGATCTATTACTTTCCTTCTTTCTCCTTCTTCTAAATTCCTTCTCCAACACACCAAAGTTTGTTAATCAAAGCTCTTACTCTCACTCAAGGGGGGTTTACGGCTGAAAACGGTTTTCTCTGGGCAGTAAGGTGCTAAGGGAGGCCACAAGAGGCAGGTTATGATCCTTATATAAGGTGCAAACCCTCAAATTAGGGTTTTCTCTTTACAACTTCTACTCACTGAGTCGGGCCTTCCGACATGTAGAGTAGGTCCTGACCCCCGTGTCCATGAGATGACCTCTACTTGACAAGTTGGGGCATTCAACTCGCCGAGTCCATGCATAAAGCCCTAAAAAATCATGTAACTTACTCAATACCTGAAAGAGGTGTTACATTCCAATTCTTATCAAGTTTTATGATTCATATCATTTAAAGAACACAAATTATTTTTAAGAAAAAAATATTAATTTTGGCTAAAATTACTATTTTATTACACAAAATGTCATTATATTAGTTCTAGATCATTTTTAGAGATACCCGTTCACCTAATCTATTCCATCTGTAACAAACAAAATCCGCAAAAATTTAAAATTAAACACATGATTAAATTAGTTGAATCCTTAAATTCAAAAGAAACTTACCTTGCAAATATCGCAAAGAATAGTGAGATAACTAGAATCAGAGGAAAAAACATAGTAATGGTTGACATATGGGCAAGTTAGCAGCAAAGGAAAGGGTTTAGAGGTAGAAGCGGAGTCCATGTTAGTGTTTCTTCTTTATCATGCATCTTTAAAAGTAATGGGCATCAATTAGTGATGCTTGAGGGAAAAACTCAACAATCGCAAACCAAAAAAATATGGGAATTGCACACCAAAAAAAAATACACAAAGAATTGAATATCAATTGACTTTTTTGGCATACAAAAAGAGAAAGCATATTGGTTCGCTTATAATGAGTTGAAAGAGTTCATGAGGAAAAATTTCAACCAAGAAAAGATGGCACACATCACGATCATAGTACTTCCAATTGACTTGTCTGGAATCTCCATTCCGATTTGATCCCATCAGCACATCTAGCTCCTTTTTTTATTGCATCCATCTGAAGACCTTCACGTACGAGGTGGTTAGGGTTTTGGTGGTTTAGGTTTTAGATGATAGAGCTCCATTGATTTTAAATTTAAGGATCTGGATTCTAATTTCTTGCAAATAAAAGAAATTCAAATTGTTTTTTGATTTTTTTGGGATATCAACAATCAGTAATTGAATAATTGGGAAAGTTTGCTGATTATTTGGGCTACAAATTCATTGTGTCAAACGAGCGTGAAAAGCAAGCTAAACAGAGGGGTTGTAATGACACGTGGAAAGAAGGTGGGTAAAAGGGTGACATTTGGCTATTTAGGGAGTATTTTATTAAGAATAGATATTGTTATGGAAGGACTTTGTGTTCCTATGTAATGTAAGATGCAATTTATCATTGTATTTTAGGTTAATGTCATTACTGCACAACCAAACATCAAGTTCTATTTTAAACCTTTTTGTTTGTATTTTAAGGGAATAAAATCCATTTTTACTTATTAAAAAAGGACCTTGAATTATAAATTCTAGTTTCCTTGATGTTGTGGCTTTTTCACTAAAAAAAAAAAAGAAATCAAACTAAAATCCATCTCATCTCCTCATCTACCAGAAGACTTGACTTTTCCAGCCAAGTTAAAGATAAAATTTTCGGCTATATTTTCTAGTCAAAGCATTGAATCAAAATTAGATGTTATGAATACAAACCCGCCACTGAAGAACTCCACATCTGATGAATACAAGGCAAACTCAAGTACTCCAGATTTGATGAATACAAACCCACCAGAATCAAAATTATATCTAGAATACACACATTCTTCAACGTAGACACAAATCATACCAAGTGCTTAGAACTCGTTCTTCATCTTCATTTTGCAAATCATACATTCAAATGTGTACGTGGAAATATTGTTTCCATATGTGACATCCCGAAATTTAGGTAAAAGACTGTGAACGGTCAAGTTCACAGTAAGTCTCTTGGTAAATTGACTCATTGAGTTTTACTACACTACATTTAATGTAAAACAAATGAATTATTTTAAATATTATAAGATGCCATATGATAACTTATACTTACCATATGATAACTTACTTCTGAATATGTAATCTGGTAAACAAATTAAACAGCTCAAACTACAACCATAAGAATGCATCTAAAAAACTAAAATTTTGTATTAAGAAGTTGTGAGTAAAACAAACACTCTAGCCTCATAGTACATGTTTCCGTGATTCCGAAAATATAAAGAACATCCAAAACGGAATTAGTATGCAAACAATACGACCGTTTTAATAATTCGAAACCAGTATAATAGTGATTTTCATAAAACCACTAAAATCGTTTCTATCCATTGAGTGACTTGCACACCTCAATGGAAATTATGAAAGCATTTATGGACTCGGGCTATACTATTTGAAACAATTTTTTAAAAATATTTATAAAAGTAAAAAATCAGACCTTTCTCATAATTTTTAATCGCGAAACCTTAAACTATTTGTTTCGACATGATTTCTATTATTAGTTACCTATTTCAGAATAATATATAAATCCAAATGTGATTGATGTAAATTTTAACGATGGAAATATCTTACCACTCATAAATTCATGAACAACTATATATACGTATGTATGTATATATGAGTATGGGATATATTTTATAATCAATTACATATGGTTGATTAAATTTTCATAAAAATACATTATATATGTGTCAATTTTAAATATAAGAGACCAAGGTTTACAAATTAAAATTTTCACATTTCTTAACGTACAAGTTTAAATTTATATATATGTAATAACTAATTATGTATACTAGTATATAACTAGTACAATAAATCAATATACGCCGACTTACACAAATTTAAGTAACAAACTCATAACAAATGGAAATAGAATATATATATATATATATATATATATATATATATATATATATATATATATATATATATATATATATATATATATATATATATATATATCAACAAATGGTTGTAAAACTCTTAAATACATATACATATACAAATAGAAAACAACCAAAACTACATACCAAATCAAATACAAAAATTATATATATATATATATATATATATATATATATATATATATATATATATATATATATATATATATATATTGATGTTAAATCAATACAATCCTTAAATTACAAGTTAAAATTGAAGTACAAGCAAATTAATTTCAAGTTTTTTCCACATATCAATATATCTAAGTTTATACATAGAGGAATATACAATGCTACACTCAAACACAAAGGAAAAACGTGTTACTTTTCTCAAATGAAGTTGTCACAAGAACAACCCCTTACATCCTTTCTTATTCTCCCTTCCCTATCAATAAAACTCCAACAATACATGTCAAACAATGAACTCAAACACCCATTGCCGCCATCAATTTCTATCAAAATTAGAAAATCTAAAAACCCATCTAAACCTATTGGTTAAGCTCCATTGATATACAATCAAAATAAAAGGAAAAGAAAAGAGAACTATTACCGGTCGATGAAATCCCCTCAATGCACCCACAAAGATGGCCTGAGCAGCATTGCTACTTCCCAATCCCCATACCCCCTATTCGTTTAACTCATCAGAGAGAGAACCTATAGTAGGTGTTGTCGGTATTGAACCCCCATACGACCACCTACTGATGTCGTTCAATCCACCCTCATCCATTAAGAAACATTGCCACTCCATCCATCTCCTCCTTATTTTCCACCATCATTGGTGCCAACCTTCACTTCCTCCCTTAGAAACCATTGTTGTTGTTCTTGACTCTAACAGATGACAACGAGAAAGGAGAAACAGAGATGATGAACTCATCGGAGGAAAAAGTATATCCTAAATGTCGACTATTACCACCGTTCTAGTCCCCTCCGCTCACCTATTAAACCCCTTTGATTTATGGTCGTTCTCACCTCTTTATATCGATTCTAGTAGCCTCCCTCTACCACGATGCCACCATGGGACCACCCCTGGTACCCCATTTGTGTTTGCTGCCAAACAGATCAAGAAGACTTCGATGACGTTTTCAATCGACCCTCATCCTCCCATTTCTCACCTGATAACCAAAGCAGACAAAAAAGACAAAGAAAGATGTAGAATAACGGACCTACCAGAGCACCCCCAATCACGTACCAGTCACCACCGATCTCAAGTAGTCTCATCACAGCACCACCTAGACTAACGACCAAAACCTTGCACCTTCCTCTTCCCCTTTCGTCGCATAAAACCTCCAAAAACTCCACCTGCTTCGAAAATATTGCTGCTTGCGACACCTGTAATTCACTCCCCGTAGCCGCACGAGAAGAAGGAAGCCTAGCCGCTTCTCGTACCTTTCCCTTTGGTCTCGTTGAACCCCCATAGTAGCTTCTCTGACCCACCCACAGTCGATGCCCATCGGGGCTACTTTGACGACATTATTTTCCCTTTCCCATTCCCAATCAGCCAAAGGGGGAAAAATGATGCTCCTTTCCTTTGCTGGAGCCGTTTGAAAAAACGGGTACGGGGCTTCGACCTAAAAAGAAAAGAAACGGGTTTTGATTTTGACCCAGTCAAAATTCAAAGAAGACTCAAACTTACATTTAAAGTTATCAAAATTTACCGTCTGTTAGGACATGATTTATGGTTTATACTTTACTTTAAATGATTTTAGAGTTCTCAGTCTAGGACCAAAACCACCATGTTCTCGGTGGCGTTTGGACCGAAATCACCATGTGATTTTAGTGGGCTTAATGAGGATTTCGGTTGGGTTTTGGGTTGGGACTTTGTAATTAGGTCTAGGTATATATATTGCTATTTTAGTTGTGAAAAGGGTTGATCATTCTAAGAAGCTTAGATCGAGTTTTAGAGAGAAAGGGAAAACCCAGGGCAATTCAGAATCTTGTGTACTAGACTATTATCAATATAGTGTGCATTGAAGATTGATAACTGTGTTCTTAATTCATAATAACTGTTTTTGGGTTAATCATTGGATTGTGATTCCGCACTAATTCTAGTGATTTCGATTGATACTATATATTAGGTTTTACAATTGGTATCAGAGCAAGGTTTTGTTTCAATTGAATTGGCAGGATTTTAAACGATTATTGGAATTTCTCTTAGTGTTTTTATGTTCTTTTTAACGAAAAACTATTGTCGTTGTTCTTCGTGTTCTTCATTACATTGGAGACTTTGATGAAAAATAGTTTTGATAAGTTACCAATTTCGTGTTTCTGGTATTTTTGGTAGTTTTTCAAATAGGCCTAGACATTTTCGACGGCATGTTTAAGTTCTCGGCTAGGTTTAAGGTGATTTCGGTGGCTACCTATGCTCTCAGTCAGCAACTAGGTCAATTGTCTAGTTCCCGGTCAAACTTTGTGTTCAATCAATGATCTCGATGAAAACAGGGTCTTCGCTCAACGTTCTTGGTCAACGTTTCCGGTCAACAATTTTTTACTTTTTTATTTATCGGTCAAATTTAGTAGTTTTCAGTTAAATCACATACTTTTCGGTTTACGATGGAATCCTACAACACTTCTCTTTTTATAATGCAAAGTGGTCTTTATTCAGTTATGGGAACAACAAACTTGAATTCCCTGGCTGCTGACTGCTGATGGATTTCTTGAATGGAAATTCAGATTTTAGAAGTATGTTAAGACGAAGGATAGCAAAGTGTGGAGAAGCTTCCTGAGAGGTCCAGTAAAAATCACAACTACCTTCGACGATGAAGCTAAAACAATGGTTGACAAGCCAATTGAATATTACACCAATAAGGACTTAGACAAAATTGAAGATGATGAGAAAGCACTGGCCATTCTTACGATGGGTTTTGTCTCCTAACATTGCTCAAGGTTTTCGGGAATATACGTCTGCGAAGTCTTTGTGGGAAGCCTTGATTGAAGTGTATGAAGGGAATGAGGATATGAAGAAAAGCAGACAAGATCTGCTTCATCAAAGATTTAACATGTTCAATCATGTTCTTGGGGAGACTCTGGAAGTTCAATTACAACATTTTATTACTCTCAACACAGAAATGAGCACTACTAGAATTGTGTTGTCTCGCTCTTAAATAAATAAGAAGTTTCTCAATTCGCTTCTTAGAAAGTGGGATATGAATGTATATGCGATTAAGAGTACAAAGGACCCGGGAAAACTCTCTTTTGTCGAAGTGATAGCTATTATCAAGTCATGTGACATGGATGACAAGAAGAGAGAAATAGATCATGTCAACTCCTACTCAACTGCAAGCTTAGAAGCATCCACTATCAATGCATTTTTTGTTGTTTCATCGCATCATGCTCCTCCATCCTTTGGTCTACTAATAGTATCTCCCAACTCCTCTGCATCCAGTTCCACCACCAAATCCACCTTGCAGTCTCCAGCTGCTGCCAAAGGAGCTAAAGAAAACATGGCTCTGATGGCTGGATTCATGAATTGCTACAAAGCCTTTGTTGTTGGTGAATTAGTTCCTCTAGTTATGATTGGAGAACTCGATCAAATTCACCCTGAGGATGTTGAAAAGATGAACATATCATGTCAAGATTTCTATGTGTGACATCCCCAAAATCTCGGCCAGAAAAGACCGATTTCATTTATGCTTTTTAAAATAATTTTCAGAGTAAATCCTTTTAATTTTAAAAGAGATGCGGAATTTGTTCCCAAAGACAAAACATGATAAAATAGATATTTATCAAAACATTTCATAAAGAAATATGATTTCATTTCAAAATCAAAAGTCGGGATGTCATGTTCCGATACAGGTCATAAAGCATAAACGATAACATTACAAGTCGTTCAACAAATATATACATATATAGACTTGTAAACAAAACAACTTGATGTTCGCCCATCTTAAGCTCTTGCGCCACTTCCTGTAAAATAAATCAACTGAGTGGGTCAGGCTTGGGAGCCTGGTGAGCATATAGGGTTTTCAACCCACAATAATTATATTTAATTTCAACCATCAACAACAAACCCGATTACCCATTCCCGTTATCCTCACCTTACGTTCCTAAAAATAACGTCTATTATAAGGAACCTATTTCAGGATTTTTCATCGGGACGGACATTACTGCAGAGGGGCTTCCTCAACAATAAGTGTCCTAAAGGCAACCATGTGGGGGATAGAGTACACCGGTGAACACGTCGTTCACAACACCTACAGGTAATGAGCCTGCTAGTGTTCCACAGGACAGTTTAGAATAGTCCGTGGTCGTCATCCATACTCTGCTGAATGACTAAAATAACACCAATAACACCGAGGCCTCTCATCTGTTTATTACACACCAATTATCTACCCATGTTCTACCCAACATATTAGTAGATAAAAATATACGTTTTTATACATAGTTTAAAAACCTGTATAACATGTTTTAATCAATACATATTCCACATAACAGATGAGGCATACACACATAACACGTATTTCATAGAGAATACATCAGATCTATAAGATAGAAGAGAGTGAATATACACTCACACGTATAACAACCAAGTATATACACATAACACGTATTTTATAGGAAATACTTCATAATATTGCGTTGGAATGAAAATAACTACACACTCACTTGATCAAAAGATGATCGGGCAGCACTACGGCTTGTAGAAGAGGTGTTTCTCCGTAGATCTGGAAGATCTTCACAAAACCGGGCTCCTCGCGGGCAGCGTTTCGGCTCGGGAATAACGCTCATCGGGATCCTCGGGGCTTCGGATCTTACTTCGGGGCTCGGGAATATTATCGGGGCTTTGGGGTATGATTGGCATGCAAATCGAGGCAAAACTTTGAGAGAGGGAAGAGTTTGAACAAGAGAAAATGGCTGAATTCGAGTTCTATTTATAGGCTGCTGGGTCTGGGATTACGCGGGGCGTACTCAAATTACGCGGGGCGTACTCAGTACGCGGGGCGTACTCAGGTTACGCGGGGCGTACTTTGACGTCACTGCGTGCGTCGACTGGTGGCACTCGAGTATTGGTCAGACAAGTTGCATCCGACTGAGTACGCGGGGCGTACTCAAATTACGCGGGGCGTAATTGACTTGTCAAACTTCTAAATTGCGTAACTTCCGCATACGAGCTCCGTTTTCGACGTTCTTTATATCCACGCGAAGGTCAGACCATACTCTACAACTTTCATTTAGACTCCGTCGGCTAATTTTGACTTTTATTTTTATTATTTATTTTTAGAAGGCCGGGACAGAAAAACTTCGTTATAAATTCATAACTTCTTCGTCTGACGTCCGTTCTCGCCTAACTTTTCATCGTTTCGCTACTAACAACAAGATCTTCGATTCTCATTTAGATTGTTTCGGCTAAAAACCGTTCGATCTCAAATCGAGTATTCGGGCTGTATACTGCTAAGTCGAAACTTCATAAAATCATAACTTCCTCATACGAAGTCAGATTTGGGCGTTCCTTTTATGCACGCTCACGGTTTAACGAAATCTACGACTTTCGTTTAGATCGCTAAGGCTAAATATCGCTCTATCTTAAATTCATATTTTACGTCACTCAACGTCGTACCGGTTCTGTCTCGAAACTTCGACAGGTCATAACTTCTTCGTTATAACTCGGATTTTGGCATTCCTTATATCCCCGGAATCCTTGTTTCGACCACTACAACTTTATGCAAAGATGTCAGGCTTAACTCACACTTAAATTTTGACGCTTATTTTATTCTTAATTCATTAAATTATAAAAATTAAGAAAATACACACATAAATCACATAATTCAAATAATTCACAAATAATACATTCTTATTATTTCAAGTTGAGTTACAAGGTTAACCTAGACTATTACATTGATAAAAATGGCAAGCCTAGAAACACGGGCGTTACACTATGGTGGCATTAAGGGCAAAGAAGTTCACTCAACGAACTAGAAATAATAAATGAAGAGTGAATGTAGAGAAGAAATTAGCATTCAACAAGAGCAAGCTACGGTGTTACAATTGTCACGAGGTAGGTCATTTTTCTCGTGAGTGCACCAAGCCGAGAGTGGAGAATAATGCTGAGAGGGTTTTGGATCCAGCTGGAAACAATAGAGAAGTGCCTCAAAATAATGAGAAAGTTATGGTTGCACAACAGTTCTCGTGGAAAGATCAGATGCATGCTCTCAATATTGCTGAAGATGAAAGAGCTAATCTTGCCCATATTAAAGATGGTGAGGATGTTGATCTGGCTGAGGAGAAGATGATGGAGTGCAGTTTGCTTTCATGGTCTCCACCAATCCTACTACCAAAGAGGTTAGTGAAGTTTCATGCTCTAAATCTTGTGTAGATAAGATTAATAAATATCGTGAGCATAATGAGTTATTATTTATAGAGGTTTTTGATCTTAAAAATGAAATCTATGAAATTAAGAAAGTAAACAAGCCTCTTAAAGAAAAAATAGATGCTCAAAATAAAGATTTAATTAGGATTAGGGAGGAATCTAGCACCAAATGTGTTCATCATCATTATGCTAAAGAAGAAAGTGTCAAATTAACTGCCAAACTTGATGCATTAAAAACTAACTTTAAAGATGTTGATTTTAACTTTAAGAAATTTGATGTGTCTAGTACGGATAGTTAAACCCATGGTAGAAAAACAATTGAAATGGAAAGATTACAACAATAAATTAGCTTAGGGTATCATAGTGTTCCACCTCCTTGTAATGATAATTATGTTTCTACCTCTGAAACTGTAGAAATATAAAAACCTGCTCAATATGGCCAACCCCCTGCATCAAATTCAGTGAAGACTAAACAATCTGTCCCCACTAAAAATGTTGAGGTGAATGATGCTGATGTCTATACCTCATGTGAAGATCAAGTATTAGTGGAAGATGAGGACAAGGAAGACTTTAATAATGATAGCTCTGTTGAAAATATTTCAAAGACTAACGTTTCTGATGTTTTTGTTTCAAATAATTGTGTGAACAAAGTTATTAAAACTGTTGTTTTGGATTATTTTAAAAAATTGTGGTGATGTTGCTTTTAATTCAAATTCAAGTAGTCCTTTTTTTGAAAAATTTAAGCCATGTAAAATTGTGAAAGAGTCTGATACATGTAAATATGATAGTGGAAATTCTTTGAAAAAAGAATCTTTTGGGCCAGGACCAAGCTCCAATAACACTTTCTTGAAAAGACAGACTTGTTTTGATTGTGGGACTCCAAGACACATTGCTAGAAACTGTCCACATCATTCACATGCTCCCTTCTCTGAATTCGGATGGAAGAACATGTCAAGGGAGAGATATTCCAAAAGAAATCCTTCAAGGTCACTTTCTCGTAATAACAATTGGAATGATGACAAGGCCAAGAATCAGTACTTCAAGGACAAAACGAAAACTGACTCGAGAGATGGCTCAACCAAACCAAATCATGTGAGGTCAAAGTCATCTCAAGGGTCATCCTCTAGCTAACATTCACAATACAAGCCTAAATTGAAAGGTATTAACGTTCCAAAGGTGAGTGAAAAAGGTCCCAGTCAGTCCCATAAGAAAGTATCCAAACAAAATTATTAATGGGTACCTAAAGTCTTGTCTTCTAAATCATCAATTAGTCCAAAAAGGTCTTCAAATTCTTTGAATTCATTATTTGATAAAAGGGATATGGTATGTGAAAGAGTATCCCAAGTTGATAGTAATAGTTAACCCAATTTCAAGATGGACTGGGTTCCCAAAACTAATTAATCCTGCAACTTGTGTAGGAACAGCTATAGAGGAATATCATCAGGCATTGGTATGTTGATAGTAGTATTTCCAGACACATGACGGGAGACATATCACAACTGCACGATTTTCAAAACATTAATGGTGGTTATGTCTACTTTACGGGAGGAGAAAAGGGAAAGATCACTCAAATGGGGATCGTTACAAATGGTGTGTTAAATTTTGAAAATGTCAACTTCGTTCCTGAATTGAAGCATAGTTTTATGAGTGTCTCTCAAATTTGCGATAAAGACTTCTCAACTCATTTCACCAAGAAGGAGTGCTTAATTGTAAATCCTGGCATTGTCTTACCAGAAGAATGGATCTTGGTGAGATCAGAGCGTCAAAACAATGCCTATATCATCAACATGAATCACAACATCCCGAAGAATGTTACTTGCTTATTCTCAAAGGCCTCTTAACAAAATGCTATAATCTGGCATTGTCGCCTCGGTCATGAAAATGCAAAGAATCTAAATCATCTTGCTAAAATAATCTTGTTCGAGGGTTGCCTATTAAATATTTTGTTACCTTTGAGAAGTGTATGGCTTGTGCACAGGGAAAGCATCATCGAAAACTGCAAAAGCCCAAACTGATCAACTCAATCGAAACACTTCTCTAATTGCTTCATATGGATCTCTTTGGACCAGTCAATGTTCTTAGCATCAACAAAAGCTCGTAGTGTCTGGTTATTATAGATGATTACTCATGTTTTACCCGGTTATTCTTTCTGAAGAATAAGAGTGAGACAACAAAGCTGATCAATAGGTTCATCGTCCTGATTGAGAATCAGACCAATGAAAAAGTGAAAAGGATCTAGTGTGACAATGGGACAGAATTCAAGAATGCTATTCTAGACCATTTCTATGCTGAAAAGGGGATACAGTGCTACTCGCACACCTCAACAAAATGGTGTTGTTGAGAGAACAAATAGGACCCTAATTGATGTTGCTAGAAAAATGATGTGTGATTCAAAATTAAGCTATCAATATGACATGTTATGTTCAGAACCGGATGCTAATCAATAAACATAAAATGAAGACTCTGTATGAAATCCTCTATGGACACAAACCAACTATTGCCAATTTCTATACCTTTAGCTGCCTATGCACTCTTCTTCATCTTGAACCCACTCCAAAGTTCAATTCAAAGGCTAATGACTGCTACTTTGTCAAATATGATGGATTCACTACTTATCGTGTCTATAATAAATCTACCAAGTAGATCGTGGAGTTCTTTTATGTTCGCTAGCTAGAAGAAAACAAGACAGATGCTCGAGTCAGCCCTGATTGGTTATTTGATTATGCTTAATTGTTCAAACAATTTTATGTGTTTGCCAACAATGTTTCAGGTTCCCGTCCAAACTTGTGTGGATCAAGTAGAGATGATGAAGAAGAAGTAATAATTGTTGAACCTATCAAGCCAATGATTTTGCAACATGAAAGTACAAGCCTGAACTATGGAACTTCGGAACCCCAACCAACAGTTTATGACTCACATGCTGAATCTCCTGAAAAGGCTTACGATTCACCTATGGAAGGAAGTATCGCTTCTACTTTTATGGATTTTCTCTTTCCTAAGAGATGAGTATGTCGCAAGTACTTCTTAAGACTTCCAATCATCTGATAGCAATGATCCATTTACAGGTAGGGTAGAGAACATCACGAATCTTCCAGTCTCTTCACAAATGGTGGATCATGCCATTTCTTCAAGGGTTCAGCGAGATCATCCCATTAAAAATGTTATAGGTTCCCTGGCTGATGGGGTCCAAACAAGAAGCTAGAGCGGATATGTTAACGATTGTCTATATTCGTGCTTCATATCCCAAATCGAGCCAAAGAATGTTGAGATGGCTCTTAATGAACCAAGTTAGGTGGATGTCATGCATGAAGAGCTGAATCGATTGTTGAACTTCCTGAAGGAAAGAAGTCCCTTAACACAAGATGGGTCTTTTGAAATAAGCAAGATGATAGCGAGGTAATTGTACGAAACAAGGCACGTTTGATTGTTCGTGGTTTCAGGCAAATAGAGGGTCTCGATTACACAGAGGTATATGTTCCCATGGCTCGTCTGGAAGCAATTCATATCTTCTTAGCATACGTCTCCTACATGGGTTTTATTTTATATCAAATGGATGTTAAAACTGCCTTCCTGTACGAAGAATTTAATAAGGAAATCTACGTTGATCAACCTCCAGGTTTTGTCAACTCAAAATTTCCAAATCATGTGCACTAGTTGGATATGGCACTTTACGGTCTTCATCACGCCCCTCGAGCTTGGTACACCACTTTGACCAAACATCTTTTAACTCATGGGTACACAAGAGGCACGATTGATCAGGCACTATTCATCAAAAGAGTAAAAGAGGACCTTATTGATGTTCAAATCTACATGGATGATATCGTTTTTGGTTCAACAAGTGATGAATTATGAAAAGATTTTGAAAGGGTCATGAAGATGAGGTTTGAGATGAGATCTCTAGGCAAAATGGTGATGTTTCTAGGATTGCAAATGTGCCAGGATTCTTTGGGTATTCTACTGCATCAAGGCAAATATGTTGATAACATGTTAGAGAAATCCGGGTTCAAGGATGCTAAAATTGCTCTTACTCCCATGGATGAACGACCACAGTTAACATCAGATCCGGATTGAGAATCGGTTGATCAAACCTATATTGATCCATGATTGGTTCTTTGATGTATCTAACTGCTAGCAGACCAGATATACTCTTTGCAGTCTTTCAATGCGTGCGTCATCAGGCTAATCCTAAACTTTCACATTTATTTGCTGTCAAATGTATTTTTATATACCTTAAAGGGATACCTAAATTGAGTCTTTGGTATCCTAAAAATCGTGAATTTGATCTTTATGCTTTTACTGACAGCAACTATGGAGGTTGCGACATTGACAGGAAATCTACAAGTTGCCACACCCCGCTAAAGCGGCAACACGAAGCATGACAACAATAATGGTTTCATAGCAAAAGTAAAAGACACATCATCATCATAAAAACATTTATAGTTTACAATACATACTTTAAAAAACCAAATCCAATACACGTCTCAAAATAAACATAATTGTTCAAAAACTAAAAACACAAAAGCATTTTCCCACTTGATGCAACATACTTATGATGATGAATCTTTCGACCACTTACTAATTATTTCCCGAAAAAGCATGTAATATGAGTGTCAACTATAAAAATAGTTGGTGAGTTCACATGTTTATAAAAATAATGGTTTCATAAATCATAATCAAAGTTTTGATGGAAGTTTCCATAAGTAAAAGTACATTGCTAAAATGAGTAAGTAAGTTTTCATAAACAAAGTTTGTTATCGTTATGAGAAATAGAATACATTGCCCAAATGAGATGCCAAGTTCATGTTCTCATGTGAAATAAAGTTTGTTGCTAAAATGAGTAAACAAGTTGCATATGTGCATAAAGATTCCATTCATGAGTTCACAACCCAATCCTAATGAGCGAATCGTGCCCTATTGACTACTATGTGTATCACAGACATAGAGAATAAAATGGTAAAATGCACTCAAGCGAATCATGCTAGTGACGAGTTGTCTACCTCTTGATTGTGCTATCCATAATGACTATGGGCTCAAAAGAGTTAATGGGTTGTGTCAAAAATATTCTAGGGACTTAACCGTGATACAGTCCTCATGAATTAAAGTAACATACACATACATGCAAAATATAGCATCCAAGTTTATACGAGTCAAAATAATCCAACGAACATAAACAACTTAGGATATGCTTTTCCACCTCAAAACGTAAAAACCGAAAAATAGGGGAGGTGTGAATACTCACAATGCTTCAAAAGTTACAAGTAATTCATTGGAATACACTAACGTCTTACAACTAGGATCCTATGATAAAAATACACTCAATTGAGTTTCAATGTCAAAACAAAATCTAATACTAATATACTAATTTTTACATATAAAGAAATGCCAAAACTTTATTCGAAGAGTTTGGTTTTAATTATTTGGTAACTAATTTTCTAAAATGTTGATATTTTATGACTTATGTACTTAAGACAATTTTGGGTGTTATTTTTCAGATTTTTGTAATATTAAGCATGGGGTACTTTAACACTTTTAAAGGTGTTTTAAATTTAAAAAATCCAAAAATACCGGAATTTTTAAAATTTTCTAAAATTTACATTTGCATTCTAATTGTTGACAAGGACTTCCAGAAAATTTCTCTTGAATTTTCATATGCTTAGGTATTTTATATTCATTTAATATTTCAAACCAGCACAAATTCATGAAAAATACCAACCAGTTAAGAAAATTCACCAAAGTTTTTGTAACACTTTTATTCATCTTGTATATCTGGGAAAAATATAAAACTTTATTTTTAAACATATTAAGGTGATTTTATGATTTTTGTGTATTTATTATAGCAAAAATCAAAATAAAAAGAAAAATGATTATAAAATTCTCCAAACATTTTTTGACACTTCTATTTAACATATATAAGCTAGGAAAAATATCAAATTTAGTTTTCAAGCAGTGTAACTATTTTTTTTCGTTTTATTCACTTAAATAAGAATTAATTCGTGAAAAACAATTTAAGAGTAGCTAAAATTCATTATACTTTTTATTTACGATTCATACGTAAGATATTTTGTTGAAGTTTCATAATTTTTGGATAAGTGTAGCTGTTTTTCATCAATTTAATCTCTTAACAAGCCATTAAATCGGGAAAACTAATAATTTATCATGGAAAAATATGTAACTTCTTACATGCATTTTTATGATATCTAGAATATGCAAAAAATTATCCAATATGGTTATGGACATTCATAACTATATTTTACTATTTATTTCTCTTTAACAAAAGCAAATTCTAAATTAACACAAAACAGCCCTTTAAGTTCATGAAACTTCATACAATGTCTTTAATCAGTGTATGGGTAGTCTCAAAATATTCTCAGAATTTATTGGTTGTAAAAATATTTTATATGAATTTTTGCTCTATTTTCTTGAAATAATAATATTAAATCGAGAAAAATAAATTATTTTCTGAAAATTTCCAGAACCTCTGATTTTGTTGGTAAGATTCTGGTAAAAATTGGATTCAATTCAAATATGAGTTTTAGATAGTTTGGTGGATTTAAATCACTTCATGCATGAGTTTGAACATTTTAACAACATACTTTGATCATCAAACATCTTAGGCTTGAAGATCAACACATGCATGTTGGTTTAAGGCCATGCACGAGCTTGAAAAGTTTTGTAACACCCCCCTCTGGCACGTATCACAATATTGTCCGCTTTGGGCCACTCGGCACGAGGACTTCCCAGGGGGTCACCCATCCTAGTACTACTCCCGCCCGAGCACGCTTAACTGCAGAGTTCTTATGGGATCTGCTGCCCTCACGGCTTTAAAACGCGTTGTGATAAGGAAGGTATCCACACCCCTCATAAGGAATGCTTAGTTCTCTTTCCCAGCCGATGTGGGATCAGATCTAAACCACTTTCACCCCCCATTATAGGGTTCGACGTCCCCGTCGAACACATCGACCCGTGCCCCAGCTCTGATACCATTTGTAACACCCCCCTCTGGCACGTATCACAATATTGTCCGCTTTGGGCCACTCGGCACGAGGACTTCCCAGGGGGTCACCCATCCTAGTACTACTCCCGCCCGAGCACGCTTAACTGCAGAGTTCTTATGGGATCTGCTGCCCTCACGGCTTTAAAACGCATTGTGATAAGGAAGGTATCCACACCCCTTATAAGGAATGCTTAGTTCTCCTTCCCAGCCGATGTGGGATCAGATCTAAACCACTTTTTTCCACCCATAAAGCTTGATGAGTGAGGCCCTCTGGACCTCTGTGGATCCAGATCCATGGTCTCAACTCAAAGAGGGAACCAAAGGGGCACCAAATCACCCCATAAATGACCACATTAAGCCCTAAATTGCATCAAACTTCACCAAACAGAAAATGGTCCAAAATAATACCTCTAGATTGATGATCCAAGCTCCAAATCCACGAAATAGCAACCTCCTTTGCTTCCTCTTGCCTAGGGCCTCCTTCTTCTTGCTAAACAACACACACAAGATCAAGATTGGCTCTCTTTCCTTCACAAAACGCTCAAGAACTCTAGGGACACTCTCTGGGGGTTGGGTGAGCACAAATGACGGCCATAAGGCCCCTTAAATAGGCCTCAAACCCAGAGATTTAGGGTTTCACTACACAGCGCAGACTCGCCGAGTCCATACCCTGGACTCGCCGAGTCCAAGCGCGCACCCTCGATCAATTCCGCGTCCCTACTCGGCGAGTCCGAGCTCCGACTCGCCGAGTCCCTCTCACAATATATAAAAATTCAAACTTACAAGATACCTGGTAAAATCCGGATGTTACAAGTTTAAGAATTGTTTTTGAAAGAAAACATTGGTTAATATTATGATATCTCTTCCAAAACATGTATAAAAGTGGTTTATTTTGATTTTGACATAGGTTTGGATCACAGGATTCCACCATTTGCAACATGCATGTTGTTTTACTATGAAATCCTATCACCATCATCATTAAAATCATGTTTATGGTATGTGGTTCAAAAATCTTTTTAAATAATGGAGTAGAAGTAGAAAGAATTGCATAAAATAGTGAAATTTTAAGTAGAAATGAAGGAATAATGATTGGTTTTTGTGATTACCTTAAGAAGAACAATTAAAGAAGATGATTTTTGGTGTTGAAAGAACTTCTTGGCTTCTAAATTTTGTGAGTTAGAGATGGAGAAAAAGAGTGTTAAGTCGTAGAAGTGATAGAAAATTAGAGAGTGTGAGAAAGAAGTTAGTGTGCAAGTGAGGTGAAAATGATTAGGTGTGTTGGGAAGGGGAAAGGTGTATTGGGAGAGGGGAGGCTGGGTTTTTTGAGGATACTAGAGAGTCTCCCTCTCACTTATTTCATCTAATTATAATCTCTCCTATTTTTATAATATTTTCCATATTTTTATAAACTATGCATTAACCTAGTTTTCTTTTCATAAAATCTTGACATTTAACTTGTAGATTAGGGTTAAGTGTTGATAATTAAATTTTCTTTCCATGATTATATTTACTAACTTTTTTTAACTTAAATTGATCTTATAAGGTTAATAATAATTTTTATGGAGTTTTAGGTGTTAAATTTTATAAAATTTAGGTTATTAGGGCTTTTTAGGGTTTTGGGATCTCGTTAGCTATTTAAAAATATAATGAAGTGAAATTAGAAGATTTTAATTTATTTAATGGTTTCATACCCTTTTTCAATGATAGAAATTTTTGTATTTTGTTCTAATTCGGGTATTGGCATTCTCCACAGTAGTTAAACAATTCACTTGAATTGTAAGAGTCAAGTATATTAGTCGTAGATTTTAGTTGGATCCAAGTTTCTACATGATGTGGACGTGATTTCTACTGCTAGGTCAAATGTATGAGGTGTGTATATGATTTATGCAAAGGTGTTCAAGTTGAAGAATGACCAGAAGGCATGGTGTTTTGTTCTGTGGACGTCCACGAGTAGGCCTTCCTAAAGGCATGGTTCTAAGATGGGCCGTAAACCCATCTCTTTAATGATGGGCTGTAAACCCCATCCCTTCTCATTCACGGCCCACACCCAAAAACAAATAAAAAGGAAATAAAATGAGGAAAATTATGGGGATGACACCTCACCTTTTTCATGGTGAATATCCATGCATAATGCCCACCATACATCTATGAAATCTCATGCATCTAGGGAAGTCTCATCACTCTCTCTCCCCTCTCCTTCTTATTTATGGACGAGTACTCCCACCACCACCTTCACACTCAATTCTAGTTACTTCAAACACTCTCTAGCTTAAGAACTGCTCTCCTTCATCCTCCAAATTCTCGTAAGTTTTAAGGGTACATCAAGGACTCTCCATCAAAGCTAATACATCCTTGGTAAGCCATTGTTAACCTCTACAACTTTTGATTCAAGTCACTCTAGAAATCTCTTCTTAATCCACATTGTTTCACGATCCATACTCTACTCAAGAAAGCTTGCTAAGGGCCGAGATCTTTCCATTTCTTCATCAAAAACCGAAATCTCCAAAGCAAAGTGAGTTCATACCCTTCTTTTTTGGTTTTAATAATGTTTTGGGGGAGAATACAAATTGTTTTGTGTAGATCTATGTGTGTATGCATGATTTTGTGTGTTTTTCATGATACATATGTGTTTATGTGATACGAACTTCATAAACTTGAAACTATACTAAAATATGAGGATATTTGTGGAATACAACGCTTATTATAACTTATTATGCAAGAAAAGGTTTAAAACACATCAAAGTTGTTTAAAACTAAGAAAAAGGCATAAGAGGGCCAAAAACGACAAAAAAAAAATCAAAAATGAGGTTATTCTATGTAACTTATGGTTTTTAGGGGACCAAAAGGATTATTTTTGATAAATATGAATACTCGTGGTATTTGTGATCCTAAAAGGGCTAAAAATGTAAAAAAAATCACAAATGGATCTTATTTGGGCTTTTCACGGCCCTTGGGCCAAAATTATAACTTTTTGGACTTTTGTGGGCTTAAGTGTTATTTTTAACATAGTTGTGCCAAAAATGTAAATTTTTGCTAAGAAAAACTAAAAATATGAATTTGTTAGATCTTGGACCAAAAGAATAAAATGATTTATAAATGGGCCAAGAATGCACATTTTCATAAAAATCAAGCCCAAAAATAATAGTTTTGACAAAGGGGAGTTAAAAATATTATTTTTATAAAAACTAGCCTTAAACAAAAATTTTGGTCTTAAAGGACCTAAATTGTCATTTTTACCAAAAATATGCCACAACTGTAAATTTTCGGTATTTAGGACAAAAAATAACCTATTACAAAAAGGTGGGCTTTTCATGTCATTTTGGTAAACAACATAGCTTAAACAACTAACGTAACAAACCGCAGATCGATTTCGATATTCACGTCCTTATTGTGCCTACAAATAATATACATGTTTAATGGGTCTTAGTTGTCCTTTTACATGTATATTGGGCCCATGATATATATTCTCATTCCTTTTAAGCCTGGAAATAATTCACATACTTAGTGGGCCTTAGTTTTCCACTTACATGTTTATTGGGCCTGGAATACACCTTATATGTTCTCTTTTTCCGCGTAAATTCGATTAAGGATCTAGTGAGACATTTCGTGTGGCACCAAATGAGTGTACTAACGTAGCCTGTAGTTATAAACAGAGTCTCCCAGAGTGAGAGCGTGAGCTCGTGTATAGATCTATATGGGGGTGACGCCTCACACCTGATCTGTTAACTACAGTTAGACTAGGCCAGTCTATGGTGACAAGTCACACCTTAAACAAGTCGGCATCTAATAGACATCATGACAGGTGAAATTGTCATTATCAAGTATGGTTATAACGGCTCACATAGATGAATTAACGTTATTAAATTTATGGGAAACCATCTTTTATGGATAACATGGTATTATACTCGCGTTGGTACTCAACCTCAGGTGTTGAGATTCCAGCATTCTCTTACGCAGACAACATCGGGTTAACTGGAGTTCATTCTCTTTATATTCGGAAAACATCTTTTGTGGATAAAATGGTATTATACTCGTGCTAGTTCTCAAACCCGGGTGTTGAGATTCCAGCATTCTCATAAGCAGACAACATCGGGTTGTCTGGGATTATTCTCTTAATACTCTCACAAACATTAACACACATGCATTAATACAAGATCGGACACAAAAGCATTTCGAATACTTCAAACTGTATTTCAAAAAAATCGAATTTTCTGGTGTTTACCAAACAAGACAAAACATTTTACTCAAACATGCTTATGAGCTCACCAACATTTTTATGTTGACCTTTTTAAATTAACTTGTATTCTCAGGAAACCGTTGAGCAGATTTGGCAGAAAGAAATCATGGATATTTTGTTATATTTTGTTTGATCATACTTTGATTTTTTTGGCATGTAATATTGAAACACAATATTCGATTTAAACAATGACTATTGTAATATTCTATGTGTAATGATGATGATGTTATGTTTCAGTTATATACTCTGTGATGATACTACAAGGATGAAGTCACCCAAGCTCCCGGACGTTTCCGCAGTCTGGTTTGGGGGTGTGACATAAACCTGGTGCCATCCACTGAATCCTCCTCGACTCCTCCAGGGATAGACCTGTATGTCGAACGGGAATTATGATGTCTCGTTATGGTGGGGGTACTCCCGATCCTGTTATGCTAGGTCCTGCTCCCTCAGATGTCATCCACATAGGTCTGGGGACGATCTTCTTTGCCGTCTATCAAACAGAAAGCGCGTAGAGTGGTGGTTGTGGTATCATCGATGCAGGCGAAGATCTACATTGATGACTCGAGGTGTCCTCACTACTAGTGTCATGTGAGTCTCCCGTTTCTTCGGACGGATGTTCCACCACTAAGGTGGGTGGGTAATGTCTCAGAAATGTTGTAACGTAGCCGGACTCGTCAGCCGAAAAGGTAGTGCGGGATGACGACGATTTCAACATAGTGGACTGAGACATAAGTATAATGAGCTATAGAATACATTATAATGAATGTCTATAGTATGCAATGCTTACACACACCAAAATTTTCCTCTTTTTTTGGAAATATAATTTATTTTTAAAAAAGAAATTGTTTGAACGTAGTCCTATTATAATTAGTTCAAGTCTTGTATCAAATCTTTCCTTAATTAAACATAGGTGATCAGGCTATGTTTAATTGAGGTCCACTAATACAATTCCCGACCTAATTATATTAAAAATATGTTCGATGTTTCAAAATTCATATATTTCGGTTATAGTTTTGGTCTTCTAAAAGAAGACTGATGTTCTCTATAACCTTTGGCTTTGATACCGTTTTCTTCAGATCCCGCTAAAGCGGAAACATGAAGCATGACAACAATAACATATTCATAGTAAAAGTTAAAGATACATCAACATCATCATCAAAATCGTGTTTATGGTATGTGGTTCAAAAATATTTTCAAATAATAGAGTAGAAGTAGAAAGAATTGCATAAAATAGTGAAATTTTGAGTAGAAATGAAAGAATAATGCTTGGTTTTTGTGATTACCTTAAGAAGAACACTTGAAGAAGATGATTTTTGGTGTTGAAAGAACTTCTTGGCTTCTAAATTTCATGAGTTAGAGAGGGAGAAAGAGAGTGTTGAGTGGTGGAAGTGATAGAAATGTGAGAGAGTGAGAAAGAACTTAGAGTGTAAGTGAGGTGAAAATGATTAGGTGTGTTGGGAAGGGGAAAGGTGAATTAGGAGAGGGAAGGCCGAGTTTTTTGAGGGTATTAGAGAGTCTCCCTCTCGCTTATTTCTTCTAATTATAATCTCTCCTATTTTTATAAAATTTTCCATATTTTTATAAACTATGCGTTAACCTAGTTTTCATTTCATAAAATCTTGACCTTTAACTTGTAGATTTCGGTTAAATGTTGATAATTAAATTTTCTTTCCTTGATTATATTTACAAACTTTTTTAACTTAAATTGATCTTATAATGTTCATAATAAATTTTATGGAGTTTTAGGTGTTAAATTTTATAAAATTTAGGTTTTAGGGCTTTTTAGGTTTTTGGGATCTCGTTAGCTATTTAAAAATATAATGAAGTGAAATTAGAAGGTTTTAATTTATTTTAAGGTTTCATACATTTTTTCAATTATAGAAATGTTTGTATTTTGTTCTAATTCGGGTATTGGCATTCTCTACAGTAGTTGAACAATTCACTTGGATTGTAAGAGTCAAGTACATTAGTCCTAGATTTTAGTTTGATCCAAGTTTCTACATGATTTGGACGTGATTTCTACTGCTAGGTCAAATGTATGACATTTGTATATGATTTATGTAAAGGTGCTAAAGTTGAAGAATGACCTGAATTTGATAATTGTCACCCAAGTGCTGGTTGTCAATTCCTGGGAGATAGACTAATCTCGTGACAGTCCAAGAAACAGTAAATTGTGTCCACTTCTACAACTGAAGTTGAATACGTTGGTGCATCTGCTTGATGTTCTCAGGTCATCTGGATGCATTCTCAACCGTAAGATTATGGTTTGATTTTTCTTGACACTGCTATCTTCTGTGATAATGTTGTTTCTATTCAAATTGTTAAAAATCCTGTTTAGCATTCTAAAACCAAGCACATAGATATTAAAGTTCATTTTATACAAGACTGTTTTGAGCATAAAATCATTCATTTGGAACAAATCCACACTGATAATAATGTGGCCGATTTGTTTACAAAACCTTTTGCAAAAGCTCGTTTTGATATGCTTGTGCGTTTTCTAAAAATTATTCATTTTGAAGACTAATTTTTTTTTTGTACACTTTGTAGTTTATTTTTGCTTTTGTTAACTTTGTTCATATTTTTCCTCTATGCACAAATTTATGGGGAGAACAAAAACCAAACAAAAATTGTAAAATCCGAAAATAAAAAAAAATATATTTCCTTTTATTTATGTTTTATTTTTTTTTCAGAAAAATCAAAAATCCAAAAATATGTTTATAGCTTTTGAGCGTATTTAATTTAATTTTATTTTTAGTTATTTTTATGGTGTGCTAAGTTTATTTTATTTTTATTTTTTATCTCAAAATTTTCATTTGTCTTAAAATTCGAATTCAAAAGAAGAAGAGATTCATGGAGACTGTGTTGAATTTTTTTTTTTTTTTTTGCTTAAAGTGATCTTGAAATGAATTGACGAAATTACACTTCACACTACTTTCACAAGGAATTAAAGGCATGAAATCGTACAAATTGTCACTTAGACAGTTTCTCTCTATGAACTATCGTATTCACGGAATTAAAGGCATGAGACTATACAAACTGTCAGTTAGACAATATCTTTCTAGGAATTGTTAGATCTAAGGAATTGAAAGTCTGAAACTGTACATATTGTCAAATTGGTCTTGTTAGTTATCTTTACCTAAGAACTGTCATCACACCATCGTTGAACATCCCGCCTAGGGTCTTGACATTTTGTGTCATGCAAAACTGCAGAAGCTCAACTGTATTCCCTATTCCAGGATGCGTTCTACTCAGGTAAGGAATTAACGGTTATTGGCACTAAGGTGATGCACATTGCAAGGTATGATTATCGTTGAACATCCCACCAAATGGAATTAATCTAGGTGTAACACCGCGATTCTCAGGTATTGTTTAAATAAGATTTATTTGGTTAAGCTCTACTCGACGAGTTGTTTGCCCTACTCGTCGAGTAGCAACAGGGTGGGATCGCGTGTTAAGTGACCTACTCGACGAGTCCATATTGGGACTCGGCGAGTAGGAGCTGGCAGATGAAACCCTAAATCACGGGGTTTGCGCCCCTATTTAAAGGATCATCAGCCTCCTTTGGCCTCTTTGTAGTCTTTCAGAGATCCTTAAAGCCCTAATTCGTGTGGTATTCCATTTTGGTGTGTCTTAAGCTTGGAAAGAAGGTTGGCTAGAAGAGAAAACCTAGAAGTGCAAAGGAATTGAAGCAAGGAAGGTGTGGGAAGCAGAATTTACCTCAGCTAGCATCCCTTGGAGGTATCAAGTTGCCATCCTTACTTCCTTTTTTCCTTTTTTTTTTGGTGGGGGGGGGGGGGGGGTTATGGATTTTGAGGTTGATAAGGTGGGCTATGGGCAAGATCTGAAGTTGTAACTTCAGATCTGGACCCTCCTTAAGTTTTAGAATCATAAAGTTGTTGTATTGGTCGTGAATGAGGCCCTCCTTGGGCATGAGACCCCATTAAGATCTTAGATTTGGCATTTAGAACCTTTATAACTATACATGCACGTAAAGTTTGCAACTTTACGTGAAAAGCATGCCCTAGAAGCTTGGATCTGTGATTTGGAGTCGCGGCATGGCTCAAAATAGGTTTGTATGGAAAAAGGACTGAATGGACTCGGCGAGTCGCAAGGTTGACCCGACGAGTCACATGAAGATGGCTGTGAACTCGATGATTTAGAGGAACAGCTCGGCGCGTCCGATGATGAATTTTATAGAGTCGACAAGTTGAAGAACAACTCGGCAAGTCGGATGAGTTTTCTCTAGGATATGTATGTGTATGTATCCGTCGAGTTGCAAGGAGGAAACTCAACAGGTGGCCTTAAAGTTTGATTAAGAATCGAAGGAACTCGACGAGTCACCCCGATGACTCGGCAAGTTGGAATGTGCTTCAAGGAACTCGGTGAGTAGCCAAGGGTACTCGGCGAGTCGAGGTCAACATGGACTGTTGATCTTGACTAAGGACTTTGACTTTGATCTGGGGTTGATTAGTGGGTTATGGAGTACCTTATAAGGTTAAAGACTTACGAACATATTGTGCTATAGGTGGTGGAGCCTGTGTTAAGTGATCCGAGAGTTGGAGCTTACCTTTCGAGTCGACATCTGCGAGGTGAGTTATCCTCAGTATATCGATAGGGTCTACGGTACCAAGGCCGACCCTTTAGTTCTTATTGTTATGGTATGCTATATGTGGTTATGATCTGTTAGATCAGAATCAGGGTAGACAGTATGCTATACTCTTACGATCCGTAGGGATTTGTATATAAGTGACCTGCTAGGTCGGTACTCTAGTTACGAGAGAATTCTATGATTGATGACCAGTGATAAATATTCTTGATGTTTATATATGCCAATATATGATGGTTATGCGTACATCGTATTTGCTTGTTGGTTAGGTTGAGGCGGACCTACTTTGTGCTCTAGGCTAACACACCCTATGAGCGGTCCGGGGAGACTGTAGGCCCACGTGGCGGACCAGTCATACCGAAGGCTTGGGATATATTCAAATAGATTGTAGGCGCTATAGGGCGGTGCATTCAGGCCGATGGTCCAGTATGCATGTTGATTGATTGATTATTACTGATATGGTATTGTCAGTGTGGTATTGGTATTTTGGGGGTAGCTCACTAAGCCCTCGGGCTTACAATTTTCATTTAATTGTTTTAGGTACTTCAGGAGATCAGGGAAAGGTGAAGGCGTGACCATACCGCTCCTCATCGTTATGTTATGATTTTGGGACACTCTAATGGATATTGATTTGAAAACATTTTTGTAAACAAACGTTGTTTGATTTTATTTTTGATTGAAAAAGTTTAAATTTGGCGTAAAATTTATGGATGTTACAATTTGGTATCAGAGCCTTGGTATAGGATGAACGAAAATTTATGGGGAGCCCATAGAGTTTTTGTCCAAGGCTTGACATATGGGGGTCCATATGTTGCTTAGGGCCTAAGCAAGGGAAATTAGGGTTTCTAGTTGGAAAACCCTAGCAACTCAACTATATAAGGAACCCCTAGATTACAGTTTTCGGCTATGCATTCTTAGAGAACCCTTTGGTCGAAAATTATGAAGCTCCATAACCTTTCTCTTTCTTCCGCATTGCTAGTGGTGTTTGTGACTCCATTAGAGGTGTAAAAATTGAGGCACTAAGCTCTTGAAGGTTAAGATCAAGCAATCAACAAGAAAGGTACTCTTCTAACTCCCGTTTATTAATTGAATCCAAAAAATATGTATGCTAGATTAGGGTTTTGCTTTGGAAAATTATTATGCACGTATAACTTGAGAAAAACCTAGATCCAAAGCAATTAGGGTTGCATATGCACCTTAGGAATGTTGTAATGTTCAAAGCCCATCAATTTGGACCGAAAATCACCATGTGATTTCACTAGGCTTAATAAGGATTTTGGTTGGGTTTTGGGTTTGGCCTTTTTAATTAGGACTAGGTGTATATATATATATATATATATATATTGTTGTTTCACCCGTGAAAAGGGTTGGTCATTATAAGAAGCTTAGATCGAGTTTTAGAGAGAAAGAGAGAACCGAGAGCAATTCAGAATGTTGTATGCTAGACTATTATTAATATAGTGTGCATTGAAGATTAATAATTGTGTTTTTAGTTCATAATAATTGTTTTTCGGTTAATCATTGGATTGGGATTCTGCACCAATTCTAGTGATTTCGATTGATACTATATATCGGGTTTTACACCTCATTTGACAAATACATAACAAGATTAGTCCAATCCTCAATCTTTGAATCCATTTATTCAAACATCCCCTCCCTTGAATTATTTAAACCAAATCAATGCTATTTTGGTTAATTAAATTACCAAACAACCCCTAATACTTTATATTTGTTACGAAAAGGTCCCGAGAGTATTTCAAAGTTCAAGAATAGAGGATTTGTGGTTTCTCATGACAAAATTCTCAAAATAAACATATTTCGTACAACTTGAACTCACGCTTCAAGGTGAGTGCTTACGGTTGTGAATAAACTAGTATAAACTTTTCGTATACGTGTTATGGTTTTTTGATTGTGAAATAACCAATTTACACAACAAATACAACATGTTACACAATAATATGATTTTTATGTGATGTTGCATATTATAACAAGTACGTTATGAAACTTTGTAGTATTTCAAGGATTCAAGCTATTACTAAGCATGTTTATTTATTGTTTAAGTACACAACGTTTATACATGTACACATATTCATTAATTTGAAACATTCACTTTTATAAAAGTGAGCACGTTACACTTTTACATGTATGTCAAACATACTCAGCTTTATAAACTTTATACAAGTATATTCATTATGCCTAGTAACTTAATCGCAATTAAGTTAGGGATGAGTGTTATTCACAAAAATTTTAGTGAAGGGATTTTTAGTGAGAAGCTATTCATTAGTTGAGTTTAAACACTTAGCATACCCAAACTACTATAACCGTTAATCTTCGGAGTAGGGATGAGTGTGGGACAGAACCGGTACCGACCCGTCCCATTCTCGATTTCCCGAATACCGAATTTGATTGAAAGTTAATCCCAAATACCGAGCCGAATTAACATCACCGGTACCGGTACTGGCGGTACCGATTCCCAAATTTCATGTATTTGGAGTACCAAGTACCGTCCCGTATTTTTAAATTCGGTATGGTTCGGTACCGGTTCCGATACGGTACCGGTACGGGATTTGGATTTGGGACAAACTGCTCATCCCTACTTCGGAGCGAGATACATATGTATAGATCTATACGGGGTTGACATCCCCACCTACAGTTGCTAGATACAACCCTTGACCGATCAATCAAAGCGGGTGATAGGTGTCTACTATTTTTACTACAACGTCCAATGAAGCGTTTTAAGGGGGTACACTCAGTCACATAACTCGGTTATAGGACTCACTATAAACATTAACTAGAATATATATATATATATATATATATATATATATATATATATATATATATATATATATATATATATATCACTACAACCATGGGCTTGGTTGATTTCAAAACTATTTTAAGTATGTAATTACTTATCTAACAGTATAGTTTGGTTTTTAAGTATATTCAAAGATTCTTTATAGATATGGGTTTTAAGTATGGATTTACTTATACTAAGATACATTTTGGCTTTTAAAGACTCATGGCAAACATTGTTTCAACTATTGTTATTCATACAAAGATAATATTTTTTAGACTTTTTAAAAGTATTGCTGCTATTAGCAGAAAACATGAAACATTCACCAACTTTGTATTAACCCTAAAAACTACATGTATTCTCAGGAAATATCTAAACAGACATTCAAGATGGATTGGATTACAGGTGGCTTAGTTTACTTACTATTGTATTATATACCTATCTGTTAAGGTAATTCATGTATTATTATTATTTGTAAAAACCTTGTATTCAAATATCAATATGAAACACGAATGTTATATTGTTTATTGTTGTACTTGTGCTATATAATTAGTTTACCTGTGATCCATGAACTTAGTCATACAACCCAGCGAGTTCCGATGCCTCGGTCGGGGGTGTGACACCAAATATGTTTATAAAAAAACACGAACAATCGTTCCTAAACACAAATTCTGGCAGATCTGAACGAAATCAGACCTTCTAGGTATTTCTCACAGGTGGTCGTTTTTGGAGCTAAATAACTAGATTCAAAAGAGAAAATGATAGAAATTAAGATTTTTTTCACCATAAACATGATTTCAAACCTTAAGTCCTGGGTTTGTGTTTATTTCTGACCAAGAAGACAATTTCTTCAATTCTTGAACACACATACACAAACGACTTCTTGAATTCTTGAAACAAAAATCATATTTAAAACACCCAAAAAAAACCACCGAAAATCCGAGATAACACAGGAAAATTGATACTTTAAAGAAATTGAGTGTTTATGATATATGTTTGTCTGTTAATGTGTAAAACAAGGAAAAACTCAAGTACTCAAATCTTTGATGTTCTTGTGTGTGTTCTAGAAACACACAAAGAGAAAAAATAAGATCAGAGAAAAAAAGACTGGAGAATGTATGTTCATATATGTGTGTAAAGGAGTTGCAGGTTATGTGTCGTCGGATATGGTAGTGAAACATAGATGGTGACGGTGGTTGTAGAAGATGACGGTTCTAGTGGTGTAAGATGGATTGTGACTGAGGTGGGAGATGGATACATGACATACGAGTTGATAAAAATTATTTAATGACATGATAATGTATCATCCTGATTGGGTTGGGGTTTACCAGTAGTTCCCTTCATTTTCTACAAAATAATCTTTTATAACCTAAAAACTAAAATTATTGTCCCTAAGATGCAAAATAATGCAAAACCATTTAAAACAAAATATGATAGTTGGTTGGGTTATAATGACATTAATCGTTGTATTTTTTATGTTGCTCGAGTTGTTGAATTTATAAGCTGTATTGTCTCCCTTATTCTTTACAAATGATACCATATTTTTTTTTGGTAAAAGTTATTTGGTAAAATTCTCATCGGTCCCTTCTCATTAATTAGTTGTACATATAATAAAATTACAAAGCCAAATTCAAAATCATTATAATTTTATGTAACAAATTTGTGTAAAAGGTTACTATTTCATAGTTAATATTAATAATATAATTATCTTCAATATGTGTTTACCAAGTTAACTATATATAATTTTATAGTCCATGAATATTCGTCTAGTTTATATATGTAGTCAAATAATATGAAAGAAAATTGGTTATTTATTAACTCTAACAAATTCAATTAATATGAAAAAAAAAATGGTTTGAAACATACACCAAACGTTTTATTTTATTGTATTGATTGTTATCCATCTATCTATCCAAAGCAACATTCTGCAACGACCCAAAACTCTTTTTCAAAAAGCATATCTCTGACATATGTAAACTTTTTTCACATAGTGGGACAAAATGTGCACCAAACTATTTTCATTTTGATATTTACATATATCGACTAACAAGTCTCCTTCCTCGTCGCTCGGGCCTAAATTCAAAAATATGATGTTTATATTTTTCTTAAATGTTTAGTTGATTGCTATAACGTTTCAAGAACATACAATTTACAAGTGAACGAATGTACCAATCTATCTGAGTTTTGACAATATTTGATAAAACATAAGTTGAAGACTCGTCAACAAAACAACACATTCTAATTTTCATATCTGCTATCTACTATCCATTTGATGTAATTAGAATTAACATAATGTAAAAATGAAATCAAACAAATACTCTACTATGAGTTGAATGGTTCGATGGACACATTTGTATAAAACGAGTTTTATTGCGAACATGGCGAATGGTAAAGATCAAAAGAGTTGAGGCTCCAGGTAGAGGTAACAATCATGTCGTGTCGAAACACTAAACGGGTTGAAAGTGGTTGACCCTATCATGACATGTTTAATTAACGTGTCGTGTCGTGTCAACCGTTTATTTTTGTGTCGAGTTCGTGTCGTGTTTCGTGTTAGCGGTATGTCTTGAAATATGTTGTGTCATGTGAGGTTAAAAGATTGAGTGTGTTGAAAGGGTAGGAGTTAGCTATACAGAAAGGAAAACTAATAATTTGAAGGCGTAATAGATGAAATCATAACAAGTTCAAATGACAAAATTAAAATAGTACGACTTGGGTAGGCAGAAGGCTTGATCTGACGGCTAAGTCATTTCATCACGAGGATAAGAGAGTGGTCAATGGTACCGTGTAGTTTGGAAGATAACAAAAAAACTGAAAATAAAGTTTTGATCTAAATAACTATGTCATTTCAACATTACAAAATCATTCAATCCAAAGGTTTTTTTTATTTACTTATTGTTTTGGTTTTGTATATTTCTAGTTTATTTAAAGAATTCAAAAACTTGTATATAAATAAACGGTTCATTTTCGAGTTGAAATTCTCAACACTAACCTTACCCGTTTAATTTTCGTGTTGTGTCGTGTTAACCCATTTATTTGAACAAACTCAAACTCATTTATTTCGTGTCAAGTTCATATTGGGTTTCATGTCGTGTCAATTTTTGACACCTCTACTTGAAGGGTTTAAAGGGAGAATCCGTAACGGTGGTCCAAAAAAACTAATCAGATTGTAGGGACAGGGTTAGCTCCCCTATGGGGTTTAAAGAGTTTGGTAAAACTTGATCTAAATAAATGAAGTTGGAGTTTAATGGGTTTGGATAAGGGCAGCTCGAGCTGCCAACCCAAGTTACCAAACAACTCAATGTTGGATGGCCACAGTGGGACAAAAACAATGATAACTCAAGCTGCCAACCTATGCTGCCAAACAACTCCATGATACCTTAGTCAGTTGTATTGTTTCTTGCTTCTAGCAACTTGTGTGATTAGTTTTTTAACAGTTGAACTGTTTGACGGTTATTTTAGAAAACTGCTATTGAATTGCCAAAAATTGTTATTTTCATTAATCTTTTCTATATTTCGGTTAATATAAGTATATACTAATGATACTCCATATTTGAGGTCTCTCATGAGATATTGAACATGTCTACACTCTCTAGTAACATTGATTTCATCTTTATTTATTAATCTAAAAGCACTCTTAAGAATTATTCTATTTTGATTTCATGATGCATATGCATCGAATCCAAATATTAATACAAGAAGTGAATTTACTCTTTCCTTAAACTATCTATGAATTTTATTGATAATCAAAACATGGAGTTTGCCTGCTACCTAACTTTCTAAAAAGTTATGAGATAATTCAGATGGTTTGTTTATGTGATTGGAATTTGGTATAAGATAATTTTAATGTCAATTTCTTAAGTTGTGGGACATGCCATTATGTAAACAGTAAAACTTTTCTCCTCAACCACAACATCCAACAATGATAATACTGGATATTTTGATAATTTTTCTCGTAATACAAATCATAATATTATCATTATCCGAATTTAAGAAACACTAGTTGAAGGTTTGCCAACATTTTCTTTACAAATGCGTTCAATTGTATATGTTAAGTCACATAATATTTTCTTTATTTTACATAACTAGAAATTGTTATTTTTCGTTTTGCAGGAAAGAAGGTCCGGAATCTATTTATGTCCGTTTTGTTGGGATGTAATCTTTAAATTTTTTATAAGGCGGGGACTATTGTTCTAATCTTTTTAAAATGGACGAAAGAGTATACTATTTAAATATATAAACAATTTATATAAAACAAATACCTATGGATTTTTTCTATAAATTACAAAGATAGTTTTATGTAATTTATTTTTTGTACATTAAGAAACCTATCAACATACAAAAATATTATGACCAAAATCTAAAACTCAAACGTAAAAATAAAAATAAAAATATAAGGACCGTTTTTATAAATTACAAGGACAACTTTTAATTTATTTTTTATACAGAAACCAAACTAATCAACATACAAAACAAATATGACCAAAGTTTAAAACACAAAAATATATTATTCATCCAGTTGCTTATTATTATATATAATAATATTACAAATTATTGTATATTTTGTATCATGATTTCCCTTTATCCTCTCATTACAGATGTATTTGATATACCACAATAAATGATGCTTTCATTACAGATGTGTTTGACATATTTTTCTAGTTTTTTTTTTTAAAATTTTCATATTTGATAAGATAAAAAAATAGTTTATAAGCTAACTTTTAAAAAAGCTACTATAAATAGTTTTTCAAGATTTTTTTTTTATAAATTTATATATGAATGTTGTTTTTAAAAGAACATTGATGTTGTTTTTAAAAAAATTACTTTTGTTATCCAAAAAGATATGGTTGTTAAGATTCCGATCTTGATCTTAATATCTAATGATTTTAAGATCCTACATGCCAAAAATGAACTTGATCTTAATATGATTTATCTGAAGAATGTTCTATAGTGGAATCTTAGGATCCCGACTAGAGTCTTAAGATCTTAATACGATCCAACCCCAGATCTATAGTTTTTTCTATAGCCAAGCCTACGAAGTTATTTTATTTAACTTAAAATCGAGCATTTCAAATAGCAAAATCCTCATAAACCATAATCACTTCATTACTTCATCTCGAATTAAGCAAGTTACACTTCAGTCATTCCTTTATGATCTTAAACATTTAGTTCAAGATCTATAGTTTTTTCTATAGCCAAGCCTAAGAAGTTATTTTATTTAACTTAAAATCGAGCATTTCAAATAGCAAAATCATCATAAACCATAATCACTTCATTACTTCATCTCGAATTAAGCAAGTTACACTTAAATCATTCCTCTATGATCTTAAGCATTTAGTTGTTGATCATAATTATCTTGTTTCTTTTTTTTTTTTGTTTTTTTTTGGTAATTAATATGTTTTCTTCAATAAATTTACAGTTTCAACAACAAAAATTGTGATGCATATTATAAAGTTAACCCCCGAAATCTCCAGCCTTCCCACCCCCGCCCCCACCAATTCTCCTTATTACCATTGTCTCTGCCCCTGCTTGACTTTAGGCTATCTTTTTTTTGGATAAAAGAAGTTGTAGTCTGGGTAGAGCAATCTTTGTTTGTTTTTTTTTTTTTTTTTTTTTTTTGTAATAAGTAGTTATTTATAATAGACTTTAAAAACATGTTTTTTTATTGAACTTTAAAAGGTCAAAAACCATGTAATTGTTTATTATATTTATATAATTAATAAATGTAAAGATATATGATTTATTAATGGGGGCCCATGGGAGTTTTGGGACGAGACTGCCCACCCCGCCCTCCATTTTTTAGACAAATACTCACATACAGGACAAGGGCCCCACGGGAGTGGGGTCCCACAGGGCATTTTGAAATCCCTAGTTAAAGTTGACCCCATATTGATGTTTTAATCGACTTTAAGTTATAATCTATACTATACACCCAAAACATTACAAACAAATTTGAATATAAGTTCATTATGCTATGATCTTCCGATCTCGATCCGATCTTATGATTACGATCTTGCAAAACATAAAACGACATTGGGTAAGATCCTGATTTTTACAATCATGATATATATATATATATATATATATATATATATATATATATATATATATATATATATATATATATATACACACACACACACACACACGTACTTATTCCTCAAACTTCTTTTTTTTTATATTTTATCTTCCAGCTAGGTTATCATATATTTCTTTTTTATCAAACATCATTTTTGGTTAACTAACTTATAAGTTAATAATTCATTTTTCAGCTAACAACTATCTTTTCAGTTATTAGCTATTTTTTCGCTAGCAACTAATATGTCAAACATAACATAACAATAATTACAACGTCAAATATAACATCACAATAATCACAACGTCCTAATTTTTAAAAATAAAAATAAAAACATTATTATAATATAATATGCCACATTTAATTATTACCAAACTTTAGTTAAATATCTAATGTCTAATTAAAGTTTTAAATTTTGTAAAACTAGGGGCTTTTTTAAACAAACACAAAAATAATTGTTTAACAGTCTTTGGTGTTGTTTGTTTTTCCGAAGAGAAAAGTCATGAAGTTTGCGAATTATCTCTGTAATCCTCTGTAGCAGAAGATGTTGAACAAACGACTGCAGCCTATAATAAGAAGCATGTTTGTTTTTTAATATCTGCAAACCACTGCAGTAAACTGAAATTTAAATAAACTAATTTTATAAATTGAAAATTGTTCTCAACACCGAAATTTTAATAATTCTAATCTTAAAACATTGAAAAAAAACTAAAATGTACATGTAAAAAAATAAAAATATAAAACTTTTAAAAAAAACTTAAAAAATATAAAAGAAGCTAAAAGTTTTATTCTAGAAAAAAAAACTAATTATAAAAAACATAAATAATAATAATAATAATAATAATAATAATAATAATAATAATAATAATAATAATAATAATAATTAAGAAAGTATTGCAAACGATGTCTATAAAATACGTAAAAAATTACACACGTTAAAAAAGATGCAACTGAAACTGAAAATATTATTAACAGAAGCGATAAAAAATTAAAAAAAAATAAAATAAAAGTTTTTTTTTTAAACAAGTTTTAAAATATTGTGGAAATTATAAAAAGAAATCGTATCAAATCCGTAAATAAAAATTTAAAAAAATCAAAGTTCTTTTCAAAAAAATTAATAAAAGTTGAAAAAAGAAATTATACCAAAATTATAAAAAAAAACATTTGGAAAAAATTAAAGTTGAAGAGGTTTGAAGAGGCAAGTTAAGTGTTGCGCCACATAACACACGCACAGACGTTTTGTCGTCTGAAGTCTTCCAAAAAAACAAACTGCTGCTAGAGGAAAAGTGTTGAGCGTGTTCTGCGCCACGCAACAAAAAATGATTTGAAGATGTTTTTTTTTTAAAAAAAACAAAAAGCACCTTACTTTGCATTCCAACTAACTTTTAAAATAGTGGTTTGTAGAGGGTTTATTTATTTATTTATTTATTTATTAACCTTTATATTGATGTTAAAAATGAACCAACTAAAAATTTGATTTTGAAGATTAATTGCAGTAAAAATGACCTCTAAAATTGTATATTAAAGGTGCATTGGAGTTGTCCTGATCACTATTACGTAGTGATTGTTTAAATTAAAAATAAACTAGTGAATAACATCTTATAAATTTTGATAATTAGTAATTGCATATGAGAGAAGAATTGCTATTTAGTACACCGTATTTACTTTCCTGTCAACAAATTCTATCATTATATTATTAATTATACAAAATGAAAATCGCTACAAATTATATAAAATATATATTGTTTAGAAAAATATACAAAATAATTGGATTTAAAAAATACCCAATTGAGAAACTATTTCATCTCCAAGCTTCTGTAATCCAAGGCCCCATTCTTCAATCCTAAGAAATCATAACCAGTGCTCTTACCACCTGTAAGATTGAGGCCTGTGGTACAACTGCATTCCTTGCTGTTCTGTATACCCAAACTGCATGCAAAACATATGGTGGAACCACCGGAATTTCTCCCTCCGGTCATTAATGGCTGATAATACTCAACGGACTGATGATGATGTTGTTGTATGTATGATGATGATGAGGATACGGCGTTGTTCTGATGATGACGAGGTGGGCCAATTCTCAATTCCAGATTCAAATCTGGGCATCTTTCTTGATTTTCCGGCGAGGAGTTCTCGATATTCCGGCGGTCGGGAGAATCACAGCGGAGTTTCATATCATCTTCTACTTGTTCGTTTTTAATGAGATGATGGATTGTACTAGGAGAAGTAGTTGCAGCACTTGCAAACGATATGTTGGTCGGGGTGGTGACGTCCGGCGAAGAATTAACATTATGCGTGGCGGCAGAGGCGGTGGGGGTAATGTTATTATTGTGATGGCTGTTAGTGCTATCGGTAATCAGCCGGTGAGTCGCCGGATCAATTCCCCGGTTTAAAAGTTTCCTTCTAATATGCGTATTCCAGTAATTCTTTATCTCATTATCCGTCCTTCCCGGCAGTCTTCCGGCGATCAAAGACCACCTATTTAATCCCAAAAAAGTAAATTAGAAAAAGAAACCCACAACTTTTTGGCAAGAAGAAAAAAATCGCGATATGGGTATTTTTTATCCACGAAGAAAATTTGCAACTTGTAAGAAATCTTGGAAAAAAAAAATCGAAAACCTACTTGTTGCCAAGGAGACTATGGAGTTTGATGATGAGTTCATCTTCTTCTTCGGTGAAGTTTCCACGCTTGAGATCAGGGCGGAGGTAATTGATCCATCGGAGACGACAGCTTTTGCCACAACGGAGGAGTCCGGCGGCTTTGGGTAGTGAACGCCAGCAACCTTCGCCGTGAGTTTTGATGTGGGCAATAAGACGATCATCTTCTTCTTTGGTCCATGCACCTTTGTTCGTATGTGCTTTTTCACAACAAGGAGACCTTCCCATATTTATTTGTTTCTTGTTTACAGTTTTCCCAATTTTTGTGAGAGTTTAAAGAGAAGCCCGGCGTTTTGAGTACTTGATGTGGGATTTTATAAGCTTTTGACTATATAGGGGGAGTTGAGAGAGATAGATAAATAGATAGATGGGAGAGAGAAAGAGGGAGAAAGAGGGAGGGTATAATTGCTTCTAGATGCGAGTTGGTGAGACAGGTTTGAGGGGGCTGGTGGGCTTGTGTTATTATGATATTACCATATCATATCACACAAATTATAATACATATTTATTGATTCTTGTATAAATTTTTTTTGATCGTATTTCAAAATTATATATATTTCTTGATGTTAGGATAAGATACTATGAGGTCCCATGTTGCTCAAGCATCATAATTTGGATTTATTTATTCGCTTAGATTTTTATATTAAAATATTAATATTAGCTGATAAAAATAGTTTTCTAATAAAATCTAACTTGATAACGTAACAATGAAAATATGAAATGATATATAGTTATAGAAAACTTAAATGTTTTTCTAGTTTTTATTCTAATAAATCTTGTTATCTAATTAAATAGTGATATGTGTAACTTTAATGTGTATTTAACAAAGTTTAATGATATTTTATTATAATAATGTGACTCATCTCATCACTTAAATAGATAGAAAGATTTGTACGAACAAAAAGTAAAATGATATTTAATTTCTCATAATTATATGTAGAACTATTTTATATTATGAAACATATTCATGGCGCGTCACGACTCCAAGGCTTGCACATGTCGCCAAGCTTTGCTAAAACGTCACCTTAACTCTTATATGTGTATAAAAATGAATAATAGTTGAAACTACATATAAAAATATTAATTATATAGAAAATTACCACCTTAAATCACGCCTTACAAACGTCATAACTTACCAAGGTTCGGAAAAGCTTGAGGTTTGACATTGCCGTCAAGTCATGCCTTACGTTATTTAGAATCTTGCTTTAATTATATCGAAATGGGGTAAGGAAATGTAGTATGGTCGGCAGCTCCCAATATAAATTGAAAGACTGTATACGTAGAAAACCTTCAACAAAAAATAATAAAAAAACAAAAACAAATCAATGAAGTAAAATTTTCATAATTACATCCTCCTTGAAGTTTTATCCCTACGTAACATCTTTGTATAGAAAATGTGAGTTCTTGATGAACTATAAAGTGGAATAAGGCTTAGTAAAACAACCTACAAACAAGAAAAAAAAATATTTTGACAATGAGAGTAGCAAGTTCAACATGTAAAACCTAATTAAATATGCAAATAGTGGAAGCAGATATTAGATATACATTTTAGAAGTAAAATAAATAAGCAAGAAAAATGTTAGAAGCTAAACCCTAAACGATACTAATACTATGCTACTTTGATTCTAAGCCTCCATACTTTCCTATCTAAGATCATGTCATCGGTAATCGCTAACTTCTTTAAGTCTAACCTCATGTTATCTTCACACTTCCATCTTGGATGTCTTCTCCTTCTCATACCCTCGAATGTAATAGACTCCGCCGTCTAATAGCAACAGTCGGTTGTCTCTTATAGGCATGCCTAAACCACCGTAATCTCCTTTCTCTCAATTTCTAGGTGATCGACACCACCTCTAACGGTTCTCTAATAGTAGTGTTTGGTATCATGTACAACAATATTTTACCACATGTCCACCACAACATTCTTATTTTTACGACCTCCATAGGTGTTCCTTCTTGATCGGCCAACATTCACATCAGTACAATAGCAATTACCTTGTCACCACCTTATAAAGCTTCCACATAATTTCAATTATAGGCGCTAAATTCTTATTATGTTAGTAAAATAGGTTGCTTGAGGGCACTTATACTCTCTTTATTAGTAAGGTTGTCGTATTGATTTAGGTTAAACTTGAGTTAAATTGCAGGGCGCGCGTTAGCACTTTACCAATAAGATAGAAGGGGCTTTTCTTGTTTACTAAAGTCTTGTTTTCTATAGGAGTGAGTATGCAGGGCACTCTTCATTCAAAACTAATGATTGTCATGCAAGACTCATGTTGTTGCCCTCCATCATAACCATCTCGCCTTAAATGTAGCATGTAACGTCATCATCAACACCCTCATTCTTATCGTTCATAGACCCCAAATACCTGAAAATCTCCTTTAGATGTAAAACATGGTCATTGGTGCATACTTCGAATTTGGCACCTCTTTGATTCCCACTAAAATTGTAGCATCTATATTTTGTCTTAGAAATATTGATACATAACCCTTTTTCTTCCATAGATGCCTTCTAGGTAGCCAACGTGGGATTCAACTCTAATCTGGACTTGACTACTAGTACTATTTTGTCAGCAAAAGCATACACAATGACACCCCTTCCTGGGTCTCGTAATAGATTTCATCCATAATCAATGCGAATACATACAAACTAAGAGCCAAGCCCTGATGAAGCACGATTTCTACATCGAAAGCCTACGTGTCACCAATTGTAGTTCTAATGCATGTAGTAGATCGACAATACTTATCATGTTTTTCTCATACATAATTCATTGGAACCCGTCTAGCTTCCAAGGTCTTCCAAATCATCTCATACAGGACGCTGTCGTAAGTATCCACAATGTCAATGAACACAATGTGCAAATCCCTCATTTTACAATATTTCTCCATACGATGTGGAAATGTGTAAATCAACTTAACAGTTAAGTAGTAAATAACAATTGTTTTATTATTTATATTTAAATGAAGTTTTTTACGTCATCATATTTATAACAATGGCATGAATTATGCTCAAACTTATTATATTGTTAAAATATCATAAATATCATTCTAACATGACAATGCATACTAAAATTGACAATGATAAACATAGTGTTTACATGTTTTCTAAGTTTAAAGTTAATGAAACATCCCAAAAATAAGGTCCAAAAATTTCGTTTGAAGTCATTAATAAAACCATAATTAACAATTCATTACATAAAAATCATAAGTCATGTATCTCAAAATATTGTAAACATCTGTCAAACATATCAAAGTAAAAACATCCCAAGCTAAACAAATGGTGTGTGCACTGCAGTCATCCCGAGCTCTTCCCTTTGCTACCGGAAGTACCTGAAACCAAAATTGAAGAGTGTAAGCACAAAGCTTAGTGAGTCTCCCCAAACTACCACAGGGCCATGTTTTGTTCTGAGTTTTTTGCTTTTGAGCAAGCTCAGATGACCCATTACTTGAGCATGCTCAAGATGGACATCATGTAGTTTCTATCCACTCAACGCAATAGTTCATTATTGGAGTTGCAGGAGGCCGCCATGCGACACGAGATTGAGATGGAGCTCCAGATGAGGGAGCAGGACCGGCCCCAGGGAAGTTGTAGCCTACGCTAAAGCGGTTTAAGGCCGTTGATTTCATATCTGTTAAGCATCAGCGCTACCGATTGATCTAAAACCAATTGGAGTTAGAAAGTGCACAACCTTATCTATATAGCGCATTCAGCCATCTAGGACCATACATTCAATTGTGGTACTTCAGGACATCGTGCGAGGACTTGGTCGATGCCATTTCTGACCCTTAACAATCCCCCCCCCCCTAGAAATTGCTCCCTGAGAGAATCGAACCCTTGCCACTAGCTCTGATACTACTTATTGAGATAAAATCTCTAAAGATCAAAAGACTCGAACAAGTAATGGATAACAAGAACACAAGAATGGATCAAGATATTCTTAATGATTCAAAGTCACACCTCATAAGAACTCGATGAAGAATTGCTACTGTAGAGGCGTGTAGGGTTACAAACCTATTTTTTTAAAGATTACAAAATAAGGTGCTTGCATGCATAATGGACAATGCTATTATACGCAATGATGTAACACTTATACCTAATAATCTCCCCCTTTGCATCAATTGAGGCGGGAGGCTCTTCATTACTGTGTCTTTTTTGTGGTCTTGAAGAGCTTTGGGATAACTGCGAGAAGAGTCTTGCGAAACGCTATGTAGCATTGTATCATATCAGAGTAATCCTTCTTCGCAGTTTTGTCATTCAGTTTGCATTGACCCGTGATCTCTAAAATAAACTCTAAACAAGTTGTAGAGAGAAAATGCTTGTCAGGCAATGCGGAGAGGCACTTTTGCAAGTTACCACGAGATTCTGAACCACGATGAAACATAATGGTCCAATTATCTTTCTCGATCTTGCCCATCTACATCTTATTAATGTATTTAGCCTTGCCAGTGGGGAGAACAGTGGGTTTCCTCTTCAAAACTGTGGTGATTTCAACGTCAAACTTCTCTACTTCATAAATGTACGAAGTTAGCATTCGCTTTATATGCCCCAGAACAGGTTCGTACTTCTTTTATTCTTTCAGAAGGAAATGCAATAAAATGATCCAATCCTAGGGAGTTGGCACGCCAGATCAGCCAAGGAAAACGTGTGAACATCACTTTCGATTCCTCTTGCTATTTTGAATTTGACATTCATGAAGCTCCCTGTTTCAACTAGCACTATAACCTTCACATCAATAATCTTTTGTGCACTCCAGGTGAGGTACTGAGGCTTGGAATGGGTCAAGTAAAACTCCATCAAAGATTTATCAACATTTGCATATGATGGAGGAGCATTCAGTCGCTTCAAAACTATGAAAAAGAAATGCTCTCGGAGTGATAGACATGTCAAACTGAGAATCCTGCAAATTCTCCAAATCAAAAGAAGTTATAGGTTTTAACCAATGAATGCTTGGATTTTCAACAGCCTCACTTATCACCGCTCCAAGATCCATAGAGGAAACAATACCTTTCGACTTTCCAAAGTGACTGAGATTCGCATGGATAAGGGTGCTCGTAACTAAGATGATGACACTGCTCAGATTTCGCAACCACCAATCTCAACACCAGTCACTACGAACCCTGAGGTACAATTTACAGATGCTTTCTTCCAAACACCTCCTCCATCTCCCAATGCTTCTACAGTACCCATCACTATCGTACCATTTCCACCCCGTGTGAGTTGGCAAGTTCAAACCACTCTTGCTCATTCCACTCCTTTGTTCACGGGCTCTAATGCCACCACCATGAACATGACCAGTGAACCTCCTGTCACTATCAACGCAACTAGTGCGGAGGCAGGAGGTTTAGGTTTCACTATTGGTCATTCCACTCCTATTTCTTATCTACGACAAGGTGATTCAGATGCACTTTTTGGAGGGGATGGTTTCGATTTTGAGTCCTTTGAGTACATTCCCTTCCGAGTTCAAAAGGACAATGATGATGATGCCCCTGTAACTCAACGACAAATCAAATCCATAAATGAATAGCTGGATCCGTTGATCAGTTCTTCTAGAGCTTTATCAAGTGACGTTTATTCTAAGGCAGCAGTTGAAGCCTTTTTATATACAATGACGAAAGAACATCAGGCGAATCTAGAAAAAGCAAATCAATCGGTTTCTGATTCGAATGCTATGTGCAAAGAAGCGACCAAAAAAGTCGAAAAACTAATCTTTGATATTCAGATCTTTATGTGGACCTTACAAACATCTACTGAGTGAAATACCTCTAAGGAGAATGAGGCAATCATGGGTCTTAACACCACACTACGAACAAAAACGAAGCTCTTGTGCAGGTTCGCACTGGTCTGCAAACGGATAACACTCAGCTTTATACCTTAATCTCTGCGAAAATTGATAAGCTTTAAGAAGATTTGATCATTGAAAGTAATATTATGGACGAACTTGCTGCCAAAACAACGAAAGTCAAAGTTCAAGATGGAAAACTCACCCAAGCAAATAAAGAAATTGGGGAGCTGGAGTCTGAACGATATGTAATTAAGAGTTATGTAGGTGATTGTAACGCTTTACTCTCCAATCTTCTTGATACTCATGATCCCTTACTTCCAATCACTATTTGAAGGCATTTGGTTGAAATTTTCCGCCCTTCTCTTGCAATGCTTAACCGAATTGAGGGTATTTCGGAGTCCCCCATCCTTTGAAAACAAGGGGGAGAATCATCAAAAGAACAACCTCCAAAGGCTACTACTGATGCATCCGGTCCTGATGAGCAAAAGCCAAAAGTCTCAAACGAACCAGAGGTTAATGTAGCTTAGGGTTCAAAAGGCAAAGAAAAAATGGTGGAAAGCGAAGATGAAGAAGAAATTGAAGCTAATAAGCTAAAGAGAAAGGCTCGTGATAAGATACTTGATGAAAATGCTCGCATTGCAAGAGAAGACGAAGAAAAGGTGCGAGCAGAACGCGAAGCTCAGGTCACTTTGGAATGTCGAAAGACATTGTTTCCTCTACGAACCTTGGAGTGGATTATGAGTGAGGTTGTTGAAAATCCAAGCATTCATTGGTTGGAACCCGTGACTTATTTTGATGTGGAGAATTTGCAGGATTCTCAGTTCGACATGCCTATCACTCCGAGAGCATTTCTCTTTCGCAGTTTTGAAGCGTCTGTGAATGCTCCTCCATTAGATGCGAACATTGATAAATCTTTGATAGAGTTTTACTTTACCAATGACAAGCCTTAGTACCTCACCTGGAGTGCACAAAAAAATTACTACTGTGAAGGTCATAGGGCCAGTTAAAAACAGTGAGCGTCATGAATGTCAAATTCAAAAAAACAAGAGAATTTGAAAGTGTTGTTCACAAGTTTTCCTTGGCTGATCTGCCATGCCTAAATCCCTATGATTGGATCGTTTTATTGCATTTCCTTCGGAAAGAAAAAAAGAAGTACGAACCTGTTCTGCGGCATATAAAGTGAATGTTAACTTCATTTGTTTATGAAGTGGCGAAGTTTAACGTTGAAACTGCCACATTTTTTAAGAGGAAAGGGATAATGACCTAGGAGGGTAATAATATTTTCCGTTTGTCCATTTTAGGTCCTGAACGTATTTTTTGTGTGTATTAAACCATTAAGGTTGTTATAATTGTTTAGAAATAATCTTTTTTACCGTTTTCTTCCTATTAAAAAGACTATTTGTAAACGGTTAGAATAACCTTAATGGTGTAATACGCACAAAAAAAAAATACGTAGGGACCTAAAATGGATAAATAGGAAACATTATTACTATCCTAAGATTTTTCGTATTTATAATTTTGAATATATATATTTTTAAGATTTTTAATATTTATTTTTATATGTGTATTTCGTATAAAGTTGTTGAAATTAAAAAGAATAAAAAGTAGAAAGGTTTTGATTGGATTGGATTGGATTTTGTAACGACATCATCCAATTAACCTCTAGCAAAACAAAGCCTCTAGGAAGGAGCTAGAGAGAAGGACAAATTAACCACATTATCCAGTTAACCCGAGCCTTAGAATTCTGAAACGAAAACCAATGAAAAGAAAGATCCACAACAAAATCAAAGAGCCTAGATTTTCTAAGTTTATTTCCAAGGTTCTAAATAACGTAAGATGCGACTTGGTGGCAATGTCAAGCCTCAAGTTTTTCCGAGCCTTGGTGAGCCACGTCGTTTGTAAGGCATGGCTTAAGGCGGCCATTTTGTATATAATTCATATTTTTATATGTATTTACAACTATTATTTATTTTTATACACATATATGAGTCAAGGCGGTGCTTTGGTAAAGCTTGGCGACACATACAAGCCTTGGAGCCATGGCTAGCTTTTTAGAGCATTGTTTATTGCTACTAAAAAGTAAAGAATTTTGAAACGTCCAAAGCATTTATATGACCAACATGAACACCGACTCATAAACCAAGCGTTCCATATGAATCATCAGTCTGGAATCCACCCAATCCACCACATCACGAATAGATGAAAACACAGGAAGTTCCAAATGAAGCCAATACCCAACCCAAATCCAAACCTGATCAACAACCGAAAAATGCAGCAACAAATGCTTCACACTTTCTTGAGAATTATGACACACATAACACAATAAGGAATCTATCACCACCCCTTTCCACCAGTTTAGCTCTTATCGGAATGCGATCCAAAAGCACACACCATAAAAAATGTTAATTTTAAGAGATTCATAACGCTTCCACCTAGTAGGTATACTACCCATAGGAAGCGTCGTATCATTAACCCAATTCCATGCCGATTTAACAGTAAAGATACCCGACGATTCAAGCTCCCAAGACCACTTATCCGACATTTCCCCTATGCGAATAGGATTTAATATCTCCAAAAGAGAATCAAATTAGGTCGATTCAATCCCTCCTCTAATCCCCCAACGCCAATGAAAATTACATCCCCCCGAATCCTATTATTCACATACTCAAGCATCTTGATTAAATGCTAAATCAAAGAGCCTCCCGAACCACTCCCTAAGAGTAATATCCAAGCACCAAACATCCTTCTAGAACCTCATTTGAGTCCCATCCCCCACCACTCTATACATGGAATTAGAAGGAATAAAACCATTCTCATGGAGGTGATTAATGGATCCTACAATCTTTTGCCAAACACCCCTTCCAGTTCCTATTCTCGAATCATCTGAAAAACCACCACCTTCCCTATGAAAAATTTGACAGTTTTAACCCAATGAGCTCCCTTGTCATTAAGAAATCGCCACTTCCTTTTATAAAGAAGGCTGAGGTTAAAAACATCCAAAATACCAACCCCAAGACCTACAAGTTTCTTATTTAAAAAGTAAAAATTTACTATAGGGGTTTATAGTTTCATACGAGGATGATGACTTAGGAGGGTGATAATGTTTCCCGTTTGTCCATATTAGGTCCCTAACGTATTTTTTGTGTGTATTACACCATTAAGGTTGTTATAACCGTTTAGAAATAAGCTCTTTTACCGATTTCTTCCTGTTAAAAGGACTATATATAAATGGCTATACTAACCTTAATGGTGTAATACACACAAAAAATATGTTAGGGACCTAAAATGGACAAACATGAAATGTTATTACCCTCCTAAGTCATTATCCCAAGAGGAAACCCACATTTCTCCCCACTAGCAAGGTGAAAGACATTAATAAGATGCAGATCGGTAAGATCGAGAAAGATAACTAGACCGTGATGTTTCATCATAATTCAGAAGCTCATGGTAACTTGTAAAAGTGCCTTTTCGCATTGCCTGACAAGCATTTTTTCTCTACAACATGCTTGGAGATTATTTTGGAGATCACATGTCAATGTAAACTGAATGGAAAAGATGCGAAGAAGGATTACTCTGATATGATATGATGGTACATAGCGTTTCGCCAAACTCTTCTTGCAGTCATTTCTAAGCTCTTTTAGACCACAAAGAAGACGCAACAGTGAAGAGCCTTTTGCCTCAATTGACGTAAAGGGGGAGATTGTTGGGTATAAGTGTTGCGTCATTGTGTATAATAGATTAGTCCATTATGTAATTGGGTTTGGGCCTATCCTCCCGTTAATTGATTATTAGGGTTTAGCTATTTAAGGTGCATGCATGCACCTTATTTTGTAATCTTTAAAAATTAGGCTTGTAACCCTACACGCCTCTATAGTAGCAATTATTCATCGAGTTCTTATGAGGCATGACTTTGAATCATTAAGCATATCTTGATCCATTCTTGTGTTCTTGTTTTCCATTACCAATTGGTGTTAGAAAGGGCATAACCTTACCCATATAGCACATTCAACCTTCCTAGACCAGGCATTCGATTGCTGAACTCCAGGCCATCGTGCGAGGACTTGGTCGATGCCATTTTTGACCCCTAACATCCCTCCCCCCTCAGAAATTGCTCCTTGAGAGAACCGAACCCTCACCACTAGCTTTGATACAACATTTTTGAGCATTAGCGCTATTGGTTGATCTAAAACCAATTGGTGTTAGAAAAGGCACAACCTTACCCATATAGCACATTCAGCCCTCTAGAACCAAACATTTGATTGTGGCAATCTAGTCCATCGTGCGAGGACTTGGTCGATGCCATTATTGACCCCTAACAAAATCCAGGGTCAGAAGGGTCGCACTTGTGGGAAGTGAGACAAGGTTCACCAGAATGCTTTCTGGTCGTCTTTTGGGTGCCACAATTATGGCCGGCAGAGCCATATGGCAAGGGATTGCCATCATCAGGCCCCATAAATAGGCTCCACGATTTGTTACCATTGAAACCAGGTTGCCAAGGGATTGCCATCATCAAGCCCCATTGCTAGGAAGGCGCAAGCTCCAGTACCGGATACTTTGAGGATAATGGATGGGAGTCAGGGCAGGGTGGAGTGCCCGAGGGATCGATTTAACACTTTCCAGTTCACGGCAGAGGAGGCCAAGTTGGCAATGTCGTTACCAGTATATTCTTAGTGAACTCTTATCCCTCTCTTGTGTTATTTGACTTGGATGCGAGTTGGTCCTTTTTATCACTGTCATTTGGTAGGGAGTTTGATACGCCTATTGGGGAGTTAGAGTGTCGGTTGCGAATGTCCATCACCAACAAACATGAGATTTATGCAATTTCAGTGTATCAGGGTTTTGTATTGGAGATCTTCGTGCCTTATCTGATTTATTTGATCTCTATCCCCATGGGGGATGTATGCGTGATAGTGGGTATAGGTTGGCTAAGTAGGTTTGGTGCCATGATTGATCGCGAGGTTCAACCATAGGTCGTTCGAACCTCAAGTGGGGGAGAACTGATTATTATTGGAGATGGCACCAGGGTTGGTTTCAAGTTTTGTTTGTTATTCAGTGCTCGTCCGTATATTTAGCAAGGGTGTGCACATTATTTTGCTTATGTGGTTGATACTCAGGTTGGGGATTAGATTTCAGTTTTAGAATTTCCAGTTGTTAGGGAGCTTGTGGACGTCTTTCTAGAGTAGTTACCTGGTGTGCCTCCTGAGTAATGGTTTGAGTTTAGGATTGATCTTGTGCCAAGTTCGACTCTGATTGCCAAAGTGTTGTACCGATTGGCACTGCCTAAGATGCTGGAGTTGTCATCTCACCTGTAGGAGCTTCTAGGCAAGTAGTTCATTAGACCGAGAAGTTTTCCATTGGGAGTGCCGATACTATTCGTCAAAAAGATGGATGGTTCACACCGGATGTGCATTGATTACCAGGAGTTGAACAAGTTAACAGTGAAGAAACGTTATCACCTTCTGTGGATTGATAACCTCTTTGATCAGTTGTAGGCTGCATCTTGATTCTCTAAGACTAATATGAGGTTTGGGTATCATCTGGTCAGAGTGAGAGAGGAGAACATGGAGCAGACCGCATTCCGGACTCGTTATGGGTGTTACAAGGTCATGGTGATGCTCTTTGGGCTCACCAATGTGCATGTTGTATTTATGAATCTCATAAATCAATTATGTAGGTCGATGCTCGATCGATATATTATCGTGATCATCAATGGTATCTTGATGTATTCCAAGACCAAAGAGCACCATGAAGAGAACCTTCGAGAGCTTCTGGGGGTTTTGAGGCGGCAATGACTTTATGCCAAGTTCTCGAAGTGCAAGTTTTGGTTGCGAGAGGTCTAGTTTCTAGGGCACCTCTTTAACCTGTATTGGATTTTGGTCAATCCGGCCAAGATCAAGACGATGATGCAGTGGGAGGTTCCGTGATCCCCATGGAGAGTAGGTGTTTCTTGGTTTGGTAGGGTAATAATGGAGATTCATTGAGGACTTATCCAAGATTGCGATACCCCTCACTCGTCTGACGAGGAAGGGGGTGGATTTCCAATAGGGCCCTGATCAATAGTCGGTGTTTGAGACTTTGGCAGAGGTTATGTCAGGCCCCGATATTGATCCTCTCGGAGAGAATTGAGGATTTTGTGGTATTCTTAGATGCATTCATCACCAGTTTGGGATCGGGCCTCGTGTAATGACGACGAGTGATTTTTTATGCTTCTCGACAGCTGAAATCGCATGAGACGCGATATCCCACCCATGACCTAGAGTTAGGTGCAGTTGTTTTTTCCCTTAAAATTTGGAGACATTATCTTTATGGGGTCTATTGTATTGTCTACATGCATTACAAGAGTTTGAGATATTTAATGGATCTGCCAAACGTGAACATGAGGTAGCGCAGGTGGTTGGACGTGGTCAAGGATTATGACTACGAGATCAATTACGATTTGGGCAAAGAGAATGTGGTGGTAGATGCTTTGAGCTACAAGTCAGTTGGATCTTCGGTTTAAGAGATGTGTATGAGGATGTCCATTGATTCTCCACTTTTGGGATTGATCCGAGAGGCTCAGGTAGAGGGAGTCCATAATGCGAACTAGAAACAAGAAAGGATCAGGGTGAGATTGACAGATTTGTCACGGATAGTCGAGGTTTATTGACCTGTTATGGTCAGGTTTGAATTCCAGTTTCTGGTGGGATCAGGAAGATTGTGTTAAAGAAGGCTCATAAGTCTCGATTTTCTATACACCTGGGAGCCAACAAGATGTGTCGGGATTTGACATTGAGTTTTCGTTGGCCATGTATAAAGAGGGAGATAGCCTGGTATGTTGAGAGGTACTTGACCTACAAGATTGTCAATGTTGAGTATCGGAACGTTGCCACGTTTGGAGGTTACCATGTGGAAATAGGAGTAGATCACCATAGATTTTATCACCAAGTTGCCGAAGATGGCAAAGGGTTTTGATACTCTATGGGTCATCATGGATCGCTTGACTAAGAGTGCCCACTTTTTGGCTATCTAGGAGAGTTCTTCAGCTGAAACATTGGCCGATGTTTATGTCCGGGAGATAGTTTCTTTCTATGGGGTCCCCGTATCCATTATTTATAACCAAGATGTTTGGTTTACTTCTTGATTCTGGAAAAAATTCCATGAGGAACTGTGCACGAGGCTACACTTTAGCACTGCATATCATCCGTAGACCGACGGCTAGAATAAGCGGACAATACAGACCAACATATGTTGTGGGCATGTGTTACTGATTTTTATGGGAATTAAGACTCTTACCTACCTCTTCCAAGTTCTCCTACAATAATAGTTATCGCTCCAACATTGGTGCTCTACATTTTGTGCTTCTATATGGTCGAAGGTGTCGTACCCCGGTTTGTTGGGTGAGGTTGGTTATTGGTTTATAGGAAGGAACAAAATAGTCCTTCAAACAACGGAGCTTATTCATTAGATCAGGCAGAGATTGCAGACCGCTCAGAGTCGGCAAAAGAGCTACGTCGACCGACGCCGATCAGAGTTGGAGTTTCAGTTCGGTGATATGGTCCTCCTGAAGGTATCACCCTGGAAGGATGTGATCCGCTTCAGGAAGAAAGGGAAATTAGGTCCCCGATATATTGAACCTTTTCGGGTTATTTCCAAGGTTAGCAAGGTGGCTTATAGGTTGGATCTCCCAGAGGAGCTCAGTTATATTCATAACACTTTACATGTTTCGCAGTTGCGGAAGTGCGTATTGGATGATGAGACAATGGTTTCCTTGTATAGAAAGGAATGTGAAGGTTGTACGCAACAACGAGATACCTTTGGTAAAGGTGTGGTGTCAATATCAGAGAGGCTTTGAGTGAACCTGGGCGCAAGAGGCGGAGATTCGGGAGCATTATCCAGAGTTGTTTGTCGTGACCGACTTCGAGAACAAAGTCTAGATCAAATGGGGGAGAATGGTAACATCCTGATGGCAAGGTACTTCTAAATTTAACCCTACAATTTTATTATGTTGCATTTTGGGTGCATAGGTAGAAGGAAGTGTGAATGGGAAGCGCTAGTGGCAATTTGATAATTTGGGGGTTTGGTAGTACATCATGCATACATATGTACACTTAGCATACTAAGGCGTACCTTAGTACGTAGGCGTACGTGCCTAGCATGCAAATCCTAGTACTTAGGTTTTGGCTCATATTTAAACCCCATTATAGCCTCATTTGCCTTACCTTATCAGCCTCTACCATCTCATACGTGTTTGCAACCCTAATACCCTCTTGAGGAGCAATTTCTAAACTTGTATGTATGTTTTGGTGCGTTTGATGTAACATCCCAATTTTCAAGGCCAAAAATTTCGTTTTTAAACAAGTAACTTATAAAACTATTTGCTAAAAACATTATCAGTATGATATAAAACCATAAAACCATGATAAGCATGTCTCAAAATCATAACATCGAATAGTAATAAAAAGACTAAGATTTTTCATTCACATGCTTCTTAGCAGGAGACATATGAAAATTCTAGCCTAAGAGGTCTTTATATAGATGTTCGATATCCCTAAGAAACCCTAGATAATGATAACCGATAAATATGTTATTATCTAGTTTCCTAATTATCCATTTGGAGAAATCTAGATTACCCCAATAAGGTATCAAAACCGTCCAAGCATGGAGGTTTCTAGAATCTCTCTCTTGCTCAACTTTTGAACAATTACAAAGTAACCCTTGTACAATGAATTAATTCCATAATAATTCTAATCAATTATTAATAAATTCTAATTAATTTCAAACCAATTATTTTGCTAATGATCTCATGTTAATTTATAAATAATAAATCAACATATCAATTATCTATTTCCATTGAATATATTAATCACGTAATATATTAACAAATCGTTTATCTCTCTTTCTTCTAATATCATTTATTGTTATTTCTGGTTATGAGGGCAACCCAAAAGGACTTTGATAATTATTCAAGATTAGACTAGTTTAGATATTAGCTTAGACACCTTATCCAAAAGTAATAACCAAGTCATTAACAATTGAAGGCATTATTATCAATGATAGATCCATGTGAGGTAAGATAGTACGTCGTTGCCGAGAAATAGGTTGCGTTATGACTTTTAACAAAGTTTTGGAGACATGTAAATAATGAAGCTGATGTAAAACTTTACCTATATGATCTAGAGGTGGTGTCGCCTCAACTTAAGATTAGTGGTTTAACTTCAAAAGGATCATGAAAAGGATTTATATCACATGGCTAGATTAGATCTCCAGGAGAATACAAAGATGACTTATGATGTGTATGGGTAAACTAGAGAGGTCATCAGAGTTATCAGGTCCATCATCTATTTCACCAAACTTTGAGGTAAGTTTTCCTCACTTTTCTTATGGGTCGAAGGCACCAATGCTGACCTAGTAGATTGTGAATTCTAGTATGTATTATTGCTATGCTATGGTGATCTGTTAAGATCTACATGATTATCAGGTTGTTGTTATGTGTCTTATTTGTTATATATGTCGACATAGTTTGTTGGGGTTAAGATTGTACCGCTTTGTGCTGTTAGTCAACAAACATGGGCAGTCCAACTGAGAGCTTGTGGGCCAAGGGTAATCCAACCAGGAGGTCGTGGACGTAGTATGTATTAAGAAATCCAACCAAAAGGTTGTGGGCCAAGGAAAGCCAACTGAAAGGTTGTAGGCTAGGGGTAATGTAACCAAGAGGTTGTGGACCATTTTGTGTTTTGTATGTTTTATGTTGTGTGGTATTTGGAGGAACTCACTAAGATTTGGCTTACGATTTAATTTTTATGTTTCAAGTGGATCAGATGATCGGGGAAAAGTAAAGGAGTGATTGTGTACATCCTTCTAACTTTATGACATTTGATTTCCTGATACTCGAATATGTGAGTATTATCTTTGGAAACAATGTTTTGAAAACAATTACGGCTTTTGGTTGGATTTTAAAAATGAAAATTTTATCTTGATTTTTGGGATGTTATAAGTTGGTATCAAAGCCCTAGATTGAGAGAATTGGATAAGCATTTGTACGAATCCAGACTCAAACTAAGGATCTATAAAATTTTTCAAAATGATTTAAAATTTTTTTTCAAATGTAACCAAGGAGAGACGATATGTATAAAATCATCTCGAGCAAGAAAGTATACCCCAAACTACCCACACAATTATTTGTTATTGATGATTATGATAGAACTGGATGCTAGTGGTAGTCTAGGCATGTTTAGGAATTGCATGTTAGAATTTCCTGATGTATGATGTATGATAGCCTAGGAGGACTTCTTGCATGATAGATGAAATTCACATCATTACTACAGCTGCCTAGTATGTGCATCATAATTGTGTATAACTAAGACTGTATATCCTGAGAATGTTTGATTTAGCCTTATTTCTTGTTTCTTGTCTGGTTGTGGGCTTATGGTGGAATCAAGTATTCTATTATCTATAGGATCCAATGATATATATGATTAGCATGCATGGGTTGTTACAAGGTTGGTGGAAGTTTTATAAGTGAGTATTTAGGTGTAAAAGGCTAGTTCAGGAATGATTAGGGACTCTTGAAAGAGTAAGGATATGAAGTATGTGTATCTTAATTGTAGGTTTGTTTTCGGGCAGTTTGTAATGATTCATTGAGACAAATATGGGTAGGTGTGGAAGGCAGTATAGGCTTGTACTACTTGAAGCACCAGACTCGTATGTGTAGCAAGGAAGTAACAAATCCTGAGTGTTTAGTATATCTGTGATGGTTGTAATGGTATGAATTTTGACATTTCTGATATATTTTGGTTTATTTTTAGTATGGTTATCACGAGAGGATCTGTTTCTAAATCTAGATCGTGTGGCTAGGATAGGTTGGGTTGACCGACAACCAGATATGAGAGAAGATTATTGCTGAGGAGGATACGATTGTTAAGGGTTATATGCCAGATATGTTTGGGTCTATCAAGAACGTTATGATTAAGCTATTCGATGATCGTTATGTTGTGCTCACTGAAGCCGTTGCTGCTGCAGTTACATTGCGATTCTTGCTTCTATGGGGATTCGATGGGAGAGATCATTCATGTATCAAGACTTCGAAAACATGAAGCCCCAAGAGTTTGTTGGGGACAAGGACCCTATTATGGAAATAAGGTGGTTGTCTGATATGGAGGGTTGCTTCTTCACATGTTCTTGCCCAGATGACAAGAAGTTCAAGTGTGCCATGAACCTTCTCCGATTGCGGGTAATGGATTGGTGAAGATTCATGACTAGTTCATATACACCTGAGCACGGAGCTGTTGTTACTTGGGAACAGTTCTCGGAGATGTTCTGTATGAGGTATGTTCCTTTGGTAGAGAGGGAGAGATTGTCTCAGGAGTACCTCTATCTAACACAGACGACCGAGATGGTAAAGATGATCACCAAGTGGTCACTAAGAGGGATTTGTTCTGTCGTGATTTTGCTACATTGGAGCAGGCTCGGATGACTCCGTACTTGACCATGCTCAAGACATATATGTTGGATTAGTGTCTAAGCCCGTAACCATATTTGGTAAATACTTGACCCGGTTGTGCATGGTCCTTTTGGGTTGCCTTTTCCAAAGCAACTTAAATGGAGAAATAAATAGAGAAATAGGTTATTATGATTTATTAATATGTTATAAAAATAATATATTAAAGGAGAAATCATATTTTTTTTTAATTAATATTGGTCAATAATTAATTAGGAATTAATTTTGTGATCAAGTGTAATTAATTAAACTAGAGGGGCTGAATTGTAATTATGTGATAGTTGCAAAATAAGGCAATGGTTATCCTTGGAGGAGAGTGGACGAATTCAAGGGATTGGATATCCTTGAAATCGTCTATATGGTCCAAGAGATAAGGTTTATTAAGGCTTATCAAATATGGTTGTTGGGTGGGCAAGTAACTGGATAAGGATAAGGACTGAAACCTCAATCCCAACCCTATATAAAGATCCCTAGGCCTTAGGAAATCGTCCCACTTGATTCTAGAGATACCTAGGCCGATTTCTACCTCTCTTCTTCTCTTTCTATAGACTTTCCAATTGCTTGTGGTGTTTGTGAGCCATTAGAGGCACTACACTTGTGGTGCTTGCTTTCAAGACTTAGGGTTTGAAGATTTAAGTTGTTATTACAATATAACATCAAGAGTTATGTGATCTAACGTTATAGATGAACTTCGAGAATAGCAACATACTTTAGGGTTTTATTCATGTGTTCATAAAGTTGTATATCTAATAGTGAAAACAAAGATCCAAATCTAGGATTACATGCATACATAGGATTGTTTGTATAAAACCCATTAGTGGTATCAGAGCCTTTGGTTAACTTGTTTTCAATTAGTATTATTCAATTGTATGAACTTGACAAATTAGGGTTTATTGCCTATAAACCCTAGGAGGCTATAGATTTCGGGATTAGGGTTTCCTAACCCTAATTTGCATAAATCTTGAAGGGTTTTTGAATCCTTTCCTTTTAATCCAAGATTTCGAAATCTAGGGTTTGCAAACCCTTAGATTTCGAGATTTGCCTCCTTCCGCAAGATAAGATCCTAAATTTAAGGGATTTGGATAATCCCATATCTTGTAATTATCTCTTAATTGGTAAATATGGTAATTAAAGATTTTGAATTATCCCCACCCATTATTTTCGAAATTTAGAGGGATAAAAAGGATTAGGATAAGTTAACTGTTTAATTGGTAATTATCCTTTAAGATTTAATAATACCTTATGATTTAATAATTTGAATTAATAGTTTAATTTGAGATAATTATTAAATCAAGAGTTTTAATATTTAAAAATTTAATTTGAATGGTATTAAATTTCGAAAATTTTAGATTGATGATTAAAACCCTAGTATTTTGAAATGTTTACAATGCACCATATACTATTATATTATTACAAGCATTATATATATATATATATATATATGTGTGTGTGTGTGTGTGTGTGTGTGTGTAATTAAAATGCTAGTCTTACCGTTAGTAGGCCTCATTCACGAAGCCGGTCTATAAGGTGGGTATAAGGTTGCTGCCTATAAAATGACGCTTAATGGGTGTACACTCACACCCACCGCTTGCGTGACTGGTGGAGGGTCGTTAGCCGAACGGGTAGAATAGCGAAATCCTCTCCTCATTAATAAGTATAATGAATATAAATAAAGTAACTAAACATTTTTTAAAATTCCCAATCCTAGTTACTTTAGGCAAAAGTGAAATTGGTGTAATCCCATGAAATTACACTTTGCACCCTTGCTAAGAAGTTAGTGGAGCGTGTGTGGTTTACCGGTACATTAATTGGTTCTAAGAAAAGGTGGTAAAGGGTGATTCATTGTTTGTCATAGTTTGATGGAGCGTGTGTGGTTTACCATCACATTGAATAGGTGATTGTAACAATGAAGGCACCATGTAGATTTGCATGGTTATTCACACCCACTTTGTGATCCTCGACATCCCAGTCACAAACAAGAGGGGCATATCGAGATTTAAACATGCCATTGAAAAGTTCAATGAATATCCAAGAAAATCTAGGAATTCTCAATACATTTAAAACTTAAGCTTATGTTTTTCATGGTGAAGAATTATTGAATCGTCATTCACTTACCTCCAAATTATTTGCGTGTTGGATTACGGCATCCCTTTTCTAATATGTAAATTATGTTGTTGGATCCTATCCCTGATTGTTCATTTTGGGTGTTTAATTAGGGGTTCAATTCTAATCAAACTTTGTCATTTCTATTTGTAGATGTCTAACTCAAACAACGCTGCTGCTAGCTCATTCACGGTAACGAGGCTTTGTCAAAAAGTGATTTTCGATGGATCGAACTTTAGCGAATGGATAAGATACAATCGCACTATCGCGCGTTACGAGGACAAAGAGTATGTTCTCGATGAGAAGCTTGAGAAGATCAATCCTGAAACTACTACTCCTGAAGAGATAGCTGTCTTTGAGACCCATGAGCGTGATGCAACGAAAGTCCATTGCATCATGATAGCCACAATGAACTCTAAATTCCAAAACTCCTATGAGGACATGTATCCCTACGAGATGCATGTAGACTTGATGGAGAGATATCACCAAAGCGCGAGGTAAGAGTGCTATGAAATCATTACGAATATGATCACTGCTAAAATGGGAAGTGGAGAGTCTCTAACCGTACACTTGCAAAAGATGCAAAGGTATGTTGATCGTCTTCGCAAGTTGAATGTCAACTTTGGGGAAGATTTGGCTATCGACATTGTTCTTCACTCCTTGCCCTCATGCTACAACCAATTTAGGATGACCTACCACATGAAAAAGGAAGAGGTCACCCTAAGCAAACTCCAAGGGCTCCTAAGGACTGCTGAGAGCAACCTAAAGGACAAGTCTGTTGCACAAACTCCTAATCCACCCGCTGCTACTGTTTTGGCAATTGGGCAAAGAAGGGGCAAGAAGAGGAAGGCTCCGTCAAAGAGCCACCACAAGGGAAAGTTCCAAGATGGTTCCTCTTCTAGTGGGACCAAGGTTGATCCTGCTAAGCCCCAAATCTAACCCAAAGGAGGCAGAGTGCCATCATTGCCACAAAATAGGGCATTGGAAGAGAAGTTGCTCGGAATATGTGCAAGCCATCAAGGATGGAAAGATCAAGCCATCTTATGCAGGTATATACACTATTAAATCTAATGATTCATCTCATGCTATTTCTTGGGTTCTTGATACAGGATGTAGTTACCACATTTGTTCTGATTTGCAGGGACTAAGAAGAAATAGGGATGTGCAGCATGGAAGAATAAATCTAATCATGGGAAACAGAAGATCGTTGCCTGTCACCAAGATTGGAGTGTATTCTTTAGTGCTTAGTAATGGATTAGGTTTAGATTTAAATAATTGTTGCTACTCGCCAGATATGGCAAGAAACATCATTTCTTTTCATGGTTTGTTTAGACAAGGATTTAGATATTCATTTAAGAATGAGAATGGTTCTATTTATGCTTATCTAAATAGTGTTTTATACTTTGAAGCAATGCCCTGTAATTGAATTTATGAAACTGTTATGGTTGTAGATAACCTAGGAAATGATGTGTTGTGTATGGATTCTTCCAATAGCATGGATAAAGCATCTTTAAGGCATTGTCGTCTTGGACATGTTAACAAGAAGCGCATAGCCCAACTCTAAAAGGATGGAGTGTTGGAGTCATTCGACCTTAGGGAAGATGACACGTGTGAATCTTGTTTACTTGGAAAGATGACCAAGTCACCCTTCACTGGCACTTGTGAGAGGGGTGAGGGTTTATTGGATCGCATACATACCGATGTATGTGGACCCCTTAGATCCACCACAAAGGATGGAAACCGCTTCTATATGACTTTCACCGATGATTATAGTATATATAGGTATATTTACTTAATCAAGCGCAAGTCAGAAACGTTTGAAAAGTTCAAAGAATTCAAGCAAGAAGTGGAGAATCAATTGGGCAGGAAAATGAAGATGCTTCGATCCGATCGAGGAGGAGAGTACCTAAGTCTTGAATTCCACGATTATCTCAAGGAATGCAGAATAGTTTCGCAATTGATGCCACCTAGGACACCACAATTGAATGGTGTGGCAGAAAGGCATAATCGAACCTTGTTAGACATGGTTTGTTCTATGATGAGTCGTGCTTCACTACCTATCTCATTCTAGGGGTATGCCTTAGAGACTGCCGCCCATATCCTTAACCGAGTCCCTACAAAGAAGGTTGCCAAAACACCTCACGAGATGTGGACAGGGAAAGCTCCCTCGTTCACACATATCAAGGTTTGGGGTTGTGAAGTTTTTGTAAGACGAGATACTCACAACAAGCTCGAACCTCGTAGTGAGCGATGTATATTCATCGGCTACCCGTAGAGATCATGTGGATATCTTTTCTATAGACCGAGTGACAATGTTGTCTTCGTTGCGAGAAGAGGGGTTTTTCGAGAGCAAGAACTCATAAGCCAAGGAGATAGTGGGAGGCAAATCGATCTTGAAGAGATTCAAGAATCGAGCGATGAAGGAACCTCTAACGCTGGCGCTCAACCTGAGGAGGAAACTCCGGTTGAACCAATTGACTAATCCTTACCTCTTAGACGTTCCGAAAGAGTTAGAGTTCAACCCTAATTGTATGGTTTTCATATTACTACCGAAGGGGACACGTATATTAGTGATAGTACACTAGTTAATCTAGATGAACCTAACAACTATAAGGAAGCCATGGCAGGCCCGGAGTCTGCTAAGTGGAAAGAGGCGATGGACAACGAGATTTAGTCCATGTATGACAACCAAGTTTGGAATTTGGTTGACAATGTGCCCGGACGTAGGACGGTTGGGTGCAAATGGATCTTCAAGAAGAAGACCGGCATGGATGGGAATGCATACGTATAAAGCACAATTACTAGCGAAGGGATTCACTCAAACTGCTGGAGTTGACTATGATGAGACCTTCTCACCAGTTGTCAAGATAAAATCTATTAGGGAGACGTTATCCATTGCTGCATTTCATGATTATGAGATTTGGTAGATGGACGTCAAGACCGCTTTCCTTAATGGGAAGTTGGCTGAGGATGTTTACATGGCTCAGCCAGAGGGTTTTGTCGATACGAAGCATCCCAATAGAGTGTGCAAGCTTGAGAAGTCCATTTATGGACTTAAGCAAGCATCTCGCAGATGGAATCTTTGCTTTGATGAGAAAGTCAAAGAGTTTGGATTTGTACAAAGTGAAGATGAATCATGTGTATATGTCAAGGCCAGTGGGAGTATAGTTAGTTTCCTCGTTTTGTATGTTGATGACATACTACTCGTAGGAAACGACATCCCGACTCTACAGGAGGTTAAGTCTTGGCTCGGGAAGTGCTTCGCTATGAAGGACCTCGGAGAGGCTTCCTATATTTTGGGAATAAGGATAGTGAGAGAACGAAGTAAGAGACTAATAGGACTTAGTGAAAACACTTACTTGGATAAAGTACTAAAACATTTTAGTGTGGAGAACTCAAAGAAAGGAGAACTACCGATACAGAGTAATGCCAAGTTGAGTAAGATTCCAAGTCCGAGTACCGAAACCGAAATAGCAGAGATGAGTCGAGTACCCTACGCTTCCGCAGTTGGCTCGATCATGTATGCTATGACTTGTACTTGACCTGATGTGGCCTTTGCCTTGAGCATGGTCAGTAGATATCAAGGGAACCCGGGCAAAGCTCATTGGATTGCGGTTAAGAATATCCTTAAGTACCTTCGGAGGACCAAGGAATGGTTTTTAGTCCTTGGAGGGAGTGATGACTTAAAGGTGTGAGGGTATAGTGACACAAGTTTCCAGACCGACAGAGACAACTACCGTTCGCAGTCGGGCTGGATCTTTACCCTAAATGGAGTAGCAGTGACTTGGAAAAGTTCCAAACAGGAAATTGTAGCTAATTCAACGTGTGAATCAGAGTACATTGCAGCGAGCGAAGCGTCCAAGGAGGAGATATGGTTGAAGAACTTCATTAGTGACCTTGGAGTTGTGCCTACCATAAAAGAGCCTATGGAAATTTTCTATGATAATGAAGGAGCGGTTGCCTTGACCAAGGAACTGAGGGATCATGGTAGATCTCGGCATATCGATAGAAAGTATCATTTTATTAGACATTGAGTAGAAGAAGGACACCTCGTGGTTAAGAGGATATCATCAGAAGATAACCCAACAGATTTGCTTACGAAGGGACTGAGTAGGGTTAAGCACTTGCAACACGCTAGGAGCATTGGGCTGAAGGATGATATTAGTTTAGATTAGATAGTTTTAGAAACATATAATGGATAAATGTAATTGACATTTGATGATTAAATAAAGGAGTATTGTTTATACGTAAGGTTACTGCCTTATGTTAATTGTTTAATTGTTGTTTCAAATGTGCATGTTTTGAATTCCTGAATAATTGAGTCATTAAGAATAATCGAATTATTTAAATGATCCACAATCGTTCATATGTTGGAAGTAGGTATGAATGAAGATTGTCATGAATTGGTATGTAGAGTGTCAAAAAGGTATTAGACATAGCAAAGGTTTGCTGCAACATTCATGAGTGCTTATGAACAAGTTTTGAGCATTGGAATAAACCCGCGCTTGTTGGAATCATTTTATGGAATATGACCAAAATGATCGCAAGACGATAATATCATATGGTCTTAAAACCAAGATATATGGTTTATTGTTTAATAATTGGTTGTACATTGATAATGCGAAACCGCATCAGTAAACTGATGTCATAAAACTCATTGTTGTGTATAGTTGATTAATAAATAGTAAATGCATATAAGTCGAAATTTATCTGTTACTTCTATCCTAAGAGGGTAAAAGCGATATTATGGCCGCTCAATGATTTGATTTGACTTATGTGTCGGTCCCGGTCAGGACTGGATTGATGTGTTCAATTAAGTTCTATGTCAAATAAATCGGAGATCGAGAAACTAACTGCTGGAAAATAAGTTCCATGAAATTGTCCACACAATATCTAAACAGAGGACTGTACGATCCCTTATCTAAAGGACAAGTTACTGATAAGATCAGAGTACGACAGCATCTTTGAGAGCTACAATTGCTAATCGAGTTGTATGTTATATTTGTGGTTACTAGACTTATCCAAGTGGGAGACTGTTGGATTAGTGTCTAAGCATGTAACCATATTTGGTAAATACTTGACCCGGTTGTGCATGGTCCTTTTGGGTTGCCTTCACCAAAGCAACTTGAATGGAGACATAAATAGAGAAAGAGGTTATTATAATTTATTAATATGTTATAAGAATAATATATTAAAGGAGAAATCATATTTGTTTAATTAATATTGGTTACTAATTAATTAGGAATTAATTTTGTGATCAAGTGTAATTAATTAAACTAGAGGGGCTGAATTGTAATTATGTGATAGTTGCAAAATAAGGCAATGGTTATCCTTGGAGGAGGGTGGACGAATTCAAGGGATTAGATATTCTTGAAATCGTCCATATGGTCCAAGAGATAAGGGTTATCAAGGCTTATCTTATGGTTGCTTGGTGGGCAAGTAACTGGATAAGGATAAGGACTGAAACCTCAATCCCAACCCTATATAAAGACCCCTAGGCCTTAAGAAATCATCCCACTTGCTTCTAATAGATCCCTAGGCCGATTTCTACCTCTCATCTTCTCTCTCTATAGCCTCTCTAATTGCTTGTGGTGTTTGTGAGCCATTAGAGGCACTACACTTGTGGTGCTTGCTTTCAAGACTTAGGGTTTGAAGATTTAGGTTGTTATTACAATATAACATCAAGAGGTATGTGATCTAACCTTATAGATGAATTTCGAAAATAGCAACATACTTTAGGGTTTTATTCATGTGTTCATAAAGTTGTATATCTAATAGTGAAAACATAGATCCAAATCTAGAGGTTGCATGCACACATAGGATTGTTTGTATAAAACCCATCAATATATTCATCGGCTTATTCTACTGAATTATATAGTACCCTAGCTGAGCTTCAGGATGTCGCGAGGAGGTTAGAGATTGAGATAGAGACTCGGATGAGAGAGCATTTTCAGGATCCGGTTCAATTCTAACCAGTAGCAAAGCAATTCAAGCCCACTGATTCACAATTTGGAGGACAGAGGGGTCGAACTTAGGGCAAGTGAGGCAAGGTTCATGAGGGTGTTTTCCAATCGTCTTTTGGGTGCCAAATATGTGGCATAGAGAGGCATTATGCGAAGGACTGTTACCAATAGGCTCCACCGCCGATTTCCTGGATTTCTTACCACTATGATCAGGTCGGCCTTGTGAAGGCCCAATGTCCCTTGCTTGTTACCAGACCTATGCAAGAACCAACTACTTCTACCTTAAGGATCATGGATGGATTCGGGGATAGGATGCAGCCCCCGTAGGCTTGATTTCGTGTGTTCTAGCTCATAGCAGAGGAGGCTTGGGTGGCACCGGACGTCTTTACATGTATGTTTTCACTTATTATTCTCTTAGATTATTTTATGGTATGCTTATGTTTATGACTATTTTATGTACCTTCTTAATGAACTCCTTGCCTGCTATTGTGCTTTTTGACACGAGTGCGAGTTGGTATTTTGTGTCTCAGTCTTTCAGTAGGAGTTTTGATATGAAACTTGGAGAGGTGGAGTGTTTGTTTTGGGTTTCTATTGCCAATAAACATAGGGTTTCTACATCGAGCATGTATTGATGTTGTGTTTTGGAGATTTTTAGGGTTTCCTACCCAACTGAACTGATCCCTATTCTCATGAGGGATGTGTGCATGATAGTAGGGATGGACTGGTTGAGCAGGTTTGGTGTGATAATTGACTGTGAGGGTCAGCAATTGGTAGTTCAACCCCTAATTAGGGATAATTGGTTATTTATGGATAGGGTATCAGGGTTCGATTAACCTTTTATTCTGTAGCTAGGGATCGACAGTATCTTCAACATAGGTGTTTGGGCTATCTTGCATATATGTCCAATACTCGGGTTGGGAAAGAGTTTTCAGTTTTAGATGTGCCAGTGGTCAGAGAGTTCCCATATGTGTTTTTGTAGGAATTGCCCAATGTTCCTCCTAAGAGGCGTGTGGAGTTCAGGATCGATTTGGTCCCTGGTGCGGACCCGTTTACTAAGGCGTCGTACTGATTGGCACCACCAGAGATGCATGAATTGTCCTCTCAGTTTTAGGAGCTATTTGGCAAACAGTTTATCAGACCGGGTAGTTTGACATGGGGAGCACCGATCTTGTTTGTGAAGAAGAATGACGGGTCTCACCGCATGTGTATTGATTATCAGGAGTTAAACAAGTTAACGGTGAATAAACGTTACTCACTTCCATAGATTAATGATATCTTCGATAAGCTTCAAGGTGCATCTCTGTTCTCAAAGTTCGATTTGTGGTCAGGGTATCATCATATGATGGTTAGAGAGGAGGACATGGAGAAGACAATGTTTTAGACTCATCATGGTCATTATAGGTTTTTGGTGATGCCGTTAGGGGTCACTAATGTGCCTACAACATTCATGGGTTTGATGAATCAAGTGTGCAGGCTGATGCTAGATCGATCAGTCATTGTTTTTATTTTATGATATCGTGGTCTATTCCAAGACCTGGGAGCAGCATAAGGAACACCTACGAGAGCTACTGGGAGTTCTGAGGCGGGAACAGTTGTATGACAAGTTCTTGAATTGCGAGTTTCGATTACGAGAGGTCCATTTCTTAGGACACCTTCTTAACCAGAACAGGATTCGGCTCGACCTAGTGAAGATTGAGGTTGTTATGAAGTGGGAGGTTTTGATGTCTCCTTTAGAGATCAGGAGTTTTCTAGGATTAACATGATATTATCGGAGATTCAATTAGGATTTCTCCAAAGTTGTTGTTCCACTCAATCATCTGAAGATGAAGGGTGTGGATTTCCGTTGGGGCCTGAGTAGCAGGCTGCATTTGAGACACTGAGGCGGAAGTTATGTGAGGCACCAGTGTTGACCCTTTCTAAGGGTGTTGAGGATTTTGTTGTTTATTGTGATGCTTCCCTCACTGGTTTAGGGGCAGATCTTCTGTAGCAATGGAGGGTTATTGTGTATTCTTGTAGGCATCTGAAGCCACATGAGGTTCGTTATCCAACACATAATTTGGAGTTGGAAGCAGTGGTGTTTGCTCCCAAGATTTGATGGCATTACTTATATAGGGTCCATTGTACCATCTACATGGATCACAAGAGTTTGGAATATCTCATGGATCAGACGAATCTGAATATGAGAGATTATAGGTGGCTTGACGTGGTCATAGATTATGATTGTGAGATTTTGTATTATCTAGAGAAAGCAAATGTAGTTACTGATGCCTTAAGCCACAAGTCGGATGGTTTTTCAATTAGGAGATTATTCATGAGGATTTCTATTGATTTGCCACTGTTGGATTTCATTAGCGAGGCTCAGGACGAGGGAGTCAAGAAGTACAACTGGAAACAAGAGCGAATTAGGGGTCAGATCAACATGTTTTCTACTAATAGTCATGGATTGTTGACCCGATACGGTAGGGTTAGAGTACCGAATTTTGGTGGGATCAGGCAGACTTTGCTAGAGGAGGCATACAAATTTTTGATACACACTAGAGCCACCAAGATGTATCAGGATTTGAGACTCAGTTATTGGTGGTCGTGTAAGAAATGGGAGATAGTCTGGTAGGTTAAAAGGTGCTTAACATGTCAAATAGTCAAGGCTGAGCACCAGAGGCCGCATGGAAAGTTTCAAATTTGGAGGTTCCCTTGTGGAAATGAGAATAGATCACCATGGATTTCATCACCAAGTTACCTCGTACGGCTAAGGGGTTTGATGCGATTTAGGTAATAGTGGATCGGCTAATCAAGAGTGTCCACTTCTTAGCTGTTTAGGAGAGCTCCTCAGCCGAGAAATTTTTCGATGCTTATGTGCGCGGGATCATCGCCCGATAGGGTGTTCTAGTTTCTATTGTATCAGATTGGAATGTTCGGTTCACTTCATGATTTTGGTAAAGGTTCCACGACGACCTAGGCACGAGCTTACATTTTAGCATTGCATATCATATACAGACTGATGTCCAGAGTGAGAGGACCATTCAGATACTTAAGGATACATTGAGGGCTTGTGTCATAGATTTCGATGGGAGTTGGGACTCCTTCCTTCCTCTAACTAAGTTTTCTTACGAAAACAACTATCAGTCTAGTATCAGTGAGCCGTCGATTGAGCTTCTTTATTGGAGCAAGTGTCGTACCCTAGTCTATTGTGGAGAGGTTGGGCACATGGTCATGGGGAAAATCAAAGTAGTTCTCTAGATTACATATCTTATTCAACAGATTAGGCAAAGATTGCAAACATATAATAGTCGGCAGAAAAGTTATTCTAATAGGCGTTGATCGGAGTTGGAGTTCCAAGTCAACGATATGGTTCTACTGAAGGTATCTACATGGAAGGGGGTAGTATACTTCAGGAAGAACGGAAAGTTGAGGCCCCGGTATATTGGTCCGTTTTGAGTGATTTCCAGGGTTGCTGGGGTATCTTATTGGTTGGATTTGCCTGAGGAGCCCGATCAAATTCACAACACCTTCCGTGTTTCTAAGCTTCAGAAGTGTATGGCTGATGATTCAGCAGTTGTTCCTTTGGATGATATTTAGGTTGATGATCACCTGAATTATGTTCATACCAGTGGTGATCTTGGATAGTATGGATTAGTCTAGACCAAATGATTTTTCCTTTTGGACGTTTTAGAGTATTTTAAGTTATAAAAATTTGATCTTTGACCTTCTTTTCCTTTCATGCAAGAGTTGTAATGTTTTAATGGATTTTGGAGTTAGGGTTTCAGCTTTTAGGCTTTGTCTAGCCATGGAAGGTGATAAAGGTAGAAACTTTAGGACTTAGGACAGTGTTTTGAGTGTAGATATGTGTTTGGGTGGGATGTCTTAATGGAATAAGCTCATTTTGAAGAGAAATGGCATCAGGCGCGATACGTTAGGCGTACCAAATGGTATCGGGCGTGCACTGGGATGAAGCCACAATGGTTCCCTTGGTCCTCATCTACGTCCAACGTAAGGGCTGAGTAAGCAGGGTGTACTCAACCTTAATGATTTTTTCATTGCTTTTGATTTGTTGACTTGGACCTTCACATGGAGTTTGACTTAGGGTATTTTGAGTAGTACCTTGAGATTAGGTCATTGATTGTGTATAGTGACTTGTAGAGTCAGTAGTTGGAGTAGTGATCTGTTCAACTATTTCATCAAACTATGAGGTGAGTTTTACTCACTGTACTTGTGGGTAGAAAGCACCAATGCCGACCCATTAGATTGTGTATAATGGTATGGATTATTGCTATGCTATGGTGATTGTTAGGTGCATTTTTTGCACATTTTTGCACACCTTTTAGTCCCTTTTATGCATCTATTTAAGATAGTTGTTTTTCATTTTTTCTTTCATTTCATCAAAGTCATGTTAATTAGTCTCTAAAACTACCTTATTTGCACGCTTTTATTGTCTTTTTCAGGTAAACCGGATGTTGAAACACATTTTGTGAGGTGTCGGGAAGCATGGGTGATGATTCCAAAATCAAGATTGGACTCGGAAGTAGGAGCGAACATGGGGTGTGTTGGATTTTAACTGAAAAATGAGCACGATTCGTGTTTGACCAAGAAGAATCCCTTGATCATGTTGAACACGACCCGTGTCAGTTTAGCCTATTTTGACATGGGCCGTTTTGGTCCATCTGAGCATTTTTAAGCATTGTACTTCGGTAGAAGACCTAACGATGGCTTGCATATGTCCACCCAACACGAACTGTGTTGATTTACAGGATTGGGGACATTACACAAGCATACTTCATTTTCCATAGCAGGGGAGAAGAACAATTTCGAAGGTTTTTGCAAGCTTTCGATTGTAATCATACTGAAACATTTGCCGTTGGATTTGTAACTATCGTATGTGGATTATTTCATCTTTTATAGACTTGTTGATTGTTTTAGACATGTGCGACTAGAACCCTAGTTTCTACTAATTTATGTCTTGACTTTTAGTTGTGATTTCAATCATGTGATTTGGTGTTTGTTTCTAATTTCTATCTAGTGAATTTGATTTCGTTTCAATCGAATGTTTGATTTTAATTTTAGTTATTATTGACCATTTGAAATAGGATTAGATCATTCAACTTATCTATTATGCAAAATCCATAATTGTTTTGTGAAATAGAGAAGGTAACAAGCATTAAATTGAATTCTTTTGAATAAATCTAGTGCAAATCATTTTCACACATTCTTACGCTCCCGAGCTTGTCAGGAGTATTGAATGTTTTTGGGAAGAGTCAAATAAAGTTTACTGCAATCTTTCAATCTAACTCTAAGAGCTTGTTTAGATTAGATTATTGAGGTTAGGGTTAATAAAATAGCTTATTTATGTTAATTAATGTGGTGAATGGAAAATGTTAGAGCTTGTTAACACTTTTGAGTACCAATTTGGGTAGAATTGAACAAGTATCATGTCATCTTGGAATCACATTGCTAAGTCGCTATACATATATTTGGAGTCTTTAAAATTTTTTTGAATTTACTTTAATTAGTTAATAATGTTTTTCGTTCCTTGTTTCATTTATTTAAATTGTTACATAACCCCCCTATTCTTGGTGACTAAATTAACTTACACAAAAAGGTATAGGCATTAACCCAGTGGCACTATGGATCGACCCTGCTTATCATGTGCTACATTTTAGTGCAATATAGCAGTGTTAAATTGGAGTATATTGTACCCCTATCATTTTTTCAGTTTGACAACCTAACAAATTGGCGTTGTTGTCGGGGACACGGTGTTACGGATGCAAACCAAGCTTCATAAGAGGCAACCAGGTTCTGGGATTCTTCATCATCCACCCCTCCGATCATCAACATTTGGGAGGACATACCCTTCTCAAGTGTCTCAGAAACTGAAACGAAAACCCTCTCACTCTTACCTCAACCATCCTCATCCAAAAGTACCACTCCACCCTCTTCACCTACTCATAACATCCCAAACTCCACACCCATAGAAACCTCAATTCCTACTCATACCATGGGAGACAACTTTGGAGCAAATTGAGGTCCTCCAAATCCACCACCTGAACAAACCCTTCGCCAATAGGCGAGGCAAGAGGTTACTCAACAACCTCTTTAGATCATATATTTGGCAGCCACAAACCTTAAACTAAAATACGGACTCATTCACTTACTCCCAACTTTTAGAGGCCTAGAAAATGAAGATCACCACAAATTCCTCACAGAGTTTCATGTTGTTTGTTTTGGCATGAAACCACAAAATGTTACAGAGGACCAAATAAAGCTTAAGGAATTAACCTTTGTCGTGCAACACTCAGCAAAAGATTGGATTTATGACCTTCCACCAGCGACGGTCTACACATGGGTAGACCTTGCACTCCTCTTCTTAGAAAAATACTTCCCAGGAATGAAAGCCTCAGCCCTAAGAAGAGAGATAATTGGGATCAAACAACACAAGAGAGAAGCCTTTCATACATATTGGGAGTGGTCCAAAAAGCTTTGTTTCGGTTGCCTAAATGGTATTATTGAGTATCAAATCCTCCAATATTTCATTGAAGGCATGACTCCATGGGAAAAAAGAATTCTTAATGCTTCAAGTGGAGGATCTTTGACCGATAAGACCCCAACTGAGATTCGGGATCTCATAAAAAAACATGGCGGATGATTCAAAGCATACGAGTCAAGATGAAGATTGGTATACGGATTCACCCCGAGGTTTAAAAGAGGTGCACATTCATCAAATTGAAGCTCAACAATCCGAGTTGACTAATGTGGTGATAATGTTTGCTAAGGACAAAGGTGTACAATTCACTGCCCATCCTTGAGGTATTCGCACTCAAGTGGGTCACCCAACCGACATCTGCCCTCAACTTCAAGAGGAGGATTATGAAGAAGAAAGATCCTTAGAAGGGTATTCTGGGTCAAATCAAAGTGGATACAAGAAGCCACGGGGGCGACCAAAGGTGGAAAAACAATCAAGGTTGGGGAGGTAATCAAAATGGGGGTTATCGACAAAGACCACCATTTCCTCAACATCAAAAAATGCCACTTTTTCAACCTCAAAATTTCCAGCCAAAGCAACCACAACAACCACCTCAGTAAGAAGGTTCGTCAAGTACATCCTTAGAGGACATAATGAAGAGTTTGGCCAGTAGTACATAAGTTTTCCGACAAGAAACAAAAGCAAGCATAAAGAACTTAGAGCAACAAGTCTCACAACTTGCCACCTCCGTAAGCGAACTAGAGTCTCTGGGAAAGTTACCCTATCAAACTGAAGCAAATCCAAGGGACAATGTGTGTGCCATCACATTGAGAGGCGGAAAGAGTTATAATGGTCTAGGAATTTCGGTTGATCAAGAGGAAAAGGAAGAAGAAATATCAGTTCAAGATTCAACCAAAGAAGAGAAAAATGAAGATAAAACAACCCAAAATAAGCCCATCATCACCGAATCTAAAACAACACATGCTCCATTTCCGAAAGATTAAGGACCACAAAGAAAGAACGAGAGAAAAGCGATATCATGAAAAGGTTCTAGAAAGTTCAAATTAACATCCCGCTCCTCAAGGCCGTCAAGCTGGTACCTAGATATGGAAGGTTCCTTAAGGATTTTGTGTATCTAAAAAGAACTTAAAAGGAAACCAAAAGTAACAGTTGGGGAAAATGTATATGCGGTTTTGCAAAAGAGGATGCCCCAAATTGCAAGGATCCCGGTGTCTTCACCGTGCCATGCAAATAGGGGAATCTTCATGTACATCGAGCCATGTTCGATCTTGGTGCATCTATAAATGTCTTACCATACTCTAATTATAAATCAGTTTGTGTAGGAACATTGAGCAGAACCAATGTGATCATCCAACTTGCTAACCAATCAATAGTACACCCAAAGGGTGTATTAGAGGAAGTGTTAGTGCAACTCAATGAATTTGTTTTCTCGGCTAATTTTTATGCTCTAGATATGGGAGATGATGACTCCCCAAGTTCATGTTCCATACTTTTGGGTAGGCCTTTTCTTAAAACAACTAAAACAAAATCGATATCTACAATGAAACTTTAATTATGGAATTTGATGGGGAAGTTATTAACTTCGATATCCATCCAGTGCTCAACCGGTCAGTTTTGTGAATACAATCCCATCTTCAACCGAAAAGAGTTTAAACTTGTCTAACAATGAATTTTTGGAGTTAGTGTTGTCACAAAATTTAGACATGGACAAAACCAAAGAACTTGCATAGGAGTTCGATATAAACGAAAAGGTGTTTGAGACTTTGGAGTTTAAAAATGACAAGAAGCACATAGGAGTTGATGAAAGGAAATCCAAGCTACCTCCCACCAATGCCAAACTCCTTCCACCGGTGGAACAAGCACAAGAGCCAGAATAAAAAACTCCACCAGACCCTTTAAAGAATGTGTATCTGGAGAACGAGAGCACCAAACCGGTCAATAACTCAAACAAAGTATCAAGAAAGGAAGAGAATGCGTTGAATACCCTGCTAGACAAATACAAAAAAGGAATGAGTGGACAAATTCCGAAATCAAGTGTATAAGTCGTTTTTAGTTTGCACACAAAAATAAATCCAAAGGGAGGTTGCATGTTCCATTAAAGGAGGTGGCGAGAAGGTTGATGTGTTGGAGACCCGCACATACTTAGATTTGTGCATCTTAAGGGCCAAGTCGAGATAACGACTTAAAACAAGGGCAGCCAACTGGGTGGCAACCCAAGGGTATTTTTTTCTTTTCCTTCAAAACATTTTTTCTTCTTTCAAGATTTTTATTTTTTTATTTTTAATGGTCCAAATGTGTTAAAAACATCCTTTTAAACCTTCAAAATGGATCTTGGGGTACAAAAACCATTTTTCCAGACGATTTGGGATTTTGGGGGACAAATTATAGCATTGGCAACCAGAGACAAACACGGATCGTGTCTATTTTAGCTTGAAATAAAACACAGGTCGTGCTTAAATTTCTTTTGAATTATTCCTTGAAAAAACCTCGCCAACACGACCCGTGTTTGTTTAGTTCATTTCAACATGCGGCGTGTTCAATCTTTTTTCGAATATTTGATCCAGAATAAAACCACGCCAATATGAAACATATCAGTTTAGTTCATTTTAACACTCTTCGTGTTCACGCTGCAAAACATAGGTTTTAAGTTTTAAATATGGGTATTTTGCCTCATTCTCCCACAAACACTTTCCAAAACAGTTTCACTCCCCCAAGAAAACCCAAGGTCTCATTTTTCTTTAAAACCCCTTGATTCTTGACTAATTCATGCTCAAAATCTTAAAGGTTTGATCTTTTTGTCTTCTACTCTTCATCTTGTATGCTCTACACACAAATTTTCTGCACTTTCATGGTGGATTTGGGGATTTCTAGAAACATTAAGTCCAAATATTTCACATATTTTTGGTGTTTTTGTGCTTGATTCGTGTTGTAGGCAAGCTTGGGGAGGAAAGAGAAGAAGATATCACCATCAATTGCTAGGTTCCACCAACAATTCGGTATAATCCTTCTAATTCCTCAATCGTTGATTTTCTGCTTATATAGTGAAATTGTGTGCATTTGTGGTCATTTTGGACCGGATAATCACTTGTAAATTGTTCAAATCTGAGTTTCCCACGAAATCTTGGAGACCAAATTTGTGTTGACTAGACCCGTCAAACATGTGAATTTTTGACAGGTTGACCTATTGATTATTTAACTTCCAATTCGGAACATGGAAAATGAGCAACATAAACGAACAAGGCACACTAAGATATCATCCTGTAGTTGCAAGTCCCAATCACCACCGCCTCAATCCCCACCTAATCCAGAACATGGTGGTGTGATTTGTCTTGGTCCGCTTCAAGTTGCCAAACTTGAGGCGTTCCTTCAGCATACACATAGCATTCAAAAATTTGTATATGTGCCATCTCTCCATGAGTTTCACATCTATCACCAAGTCCACACCTTGTTCTGAAACATTAGATGGCAACAGTTACTACAAGTCCATCAACTCAGATAGAAAATCCCAACAGCCGACTTTTTTTTCCTCTGTGTATTTGGACCATGGTGTCCTCTATATTTGGCTCATGAACTGTAAATATTCCCTTTCCTTGGACCAAATCAATTCCATTGTTGGAGCCCCAATCGGAAACACTTTTGTCCTTTGTTTATTGACTTTCAATCTAACTCGAATAGCTTGTTTAGATTAGCTTAGTGACGTTAGGGTTAATCAAAGAGCTTATTTTGGTTAATTAATGTGGTGAATGGAAGATGTCAAAGCTTGTTAACACTTTCAAGTACCAATTTGGGTAGAATTAAACAAATATCATGTCATCTTGGAGTCACATCGCTAAGTCATTATACATAGAGTTGGAGTCTTTACAAAAATTTTGAATTTACTTTAATTAGTTAATCATTTGTTTGTCTCTTGTTTCAATTATTTTAATTTTTACTTACACCCCCCACCCTTTAATCAAAGAGCTTATTTTGGTTAATTAATGTGGCGAATGGAAGATGTCAAAGCTTGTTAACACTTTCAAGTACCAATTTGGGTAGAATTAAACAAATATCATGTCATCTTGGAGTCACATTGCTAAGTCATTATACATAGAGTTGGAGTCTTTACAAAAAATTTTGAATTTACTTTAATTAGTTAATCATTTGTTTGTCTCTTGTTTCAATTATTTTAATTTTTACTTACACCCCCCCCCCCACCCTTTTTATTCTTGGTGACTAAATTACCTTACTTAAAAAGGTATAGGCATTATCCCTGTGTCTCTGTGGATTGACCTTGCTTATCATGTGCTACCATTTAGTACAATATAGCAACGTTCTTTTGGAGTATATTGGGTTTGACAACCTAACAGTGATCTGTTAAGCTCTACTTGATTATATGGTTGTTGTTATGTGTTCTATTTCTTATATATGTTGAAATAGTTTAGTGGGTTAAGAATGTACTACTTTGTGTTATTAGTTAACAAACCCGGGCAATCTAACCAAGAGGTTGTGCGGTAGGGGTAATCCAACTAGGAGGTTGTAGACCCAATATGTATTAGGAAATCTAACCGAAAGGCTATGGTCCATAGAAATCCAACCAAAATGTTGTGGGCCAGGGCAATCCAACCGAAAGGTTGTGAACTAGGGGTAATCCAACCAAGAGGTTGTGGACCCAATATGTGTTTTGTATATGTTATACTGTGTGGTATTTGGGGAAACTCACTAAACTTTGGCTTACTTTTTAACTTTTATGTTTCTGGTACTTCATATGATCGGTGAAATGCAAAGGTGTGATCGCGCACATCCTTTTGATTTTATGACATTTGATTTTGGGATACTCTGATATGTGATTATTATCTTTGGAAACCAATTATGGCTTTTGGTTGGATTTTTAAAATGAAAGTTATATCTTGATTTTTGGGATGTTACATAGTTTCTTCTTCTTTTTCCTTATTAACTATGGTTTAATCTTCGTGACACACAAGTGACATCACCTGTCTGAGTGATAGGAAACTTTCCAACTTGGTGACATATTGTTGGAAATTATGAAGGTATAATAGCAAGTTGGCTATTTTCCTTTATCCCACATTGGTAGGGGAGCAAACTTGTAGTGGGTTTATAATGCATATCTCTTGATAAGCCTTCAAAGGATTTAGTGAATTAAGGGATGTGCCAACCCTACACAAACACGCCTATCCTAGCCTAGCACTAACTGAAAATGTGACTTCGTGAAATGGAGAGATTTAGGTGTACCTGGCACTTCGCACGATGCATGTGTCGCTTGGTGCTGAGGAGCTTTTATTTTTAGCGGGTTCTGGATTGGTCAAGTTGGACCAAATCTGGTTCAGTCATAATATTATTGAAGGCCCATAAAACAACTTGCTTGGAGAGCAAGGCGTCTTCTTAGGGCTTCTAGGGGCCGAGCTATGAGGGGTTTTTGCTACCTTCTAGGGATTCAAAACCTATAAATTCAGCTCCTTAGGAGCCTATTACACACATAAAAATTAACAACTCTCTCTCTCTCTCTCTCTCTCTATATATATATATATATATATATATATATATATATATATATATATATATATATATATATATATATATATATATTGGCGATTTCTTCCTTGCTTCTAAGTATACACTTTGCATTTATCCTTTTCCATTGTTGTTGGAAAATTGACAATTTGCATTAAATCCTGGCGTTTTACTCTATTGCTTACAACTTAGAAGCAAAGTAAAAACCTTTCGGGACAAGATTTTGGTCCTTGTAGTTTTCCATGATTAAGATCATCCGTCTAAAGTTCAGTCCTACTTTATTGCTTAGCATTTAAATTCGTCCAAAACAGGAGAGTCTGGCCTAATTCCTTTCATATAATTAGATCTAATCGTGAAGGATCAATTTGATTTCCAGATGAAACTTGGTAACGTGGATAATAATAACTGGATTTATTATTTTCTTAATATATCAAACTTTAATCATCTATATTAATTTGTTTTTTGTGAAAACGTTTGGATACTTAATCATAAATATTATTTGTCCATTCAGTTGTTTATATATTCTAAATAATTCGTGATTAGTTCATAATACTAATTATCGGATTGTTTAATCTCATGTCTAAAATTCAACAACCTTAAAGGTTTTCATTAATTTGTTTTAAATTTCATACTAATGGATACCCTATACTCATCTTCTAATTTCTCAATCATGAACCATGAGTTTTCCTGACTTGACTGATACAATTGTCAGAACTACACACACCGGGCTGACAAGGTGAAGTTCATGCTTCATGTGTTGAAGCTCGCTTATGTTTTGGACCCTATCTTGACCCTAATTCATGTTAATGCAATTCATGAAGTGGGGAAAACTATGGAGAAAAATGTCATCTCAAATCTTGAAAAGCAAAGGGATCTGCATAGAGAGTCTGAGAAATTGTATGTAGGTCACATCAAGATCTCATTATCTAATCGACTCTATAATCTTTAAACATCAGTCAAAGATCCAAGAGAGCTATGGAGCGCCTTGGAACTTTAATACAAGGTACATGAGGAAGGTACTAACAATTCCATTGTGTCTAAGTACCTAGAGTTTGAAGTGGCTAATAAAAAATCTATCATGGAGAAAGTGCATGAATTCTAGGACATGGTTAACAAGTTGAACACTTTTCCATCTCTATACCAGAACTCTTTCAGGTTGGTGCATTCCTTGAAAAAATATGACCCTCATGGAAATACTTCTCTTAGAGACTTATGCACAAATATAAGGACTACTCCTTGGATGATCTGATGAAACACATTCGCATTTGAGGAGGAAATTGGCATCTGGGACAAGCATGGCAAAGTCGGATCGAGTGTGCACCATGTGTCAGCTGGGGTTCTGGTCATAAGACCAAGTCTATGGGACAAAACAAAAGGAACTTTGGACCTAAGAAACAAAGCTTCAAGAAACTAAGCCATCATAATCCTAAATCAAGGCCGAAGAGGCTCGGAACTTGCCATATCTACTTAGAGATTAGGCACTACGCAAGAGAGTGCAGAGATCGCAAATTAGGACCGGTATCACATATAGTCAGGAAAGTGACTGATATGGTGGCAATCAGAACCTTGGAGAGATTTTCATGATCTCTTCCCTTACCCGAGAAGTATGTGCTTGAGGATGGTTCGTAGACACTGGAGCCACTATGCATCTTTGTAGGCAATGAGAGAGCTTCCACACATACCGTCCAATGACACTAAGGAAGGTTGTGGTCTGTAAAGATGGTTATAGAGTTGAGGTTTAAAGGAGAGGCGATCTTCACTTGAAATTCACATGTGGTGAAGGGGTTACCCTTCTAGATGTCCTTAATGTTCCTACCATATCGAAAGGGTTGGTTTCTACGGAAAATTTTGACAAATATGGGTTCAAGATGGAGCTCGATAAAAGCAGAATTATGATCACTAAGTGAAAAATGTATGTTAGGAGGGAGAACAATTGTTAAGAAATGTATCGTCTTTCCCTTAGTGATGCCGATAATTAGAGTAGGCCAAGTGTTGATAGTTGTGGTTCTAATGTTGAAAATATTTCTCGTGTTGGTATGAATGATGTAACTAATGGAATTAATGCAAATGTGAATGAAATGAACATTTATGATTATTTTGTTTGTTCAATTGCATTATGGCATAAATGTTTAGCACACGGTAATGTTAAAAACATTGAAAAAAAAATGTAAACTAAAGGAATGTTAAAATATGAAACAAAAGATTTTGAAAAAGGTGAAACTTGCAAGAAATCACGGTTTATAAAGAAACCATTTCCACCAGTTAATAGAAATATATCATTATCTGGCCCGATTCATTATAATATATGTGAATTAAATTGAATACTTACTCAAGGATGAAAAAGGTATTTAATCATATTTTGTAATGAATCCATGTAACATCTACATGTTTATCTTTTGAGATCAAAAAATGAAACTTTTGATGAATTTAAACTGTATAAGGCTGAACTCGAAAGTCAACTTGAAAGACGTATCAAAATTCTTCCCTCAAACAGAGATGGAGAATATTTCAACCAAGAGTTTCATGCATTCTGCAAAGACAACACAATCAAACTTGAAAGAACTTCAACATATACTCCCTAACATAATGGTTTGGATGAAAGAAAGAATAGAACCCATTGTGAGATGGTAAATTAAATGTTAAACCAATTGGGTCTACCAAATAAACTATGGGGGTGGCACTTCTAACTGCTTGCTATGTCCATAACAAGATCACTAGTCGTATGAATCCTACAAGTCCTTATTGTAACACTCGGTTCCAGATTTGCTTCATTATTCAGGGTTGCTGCCCAATTTTTAATTGTCTTGAGTATGGATGAGCAAAAGGACTGAACCGGCAGGAACCGACTTCGGCCAAAATCAAGAATCGAACTGGCCCGGCGGTTCTACCGGTTCGTGGTTCCTACTGGTTCTTGTCATGTCTTCAAATGTTGGAACCAGTCCTCGATAAATAGCATCATACGGTTCTGGTTTTTTTCGGTTCTACTGTTTCCGATTATATCGGTTCCGGTTCCTACAGGTTTCCAGTTCCAAAAATCCACAAAAATAGCGTCCCGATCCCGACCCGACCGGTTCCATTGGGTTCCGGTTCTGGTTCCGGTACCGGTTCCTGTCGGTTCACTGGTCCATACGATTATCCTTAGTCTTGAGTCTTAGGGCCTTGGGGAAGAAAGGTTTTGGTCTTTTCAGATGTGGGTGTCATGGTTTAAGTGATCCAAGTATTCGATGGTGTCTTAGGAGGCCAAGGGTAAAATTGTAATTTGATTACTTTGCCTTTTTATGGATTTTGGGTTTGGTTCAGGAAGTTTTAAGGTTGTGGTGTGTTGATAGAAGCGTAGGGCTTCTCGCCACCTTTACGTGGATATAAGGTTCGATGGAAACAAATTTAAGAAGATGAAGTTATCGTAATTTCATATATTTGGCAGATGTAGACCTTAATGGAAAAGGTTGCAAGTTAAGTCCCATGTGTAAATGGTATGAAGGGCACGATCCTAGGTGAGTACGCCAATCGTAAGGTTAGGGTACGTCCAGTGTAATGAGCAGAGTGCCAAACCCTAATTTTTAGGTTTTGGGCACTATTTAAACATCTTTATGAGCTATGAGGTGATTTTGAACCGTCCTTAGTGTATTTTTTGGAGGTGGGTCTTGGTGATCAAGCTTGGTGTAGCCTCGGGGTTATAAATCCAAAATCTTCAATCCTTTGGGAAGCTTCAGGAGGTAAAAAGTTCTTATCTTGATTTCTTCTTAGGCTAGTTTAATTTTAGGGAAAGATTTAGGGTTTTTATGATGTATTAAGTTCTCCTTGTGAGTTTCAGCCACTCTAAGAGCTTAAAGAGATAGATCTTGCCTCTTCTGATGTTGTTAGTTCATAAAAATGTTTGCTTGATGATTAAGAATGGTCCATGCATGTTCTAGTTTTATGTCTTAATGGATTAATATGGTTATTGGGTCCCATTAAGTCATGAAAATGCATAAAGGTGCCGACTTTATATATTAATATCTTTATTTTAAGGTCTTATGAAGTTTGGGTGCAAAGTGCTTAAGTGGTTAAGCCATAAAGTCGATTTTGGATTAAGCTAGGTTACGCCCCGCATAATTGGCCATACGCCCAGTGTACCGATTTGAATTCGTTGTTGGGGTTCATTGAGTACGCCCAACATTGCTAAGTGTACGCCTTGCGTTCGGCGTGGGCTTTGGGCTTGTTGTGTTTTTAAGCCTCGTATACTTGCCCTGAGTTTGGGCTTATTTCATGAAGTAGGGTTTTTTTTATTAAAGTTGAAGTAACTTATTGGGTTTGCATTTTTGGGTCTAGGATTATGGTTTTGGGCCTTAGTGAGCCCGATGGGCTTAAGCCTCATGTTGTCTTTGGGCATTTTCGGCCATCTGAGATCAACTGTTGGACTAAGGGAATTATTGGGCTTAGGACAAGGCCCATATGGGGGTCAGGCCAAATATAGAATCTGGTGCATTAGTGGGCCCTATGGATCTTTTGGTTTTGGGCATTTTGGTTTTCGGATTTGGGCCTCTTTTTTGGTTCAAGTTAGGCCAGGGGTAAAATGGTCATTTTACCCCAAGTATGGATTATGGATCATAGTTTGGAACCCAATTGCTAATTGGGTGTTATTTTGTTCTAATAGCTCGGAGGAGGCGTCAGGGCAGCAACTAGGGATTTCTTTCAGTGAGTTTCTGCATTTGAGGTGAGTCTCATCGCTATTATATGGGTCGAAGGCACCAATGCTGGCCCATTTGGTTTATGTATAATAGGAAGACCCGAGGGTAACCCTTGGAATTTTGTATGAAATACCAGGAGGCAGCTCCTAGCAATCTGTATGAAAGTCTAGAGTCTAAACGGTGGTAATAATTAGTTAAGTAGTTGTAGATTGTATGCTAGTTGTCTTTGTGATGCTTACATGAAATACCTAACGGTTTTTCCTGGAACTTGTCTGTCAGACCCATGGATTTGGCCCTTGTCCTCGCACGGAAGACTACGAGGCGGCTTGTGTCATAATGGCAAGAATATGGTTGGCACATAGAACTTTTATTTATTAACTAGATATGTATGATGGGTATGGCTCATTGATATATATGTTATGTGGAATTTAGGGAACTCACTAAGCATTGTGCTTACAGTTTGTCGTTTATGGTTTCAAGTACTTCCAGTTTGAAAGGGAAGGGCTCGGCTTGATCACAGTGCATACACCCAATTTTTTCCGTAACTCATGATTTTGGGATTTACTCTGATAATTGTTTTATTCTCAAATACATTAAATGTTTGAATAAATGATAATGTATGTATGACTTTATATATAAAAATGAAATTTTTACACATGATTTTCGGGATGTTACAATTTAGTATCAGAGCCTTGGTTTCAAGGATTTAGGCATATTCTCAGGTGCGCCTGAACTTAAACTAAGTGTGTGATGAAATTTTTTATAAAATAAACATTTTATTAAAAAGAAATTTCTAATCAAAGAAAGGGGTGTGATACGTGCAATAAGTTGAGATTAGGGTTAATACATGTTTATTATGATGTATGATATAATTATGAGATTTGCATGCTAGATAAGTGCTAAGGATCTGCTCAATATTATATGATTGGAGAGTTACCTTTACATGCCTGATTGTATGAGCTTTAGAATTGCATGCCAGTATGAATTCTAGATAAGTGGATAGAATGGCTTGATTAGTGTATGTTAGTTAGATTTTCCCGTTACTTGAATGTTGCTTGCTTTGTGCTTTGTGGGGATTTTAGTGATGTAAACCGACTACTAATTAAATATGCTAAGTCACATGTGGCATATGATAAATAAACTTAGAGTGGTGGATTTGACCGTATTACACAGCTCTTGTTTGAGTCTAACTGTTCTAAGGTTGAGACTTTTACTTGAAGGATTATCTTATCTCTGTTGCATGAGACTATATTCATGAGGAAGTTAGTTGAAATTGGTGGGATCCCTTCAGCAGCTGAGGGTTGGGTGAGATCGGGAGCCTAGGAGAGCCTAGGATATGCTTCAACGAGTTTAGTTGTACGGTTTCGTGAGTTTTGGTGCATTGGTTTGAAAAGGTGACTTAGAGGATTTAGGATTATCCTTGAATCAGGGAGAGTCTTGGAGAATCTAAGAATATTATGGGTGGAGGTTTATTGGGTATTTTTTGATCTTTGGCTTGTTGTATTTTAGTTTGGAGATGAGCACTCAGGGGGTGGTTCAGGTTCGGGTTCGGGTTCGGGTTCCAAATCAGGTGTAGGTGCTAAGCCGATCAGCAAGCCGATGTGGGAGTTTATCTCATAAGAGGTTTCTCGCGGTATTTTGGAGATCTTGGATAATCACATGGGCACATTTTGTGCTGAGGTTATGCTTATCGTTGGAGCTCTTACTCTTTCTTTCCGTGAGTTTCGTGCTTGTAAATCTCCTGCGTTACATGAGGAGAGGGATCCCATTTCCAGTAGGATGTGGTTAGCAGATATGGCTAACGCGTTCAGGAAGAGTTTATGCCCTGAGGAGGCGAATGTCAGATATGCTTATTGACCTATTAAAGGGCATGGAACGGGATTAGTGGGAAGAGATTGGTAGTGAGATAGGTGATGATATAGTAGATGCGATGTCATGGGATGAGTTCTCGACCTAGTTCTGAGCTGAGTTTGTACCAGTGATCGAGGAGCAACAGTTGGCTGAGAGTTTCTGGATCTCCACCATACTATTGAGATTGTGGGAGAGATCACTGCCAAGTTCCAAGAGAGGGATTTATTGGTTCCGCGGTATACAACAGATGAGCAGATGAGCAGATGAAGAAGGTGAAGTATAATCATATGTTTCGGGATGATATCAGGGAGTTTGTGAGTATTTCATGGTGTGAGACCCTAAATGATATTATTTCTAGAGCCTGAAAGAGGGAGATCGATGTGGAGCACCTTAGGAAGAGAGGACCAGATCAGGTTCATATAGTGTAGGGTCCCGGGAAAAGACCTAAGACTTTTGGTCAACGTTGGAGAGGCCAGTAGGGTCAGGGTCAATGCAGTACGCGCGGGAAATTTCACGATGGAGTTTGTTGTTCCAGTGGTTTGGGTTGTTACAAGTGTGGCAGGGTTGGTCACATCAACAGGGATTGTCCTCATGGGCCAAGCCCATTATGTTTTCACTGTGATCAGGTAGGCCACAAGAAGGCTAACTGTCCGATGTTGAGGGGAGGAGCAGTGAGTGCGCCTGCTCCAGCTACTTTAAGGATCACTGATGGACGGGAGGGTAGGGCAAGAGCCCTAGCAGAGAGGAGCTAAGCATTGCAATGTCAGGCAAGGATGTTAGGATTCCAGTAGGCGACACTGCAGGTATGTTATCTTTTTCTTTCTTTTGGTTTTTATCAGTATTTATGTGGTTTGGAATCTTGCATCGATTTGGATCAGCATCATCTCTAGTTGGATTAGGAATTTATCAGCAGTTCGATAATTGGAGGGTACAAAGGATTAGGATTCATTTAAATCTTATGTGTTGTAAGAGTTTAAGTTGAATCAAAGTAGGGGAGAACTGTTCAGGTATTCAGGAACAGATGCAGGTGTGAAGCTAGGATGAATTAAGTTATCCTTGTGAGTATAAGCCACTCTAGGAGCTTGAAGTGGTAGACCATGCCTCTTCCGATGTTTTTAATTCATAAAAATTTTTGCTTGATGTTTAAGAATGGTCCGTGCATGTTCTAGTTGGTTTAGAATGGGTCTTAATGGATTAAGATGGTTGTTGGGTCCAATTGAGTCATGAAAATGCATAAAGGTGCCGACTTAATGCATTAAGATCTTTATTTTAAGGTCCTATAAAGTTTAGGTGCAAAGTGCTTAATTGGTTAAGCCATCAGTCGAGTTTGGATTAAGCCAGGTTATGCCCCGCGTAACTAGCCATACGCCCAGCGTACTAATTTAAAGTCGCGACTAGGGTTCATTGAGTACGTCCAGCATAGCTTTACACCCCACGTTCGACATGGGCTTTAGGTTTGTTGTGTTTTTGGCCCCCGCATATTTGGGCTGAGTTTGGGCTTATTTCATGATGTGGGTTTTTTTATTAAAGTTTGAAGTAATTTATTAGGTTTGTGTTTGTGGGTCTAGGATTGTGGTTTTAGGCCTTAGTGGGTCCAATTGGCTTGAACCTCATGGTGTCTTTTGGGCCTTGTTGCTTTCGACCTTTTGGGGCATCAGAGATCAACTGTTGGACTAAGGGAATTATTGGGCTTAGGATAAGGCCCATATGGGAGTTGGGCCAAATTTGGAAAATTAGGCCATTATTGGGGCTTTTTGGATCTTTTGGTTTTTGGCCTTTTTGGTTTTTGGGTTTAGGCCTCGGTTTTGATTCAAGTTGGGCCAGGGGTAAAATTGTCATTTTACCCTAAGTATGGATTATGGATCATAGTTTGGATCCCAATTACTAATTAGGTGTTATTTTGTTCTAATAGCTCGGAGGAGTCGTCAGGGCAGCAACTAGTGAATTCTTTTAGTGAGTTTCTGCATTTGAGGTGACTCTCCTCACTATTCTATGGGTCAAACGCACCAGTGCCGACCCATTCAACTTCAAGTTGAAAGCTTTCATCAAGCAAGTCGAACTTTAACTGCGAAAGGTGGCGATGAACATTCAACTTGAAGTTCGACTTGCTTGATGAAAGCTTTCAACTTGAGAGTCGCCTCTGACTTCTTTTTAAGAAAGAATACCCAGGTGAAGCGTGAAAAATTATCTACTATAATAAGAATGAACTTACTGCCACTGATGCTTTCAATAGCTGAAGGTCCACATAAGTCAATATGTAGAAGTTGAAGAGCTTCCACGATCTTGGTGTTGATACATGTAGGATAGCTCTTTCGGCTTTGTTTACCCATCTCGCATGTTGCACACAGGTGTTCCTTATTAAACATGAGAACTGGAAGACCTCAAACATGATAACCAAGCACCAACTTATTAATATCTTTAAAGTTGAGGTGCGATAGGCGTCGGTGCCATAACCAACTTTCATCAGAATTCGCCTTGGACAACAGGCAAATAGTTGGTTTTCCTTTAATTGGACTGAGGTTTAGGGGGTACATTTCTCCCTTTCATTCAGAATTTAACAAGACTCTTTTGGATTGATTTTTGATAATTTTTTATCCTTCATCATCGAATAAGACTTTCAGCCCGGTACCTACAACCAATTGAGATGCACTTATGAGGTTGTGCTGCAATCCTTCCATGTACGCTACTTTTCGAATTGTGAACTCTTCATTGGTTATCATCCCATATACTTTCATTGTTCCATAGGAATTGTTGACATAATTCACACATCCACCATCCTTAAGGAACCAAAACTCCCTTAGCTCTTCCTTTCTCCCTGTCATATGTTGTGAGCAACCACTGTCTATGTACCATTCATCGTCGAACTGCTCGTCACTTATAACTTGCAAATTTAAGCAGATTTAGGAACCCAAAGTCTCTTGTGCCCCGGTGAGTTTTTCACAAAAAAAGGAACAGCAACAGAAATATCAACAAGATAAGTTCTTTTTATTAGTGCGGTTTCGTCTTTTCTTTTGATGGTGTACACTTTTATTTTATTATTATCTTGTTTAAATTGCAGTATACCAGATGATTTTTTGTTAGTTGGAATATTCTTTTGATCCCTAGGGTTATCTACCTTGTTTTTATTACTGAAATATGAATCCAACTCAAGCTTTCCCTTCCCTTTAACATCCTTTGTTGAGTAAGGCTTTTGTTGGGAAGAACCGAAAGTTGACCTTCGGTTCTCAGCCTTGGTGTTGGGATCGAACCATGATGTTCGATTCTGAACTCTGTTGTTGAAACTGAAACTGGATGTTTGGTTCTGTCCTTTGGAGTCGGAACAGAAACTGGATGTTCTGTTTTGAGCTCTGGAATAGTAAGAGTTGGGACTGAAAATTTTCTTTCTTTTGATCTATGGTTTGTCATTTTCTTTAGCATTTGCTTCTTTCTTCGACGGATCATGGTTAGGGTTTTGAGATTGCTAAAATATTTTTCTCTCATTCAGATTCTTCAAGTTTCTCGGATTTCTTTGGCGTTTCTGTTTAACCGCCTGCTTTTGAGATTTATTAATGTTGAAGCTTGATTTTGGCATCTCCTTTTGAGCTTCGGTTGTATTGGAAGATACATCGGGTGTGTTCTTTGGCTCTTATGGTATCTCTTTTGTCCCACTTGAGCTTGGTTTGCTAAAGATTGAGGGTTTGTTGATGGGTTCAACAACATATCTACCCTTTACCCTCCATGAGGTTCGCTCTGATAACCCGATGGTCTCGTTTGTATTATCGATAGGGGTGGACCAAAAATAATCATAACACCCTTCAACATTGTCTTTGTCAACCAGGATTTTCAGTTTTGCTGTTTGTTTTTCAGTGACCCCTATAACATCATAAAACTGATTTAGCAGGGTTTGAACTTTCCGGTAAACCATTGCCTTCTCTTTGAGTTTCTTTGACTTGTCCTTGGACAAGAGAGCATATTCAACTGAGAGCAGTGGGGTCAGTGACGAGGAGATCCGTCGATTGATTCATGAGGAGGTGGTTGTTGCCATCCGGGCTGAGATTCCAGAGATGTTCGGGGACATCAAGACCACACTGATTGAGACCTTTGACGAGCAGTATACAGCGGTGATTGAGGCTGCAGCTGCTGCAGCTACTACTGCTGCCAGACCTCAGGGAGGTGACTCGTTGTTGTTTTGGGAGTTCAGCAACACGAAGCCACCAGAGTTCGATGGGACGTCGGACCCGATTACTGCGATGAGATGGATCTCTGACATCGAGGGATGTTTCTATATGTTTTCTTATCCAGAACACTTGAGGGTGCGGTTCGCTCTGAACCAGCTCCGCTTGGGAGCGAAGGATTGGTGGAAGTTCGTGATGGCGAGCTTCACTTTGGCAGAGATTTTTGAGGTGACCTGGGAGAGGTTCACCGCCATGTTCAGAGATGAGTATGTACCCCAGGTAGAGAGGGAACGGTTGATTCAGGAGTTCTTGAACCTCAAGTAGGGTACTGATTCTGTTACAGTCATTATCAGGAAGTTTCACGAGAGGGCGATGTTTTGCCCTGAGCAGGTGTCTACTGAGCAGGCTCGCATGAGCTGGTATCTGAGTGTTCTAAGGAGAGATATTCAGGGATTCGTGGCGAACTCGACTTACCAAACATTTGCTGAGCTCCAGGAAAATGCCCGGAAGAGGGAGATCGAGTTGGAGACTCAGGCCAAGGAGGAGGCCGAGTCAAAAAGGATGGATCGGCGGCCGGCTCAGTCTCAGCCGGCAGCCAAGCGGGCTAAGCCCGCTGATTCGAGATCTGGGGGCACGAAGGGCCGCACTTATGGGAAATGAGGCAAGAGTCACAAGGGGACGTGTCAGGCAGGAGTATGCTACAAGTGCAGGAAGGAGGGGCATATCGCAAGGGATTGCCCCAAGGGATTTTCGGTTTGCTTCCATTGCAACCAGACCGACCATCGGAAGGTCGAGTGCCCTCTGCTACAGCAGGGATCTGTGCCTGCGACTAGGGCTACCGAGGTTCGGTCAGTGATGGCCGAGGCGCCAAAGGCTCGTGGGAGGGCCTTTCAGTTGACAGTGGAGGAGGTCCGCACAGCACCTGACATTGTGGCCAGTATGTATTCTTCTCTTTATTTATTTGATTCTGAGATATTATGCTTATATTATGTTATACGTAAGTACTTTTCTTGTGAATTCAGTGCCTGCCCTAGTGCTATTTGACTCGGGAGCGAGTCGATCTTTTGTGTCGTTAGCCTTTAGTCGTCATATCGGTATCTGTCGAGAGGCCCTGAGTCGACCTTTGTAAGTTTCTATAGCTAACGAACGAGCAGTGTATGCCACAGAGGTGATTCGAGGATGTAGACTTGAGATCTTTGGTGTAGGGTTTCTGATTGACCTAGTCCCGATTGCGATGGGGGACGTATGTGTCATAGTGTACATGGATTGGTTGAGCCAATTTGGAGCTATCATAGACTGCGAGCATCAGCTGGTAGCGATTCGAGACCCTAGTGGGGGAGTACATACAGTGTACGGTGAGGGTACCCATCTTGAGTCAGAATTTTGTTCAGCTGCTAGGGCGAGATAGAGTTTACAGCAGGGCTGTAAGGGATTTGTGGCCTATGTGATGGACATGCGAGTGGCCACTGGGAGGCCAAGTCCGATTGATGAGGTACCAATTGTGCGGGAGTTCCCTGATGTGTTCCCCGAGAAGTTGTCGGGTGTGCCTCCCGAGAGGCAAGTGGAGTTTCGTGTCGACTTGGTGCCAGGGGCAGCACCTATTGCCAAGGCACCCTATCACCTTGCGCCGTCCGAGATGCAGGAGTTATCCTCATAGCTTCAGGAGCTGTTGGGAAAGGGGTTTATCAGACCGAGTAGCTCACCTTGGGGAGTGCTGATCCTTTTTTTTCAAGAAGAAGGATGGTTCACACCGGATGTGCATCAATTATCGAGAGTTGAACAAGTTGACGATCAAGAACCTTATCCGTTACCGAGAATCGACGATCAGTTCGATCAGTTGCAGGGGCATCTTGGTTCTCCAAGATAGACTTGCGGTCGGGATATCACCAGATGAGGGTTCGAGATGAGGACATCCAGAAGACAGCGTTCAGAACTCGTTACGGGCATTACGAGTTCGTGGTGATGCCATTCGGGCTCACCAATGCACCAGCAGCGTTCATGGATCTCATGAACCAGGTGTGCAAGCCGATGTTGGATCGATCGGTGATTGTTTTCATCGATGATATGTTGGTATATTTGAAATCCAGAGAGCAGAATGAGGAGCATTTAAGGGAAATCCTCGGAGTTCTGATATTAGAGAGGCTTTACGCCAAATTCTCCATGTGTGATTTTTGGTTACGGGAGGTCCAGTTCCTAGGGCATCTCGTTAACCAGTAGGGGATATTGGTCGACCGGCCAAGATTGAGGTTGTGATGAGTTGGGAGGTGTCGAGGCCACCTACTGAGATCAGGAGCTTCTTAGGGTTAGCAGGCTATTATCAGAGATTTATCAGGGATTTCTCCAAGATCATCGTGCCACTCACCAAGTTGACCCGGAAGGGTGTTACTTTTTCTTGGGGTCCGGAGCAGCAGACCTCGTTCGAGACACTTCGCCAGAAATTATGTGAAGCCCCGGTGTTGGCCCTTCCGGAGGGGATGGAGGATTTCGTGGTGTATTGTGATGCATCGATATCAGGGTTGGGAGCGGTACTTATGCAGAGGGGGCATGTGATAGCATATGCATCGAGACAACTAAAGCCTCATGAGTCGAGGTATCCCACTCATGATCTGGAATTGGGGGCAGTAGTGTTCACCCTCAAGATCTGGAGGCACTATTTGTATGGGGTTCGGTGTAAGATATACACGGACCACAAGAGCTTGAAGTATTTCATGGATCAGCCCAATCTGAACGTGCGCCAGAGGAGTTGGCTGGATGTGGTGAAGGATTACGACTGTGAGATCCTGTACCACCCGGGCAAGGCTAATGTTGTAGTCGATGCCCTGAGCCGAAGGGCGGAGGGTGCCCTGATACGAGATATTTGCATGAGATTGACAGTGATGACTCTGGTATGGGACACCATTCGAGGGGCCCATGCGGAGGCCGTGAGACCGGAGAACCGCAAGAGAGAGAGAGAGAGAGAGAGAGAAAGAGAGAGAGAGAGAGAGAGAGAGAGAGAGAGTAATTGGGCAGGCATCGGAGTTTGTTACCGATAGTCGAGGACTTATGACCTTCCAGGGTCGGGTTTGGGTACCGATTGTGGGAGGAACGCATACCGTCTTGATGGAGGAGGCGCATAGATCAAAGTTCTCGATCCACCCCAGTGCCACTAAGATGTATTTAGACCTGAAGAAGGAGTATTGGTGGCCCTATATGAAAAGGGATGTTGCATGGTTCGTAGAGAGGTGCTTGACCTGTCGCAAGGTTAAGGCCGAGCACCAGCGCCCGCATGGTAAGTTACAACCATTATAGATTCCCGAGTGGAAGTGGGAATAGATTACCATGGATTTTATCACCAAATTGACGAGGACTGCTAGGGGTGTCGATGCAATTTGGGTGATTGTGGACAGGTTGACGAAGAGCGCTCATTTCCTTTCCATCAGTGAGATCTCTTCTGCGGAGAGGCTGGCAGAATTGTACGTGAAGGAGGTGGTATCACAGCATGGAGTACCGATCTCGATTGTCTCAGATCGAGATGTGCGTTTCACTTCCATATTTTGGAAGAAATTTCATGAGGAATTGGGTACGAGACTACATTTTAGTACCGCATACCACCCACAGACCGACGAGCAGAGCGAGCGGACGATTCAGACGCTTGAGAAAATGCTTCAGGCATGTGTTTTGGATTTTGACGGGAGTTGGGACATGTATTTACCCTTGGCTGAGTTTTCCTATAACAACAGCCATCACTCGAGCATTGGTATGCCACCTTTTGAGCTGTTGTATGGAAGGAGGTGTCGTACTGTCGTACCCCCATTTGCTGGGGCGTGGTAGGGCAGCATGTGATGGGTAGTATAGAGATAGTGCTTCAGACAACAGAGCAGATACAGCAGGTCAAACAGAGGTTATTGACCGCTCAGAGTTGCCAGAAGAGTTACACAGATAGACAACGATCCGAACTCGAGTTCCAGGTCGGTGATTTCGTGCTCCTGAAGGTATCTCCTTGGAAAGGAGTGATCCGATTCAGGAAGAGGGGCAAGCAGGGACCCCGGTATATTGGGCCGTTTAGAGTGATCGCGAGGGTGGGCAAGGTAGCATATCGCTTGGAGCTACCTGCGGAGTTCGACCAGATTCATGATACCTTCCACGTGTCGCAGCTGAGGAAGTGTATTGTCGATGAGTCGGCAGTGGTACCCTTAGAGGATATCAAGGTGGATGCAAGTCTAAATTATGCTGAGAAGCCGATCGCAATCTTGGATCGGAGAATCAAGGTTCTGAGGAACAAGGAAGTGCCCCTGGTTCAGGTCCAGTGGCAACATCGGAGGGGATCCGAGCTGAACTGGGAGCCAGAGTCGGAGATGCGGGATCAGCATCCGGAGTTGTTCGCGACATGAGACTTCGAGGGCGAAATCTGGTTCTAGTGGGGGAGAATTGTAACAGCCCGAAAATCCAGGTAAGCTTTATGGCCCTTCTATTTTGAGAGAGTTGACAATTTAGTCCCTTAAAGTTGTATGGTGGATTGGTGAGTACGTTGGGCGTACTGAGGTGTACGCCGCGCGTACTCACGCGCTTAAATTGAATGCGGACTCGCCCGGGTACGCGGGGCGTACCCAGGGGTTACGCTAGGTGTTGCGAGCCCAGATGAAAAACCTAATTTCTGGCTTTTGCACTATAAAAGGAACATGTAGTCCTTTGCCCTAGCCACCATATCCCCTTGAGTGAGTCCTTAGAGAGCTGAGATCCATGCTTTAGCTTGTGTGTGTGTTTTGAGCTTGAAGTTATCTTTTCAAGGTGAAAAAGGAGCCATTGTTGGAGCTAGAAGTTGAAGAACAAGTGTAGATCCGAGTTCTACAGTGGTTGGAGATCCTTTCTGAGGTAAAAAGCTAAAATCTTTCCTTGTTCTTCATAAGTTTTGCTTTTTGGACCATTTTTAGGTTTTTTGGTTCAAAGTTGGAGACTTTGTGTGCAAAGAGTCTCCATGAGCTTAGATCTGACCTTTTCTAGTGTATATTGTGTTGAGGATTCATAAAAATCCAGTCTTGGACGTGGATCTTGTGTTATGCTTGAGTTATAGTCTCATTATGGAAAGAGGAAAGGTGTTTTGAGCATAAAGTGACCTTTACAGCTATGCAAAGGCTTAACGGTTTCAACTTTACGGATTAAGTCACATTAGAGGAGTCAGATATGAAGTTTGGATGCAAGCCTTAACCGATTAAGACCTGAATGAGATGGATAAGGAAATTCGGAATTACGCTGGGTGTAATCCCAGTACGCGCGGCGTAAGGGGCTGCGTACCCCGATTCTGTGAAGGCTCCGAGTACGCCCAACGTACACGACGCGCAACGTAACCCGGAGGGTTGACTTTTGTTGACTTTTAGAGTTTGGTCAACTTTAGTGTAATTGAGCCAAGTAAGGGGTAAAATGGTCTTTTACCTTCCTGAGAGTGATTAGAGGGAATGGTCTAGCCTAGGGAAATGTGTTGATGTTGAGTGTTATTTCATATGATTAGGCGGAGGCTAGATCTTATCCCACGGAGTCCGAGATTTCTGAGATTTACGAGTTATCGAGCTACACGATGTAAGTCTTCTCACTATACGTTACCTAGAGTGGTATTTATGTGGACCGGAGGGTCTTATGTGTTATGTATGAGATTATGTGAATCTATGTGATATGTGATATTTGCATGTTATATGATTGTATAGACAGGGCCGGAAGGTCCAAAGATACAGACCAGACCAGAGGGTCCAACAATTCAGACCGTGCTGGAGGGCCCAACGAGCTACGGGACTGGAGGGTCCCGCTGAGACACATCGACCGGAGGGTCGTACCGTATCCTCAAGTGACGTATGTGTTGTATGTGGTATTTTGGGGAACTCGCTAAGCATTTATGCTTACAGTTGTTGTGTTATGTGTTTCAGGTACTAGCGATGACTATGGAAAGACGACGGCGTGACCCGTACATACTAGAGGGATTTGATTTTGTGATCTTGGGATATGTTATGTTTTGATAATTATGGTTGAATACTTTTGAGAATATTTTTATATAAATTTTGTTGTTGAAAAATTAAAAATTTGTTTTAAAAATTACGTTGTTACACATTTGTTTATCTATTCTAAATAATTCGTGATTAGTTTATAAAGCTAAGATGTATGGTCACCACCAACCCACTAAAAAGTTCTTGTCACATATGCGTCACGTCATCCCCACTACTTCATCAATGGTCACCACTCCATAAATATTCTTCTTTATTCATGTAACCAATTAAAACAAAGATTTTTTATTCTAACATTCAAAAAAGAGATGGTTAAAAAAAGGTTAGCCAATAAATTCTCTCGTCTTCTTCTTTCCCCGGTACCACTCCATAGTTAAACCACCAGCCTCTAGGGAGGTTTTCACTAGTGGGTTAGTGTGCCACATAAGAACTCACGTGCCACTTACCCCTTCTATACCGATTTTCATAATACTAATTATCAGATTGTTTAATATCAAGTCTACAATTCAACAAAATTTATGGATTACTCGTTGGTTGTAATTGTAGAAATCAAGAGAATTAACCCATGGTTGAATCTATTCTATTAGCCAATCGACATATAATCCTTTGGAGAAAATGATAGATAAGATTATAACATCTTTCTTAAAAATGGTTTGGAAAGCTTGTAATACTCTTGTTTTCAAGAAGACGAGGTCCCCTCCTATGAAAACCGCGGATGAGATTCAACTTATTCTGACAAATTGTTCAACCATCATCCTAATCTTGGTTTTCTAAATTGAAATATGTGGTGTTGTTCTCCTATGTTTGCTTGTAGTAGTTGTAGTATTTTATCGAGAATGTGAAACATTGAACATATATATATATATATATATATATATATATATATATATATATATATATATATATATATTGAAAATAGAGATGTAGCGATAAATAATCAAATACTGCAATTGAAATAAGATATCACACCAACAAAATTTATTTGTATGGTAGCATGAATATAAGGAGGCCGCCCCAAAGGAAGTTTAAAGTGTATCTATAAACAAAACCTATTAAAATCTAGAGCCCATTTTTTATATTATGTATTATTTTTTTTCGACCAAGTCATACTAGGTTAGGAATGCATCGATCGTGAGAGTAATTAGGAACAACGAAAATGATGAGCAGGAATCATAATGTTTTTGGTAGAACTAAACATTACTTTGGTTCCTACTGTCTTGTTGATTCCTGATGACTAGTGAATTGTTTAGACTCACTAGCTAGTGAATCTTCTAGACTCTATGGTAGCAAGAGTCTCCTTACTTACTTCTTTATAAGCTTTCAGTTTTTATTTCTTTTTTTCTTACCCACTTCTTCATCAATCCTAAAAAAATCAATGAATGCCAAACAAATTGGGAAGCCTCAGAACTTCACAAGCAAACTAATTGTTTACTTAAAAAATCACTAAACCATAATTAAAAAATCAAAAGGTATTCTTATTCCTTTTTAAGAAATAAATAAGGTTTTTTTCTTTCATTCTTTCTCAAATTCAAAAGCTTTTAGGTTTTGAAAATCAAAGCCAATCAAAATTCCGTAAGCAATCCTCTTGAGGTGTCGAAAATATGAAGGTTTATTCATAATTTTTTATCATACCTTTTTTATTAGAAGCAAATCATAGTATTTCTTTTTCGAGAATTTAATATAAGAATTTTTTTTATCATCAAAAGCAAAATCAAAGTATTTCTTTTTTGAGAATGTAATATAACTTTTCATTTTTAACTTCTCATTTCTGATGTTGTTTTTTAATTTTTTTTACACGGATGGTTCCTATGGTTTGGGATAATTTCCACGTTTGTCCCTAACATATTTTTTTTAACTCGGAATGTCTATACTGTTTGTTTTTGTTGCGCTTTTGGTCTTATTCTTGCATAAAAAACTATTTTGCCCTTGATTTTTTAATTTATTTAAACAAACATATCTCCAACCTCACTTCCACCTTACATTACCTTACATACTCATCTTATTTAAATAAATTAAAAAATCAAGGGGAATATAATTTTTTTAGGTAATACAAAGACCAAGCGTGTAACAAAACAAACTGTACGGACCTTTCAAGTTAAAAAATAAGTTAGGGTCCAAGTTGCAAATTATCCCAAACCATATGGACCATTCGTGTAATTTACTCTTTATGATAATGTAATAAAGACATATTGTAAACTAAATTTTACAATTCTTTTAGAATATACAACAGGTGTTATATTTTATTACTTGAATTTCACAATCTAGAACTAAGAATAAAACTACAAATTGCCTGTCACTCTAAAATTAACATTTTGGATAAAGTATTTTATGGAGGTGTTATTGAAAAAGTTTATTTCAACAAAGTAACATCTTGGATAAAGTTATTTATGAAAATGTTATTAAAAAAATTATTTCAACTAGATATTAGAAATAATGTTTTCAAGTAGAAACAAATTTCCTTTTTATATTATTTTGTATGAGAATTTTAATTTATGTTTTTACAGATTGATTTGCTTAAAATTTTAGATTTTTCAAATTTTAGTGTTTATATTTTGTTAAATTGCAGGGGGGCCTCCGAAATCTCGTAGCCATTTCATTCTTGAACAAAATCACGAAGTGACGTTTTTATACTTTAAATTCTATTGTATTTTAAATCAATGATCACCCCTACTAGAAAATTTCGGTTTGGTTCTGCGGATGTACAGTTTTTCAATTTTCAATTATAGTTTAGTTAAGAACTATTTTAATAAATTGACAAGACAAATCACCATCAACTCATATTTTATAAAACAAATTATTATTATTATTATTATTATTATTATTATTATTATTATTATTATTTAAATACGTGTCAAGTTAAAATCTTTGAAATTCAAACTTGTTTCAACTCCATTTTAAAGTTCATACAAAATGATCACCACTATGATATTTTATTGTGGGTCACTGCATTTTATTAGTAGATTGTTCTATGATAAATGAAAAAGATTATTAGATAAATGTTCTCTTAGTATATCTTATTTGTATCACTATTAAAACAATTTCATTTTATTTATTATAAATAAAGTTAATTCCTAGATCATTTACTTGTTGAAATAATCAAAAATTTGTTTAGAATCAAAATAAAACACGAATTTAAACAATGTTGACAAGCTACTAACTTAGTTTAGTTTAATCCTAACCCCTAAGGCTTTTATGGTTTGATCCGGTTTGTAACCATAGCGATTTGATTTGAAAATCAATAAAACCAAACTTTCAACGTTTGATAAATGAAGGTATCTTTATTTTTAATCGAATAATATAAACAATGAAATAAAAATATAGGATGGGGTGCAAGTAGGTGTAAAGTGAGGTGAGGTGTAGGTAATAAAGTAAAGAGGCACAAAGTGTGATCCCTTTGAACAACTTTTAGGTCAATAATTATATAGTATAGGTTAATTAGCCAGCCTTCCAAATTCTTCAACTACATTTGCATTAAATTACTACCAATATTTATTTAATTATGTTGTTGGAACTAACATCCCACATTGTGTTTCTGGTGAACCTTCCCTTTGTCATGCACTTTATCGATATTCTTTTAACACAATATCCTGTATAAGATATGAAATTCTATGTATTTTAGGTAATAATCGTGTACTATTTAATTAAGTACTAGTTGTTCAGTCAAATAGATTATGTGCAATGGTATATATTCACAAATGCAACAGATAATCCGCTTTTGTTACCATATTGTAGTATTAGCTAATGTGTTTGGCATGTTTATAATGCTTGATTAACATATTTACAGATTACATGTATCATGTCTTAATTCACCCAGAGATTCAATTTGTTTTAAAAGTTGTATAAAGGTTTCTTGGAACTAAATTTAACTTGTGTAGAAACTTTTATAACAGATGTGTACACCTAAATTATGAATAAAATCTTACCTTAAATAAAAATCAAATAACTTTATAAAAGAATATAGTTATTCATTTTATTTTATTTTTGAACGGCCAAAGTTATAGGTTAGAACGAGCCAACGGGAGTGTTCATTTGCAAAAAGCAGTGATTCATTTTGCAAACCGAATTACGAATAATTGAAAATTTAATCAATTTACAAGAATGAATCATATTTCAAAAAATCGAAAAGATCTTGTCCTAATCCTCATCGCGATGGTAAAGATCAAACCATAAAAAGGCAATAAAGTGATGCCTCTTTAATTTGATTTCCAAGTGAATTTTGCTCAATATAACTTTAATAACGTAAATTGGGAGTTTAAATATAATTAAACATTTTTATTAAATTATAAGTCAATTTTCCAATTATAATTCTTTTACTAGTGAAACAGTTATGTGGGGACTTATTACATAATTGGTGTGATACACATAATTTATTTTTCGGAAATCTACAGAAAATTTTCAAATTTTCGGAAAAATTCAATAAATTTTTAAAAGTTTTATTTTTTAAATAGAAAAATCCCGATTATTTAATATTTTGCCTAAATTAATGAAAAAATTATTTTTTGTATTTGAATAGCAAATAACAGATTATTAATTACTGAAGTCGTCCTTGTGTTTTGGTCAAAATTGCACGTTTGGTCCTTAACTTTTTTTTGCATTCGGATTGTCTCTGTGGATTTATTTTGTTGCGTTTTTCGTCCATGTGGTTTGATTTTGTTGCATTTTTCATCCCTTACACACATAAAATTAGGGACCAAACATGCAACTTTTACCAAACCATAGGGACGAAAAACGCAACAAAAGCAAACCACATGGACGATCCGAGTGCAAAAAAAAAGTTAGAAACCAAACGTGCAATTTTGACCAAACCACAGGGAAGATTTCAGTAATTTACTCTATAATTTTCTCAAAATACCTGAACTTTTCTATTCAAAAATTTTATATATATAGGACTTTTATGAAACTTTTTTAAAAATTTTAGGATTTTTCTGAATATTACCCTATATTTTTCAAAACGTATATTTAGGTGAAACTTGATAACGTTCTTTTTCAGGCAAAAGCTATTAAAACCAATGCCACCATAAGATCACACGGTGTACGGTGTATATTGCACACTCCGGTATAATGCGGTGTGCGGTTAACACCGCACCGACTCCCATAAAAAAGTATGGTACTCTTGTCGCGAGTTATGGTTTTGCCACAACTTTTGTCTGTTTTTTTTTTAAATATTATTAAATCATTAACATGTTAAAAAATTATAAAAAAAATATATCAACATTTATGGTTTTTAATTCCTTATAAATAAAGTATAATATTGATATCTTTATATATATATATATATATATATATATATATATATATATATATATATATATATATATATATATATATATATATTTGAAATTAAATAAAAGCATGATAAGATATGATATAACACCCATTCTTAAATAACTATTGTCATTATTGTGTGGATATCGTATGATATGAGAATGATAAAGAAAATATGTTGTTTGATAATATATAAATACTTTCAATCTTAAATAACTATTGTCATTAGCACACATTCTCACTAATTAAATCGTTTATAAGGTTATTATACACTTATTATTATTATTCTCATTTCTGTCAGAATGTTGTCAAAATATTTTATTGAATCGTATTCTGTCAGAATGAAAATGAGTGAAAAACGATGTGTAAGAACAAAAATAAATAATAATTAGCAAGAATGTATGAAAATGACGATATTCTTGTAACATTGAACGTATTCGCATTGCTAAACAACTTATTATTTTATTAATTCTTACAACATACGATATCCGCACAATAATTAGTTAGAATAGAATAATCTCTCTCTCTCTCTCTCTCTCTCTCTCTATATATATATATATATATATATATATATATATATATATATATATATATATATATATATATATATTTCAAAAAAAAAAAAAAAAAACAGAAATCGTTTTTTTTTTTACTTTTTAGGTTGCAAACCATCTTAACACCCTTCTTAATGTTGTGACTAAGATTCCATGGTTCTTTTGGTTTTTAAAAAATTTGAGCTAAAAAAATTATGAAGTTTTCAACTAAATATTGGTTCATAAAATCTCTCTCTCTCTCTCTCTCTCTATATATATATATATATATATATATATATATATATATATATATATATATATATATATATATATATATATATATATATAATGATGTTCAATAAAGAAGCATAATTAACAAGGAACCAATCTTGAGATTCTGAAATCATAATGATCAACGGCCAAGGAATAGATATACAGTTGCATATTGGACACACACACCGGATTATACCAAAAAAACTCACATATTTTTAGTTTAAAACTTTTTTAGGCCACATTTTTTATCGAAAAAAATACGAATATACCGTTGTTCTCAATTTTTCGTCATCTTTTTAAAGAGAACAATATTGATATATAAAAAACGATTTTTTTTCGAAATAAACCTATTTCATTTTTGTAAATTTTTATATATTTAAATTTATTTTTATATAAAAAAAACTAAATATACCAAAAATATTAGTTTTTTATACCCTATTAATAAACATCAACACCGACTTAAAAAAAAAAATCTCGATCAGTGTAGATTCACACTGTGAATTTAAACTGTAAATTATTCAATTTTTAACAGTCATAATGTGAAAAACTCGATTAGTTCAGATTTACATTGTGAATCTGACTTACTATTATGTACACTGAATGTGAATCTGACAATGTTACAATGTGAATCTGAACAAGTTTATAATATGAATATGAACATATTAACAATATATATCTAAACTGAAATATTGTTTTTTTTTAAAATATGAATATAAATCTATTTTTAAAAAGTACAAAAGACTATGAATGTTGATATAATTATTAATTTTTTTTTTCTATAAAAAATAAACCTTAACCTTTCAATAAAGAACACGTAGTACGTTTCTTCGAAAAAAAAAAAGTTTATTTTAATAAATTATCATGGATCTCTATGGAAAAAAAATGAAATTTTTTTTAACAACGGTACATTCATTTTTTTTCGATAAAAAACACGACTTAATAAAAAAAAAATTTAACGAAAAAAAAAAAAAAGAAGTGAGTTTTGTTATAATTTGATTCATGTGCGTCCATTGTAAAAGTCTACAGCCATTCCTTTTGTCGTTGATCACTTTAAATTTCGACGCATTGAATTAGTTTCTTGATTAATAATGGTTTTCAATTGAACTTATATATATATATATATATATATATATATATATATATATATATATATATATATATATATATATATATATGGGTAAATTACACCATTAGTCCATCGTGCATATGTCAAAATCCATGTTTAGTCTCTATTTTCTAAAATTAACTCGGATGGTCCCTGGTTTTGTTTTTTCTTACATGCTAAGTCCCTATTGACATAAAATGACTATTTTGCCCTTCAAATTTTCTTTTTCAATTTTATTTTGTTTATTTATCATTTTTAGATTGAAAAAAAAAAAGAAAAATAAAATAAGTATCTACATCCCCAACCTATCCTTCCCCTTCCCTTCCCCAGCTCGTCTCCCTCCTTCTCACCACTTCTTCCTCTATATCGATCCTACCACTTACATCAGTAAAGAACATCACCACCGATCAACACTAACACCGCCACTGGTCGATGCCATCACCACCATAGCTCTTCTTCACAAACTTCCCTTCTAAAACCTATTTTAAACCGTATCTGTACTTTGATTTTCATAGATGATAATGGAGTTTGAGGGGTTAAAACAGGAGCAAAAACCACAGGAAGAGGAGATTTTAGGTATTAACAAAAGACTTGAAGCGACGAAGTAGCAACCAGAACAAATTATGGGGGTTCTTTAAAGTAGCTATTAGAATTATCCGAAGCACTCTTTGATATCAAAATCCAAGCAACAGAAACCGGTGATGGATATGAAGAAATCAACGCATTGATAGCGACGTATTGAATTACTTTTCGTTCTCCATCTTTTGGCAGACGTGTGTAAGATTTGAGGCGAGATTCTTTCTCCTCTCCTCGAGATCCTCTACCTATGATGGCGATGGAGGCTGGAATCAGAGCAAGAAGGTTTATCGAGCATTAGAAGTGAAACCCTAGGCAACGACGACGGTGATATCCCCCAAATGTCGGCACCAGAAAACCATATGGGATCTTTACGGTTTTGTGTAGCTTAAGTTATAGTTTAGATTTTGAAAGCGAAACTAAAAATATTGTCGGAGAAGATGACCACCAATAAGAACCAGCAACACACTAAAGTGGGTAGATGGGTTGGGTAAGTAAAGGGGGAGGAGTGGTGGTGAATATTCCGGTGATGTTACGTAGAGAGAGAGAGAGAGAGAGAGAGAGAGAGATTTAAAAAAGAGAGGCCATATTTTTTTAATTAAAAATAATAATAACATTAAATTATTTGGAAAAGAAGTAGATAAAGGGTATTATGGTCATTTTAGATCTGTCAAGGACTACATGCACAACAAAAATGGATATCAGGGACCAAAAGTGCAAGTTTTATGCAAACGAGGAACGGTCCGAGTTAATTTTTAAAAATAAGGACTAAACACGCTTTCTAACATTTACATGACGGACGATTAGTGTAAATTACCCTATATATATATATATATATATATATATATATATATATATATATATATATATATATATATATATATATATATATATATATATATATATATATATATATATATATATACACACGGTTTAACCACATAAAATTCATACATCTTTTATAAACATGAAAAAGACTTATGTACATAATTTTGTTAGGATTTGAACCTATATAATTTTCATAAGATATTATACTTAGGTCATATATATATATATATATATATATATATATATATATATATATATATATATATATATATATATATATATATATATATATATATATATATATATATATATATATATATATAAACTAGTAGGAGTGAGGGTTTCTAGAAGAATAGAGTAGGAAGTTGGTTAAAAGATGAAAAGCGAAAGTTGGAGTATGGTTGTGGTTGTTTGTGGGCTTTGGTTCACCTTCCACTTTTCTTTCCCCATCCAACCTTGTGGTGCAAGTTTAGGCACAAGTAGGGTTTACAATTGGGGAGGTTGGTTCACCTTTTTCTTGTTATTTCCCCTCAATCTGCACATTACTTGTCACCCACCACATACTTCTGTCTCTCTCTCTCTCTTTATATATATATATATATATATATATATATATATATATATATATATATATATATATATATATATATATATATATATATATATATATATATATATATATATATATATATATATATATATATATATATATATATATATATATATAATAAATTAGTTTATACTGAAAACAAATTGTCGGTATGCATCATGATCTTTGGGGCTTGTTCTTCGACTTGATTGAAAAGAGGGAAATGGATGTGAATCGACTGAATTCGTTATTCATGTGTTTTGTGTTGCCAACCTTATCAACTCTAAAGCTTCAGCACCTATAAGAATGCAAATATATATATATATATATATATATATATATATATATATATATATATATATATATATATATATATATATATATATATATATATATATATATACTAGCAGTGTACCCGCGTAAAACGGCGGTGCGTGTAAATTTTTTCGGTGATATGTTTCCTCTACAAAAATGTTATGTTACAAAAGAAAGTACATGTTGAAGACAAAATAATCAAACTATGGTGTTATTTGGGAGATGAAGTCATTTTTTGTTCCTGAACGGTGGGCTTTATAGCAGAGGAGGAAACAAAGAGGTATATGCGATTGGAGGGATATTTGAATCTACATGCTAAATTTAAGGATATCTAAAAGGGTTCAAAATTTGAATGAATCCGGGACTTGAATGAACCATATCAAATTGGTGAGAAATATAAGGAGATTTGATGATAAATTTTTGAATTCAAAATGTGGTTAAAATTTAATATTATTTTATTAATGGTTACTTGTACTATCAGCTTCATCATTTGGACGTCTTAAAAAAATATTATTATTATAATCAATCTATTTTTAGAAATAGTTAGATTTCTTTTATAAGATAGTATATATATATATATATATATATATATATATATATATATATATATATTATAAAAATGTATAAAACAAATACTTAGAAACTACAAATCTTTTTTATGATTTTATATTCTGAAAAATCGCAGCTTTTTTTTTTGTTATAAATTCGCCGAAAAAAATTAAGAAATGGATTTTTTTTTTTTTGATTATTTTTATTTTTTTGGTTTTTTTTTTTTTTTAAATATTTCAGCGACCTTATATAAAAAGTTGTGATTAAAAAGAAAAAAGAATTGTCATCTCAATGTAATTTTTTATGTATTTTTATGATTTTTATGGTTTTTTAGAGTTTTTTGTTATATATATATATATATATATATATATATATATATATATATATATATATATATATATATATATATATATATATATATATATATATATATATATATAACTTGGTCCAATTTAAATTTGAATAACTAACGCAAATTATAAGTTGAATACCAAGATAAGTAAGATACAATTTGACAAAGAGAATCTCAAATTTTTTGAGCTTAATACTATTGAATCGTTTACATGACAAGTTCTTGAATTGTCCTCAAAAAAAAAAAAAAATATTTTTATTAATATATTAGATGTAAGACATGTGTATTATATAAGTTGATTAAGAAAAGATTATATATATTATCAATTGCTAAAATAGTGGTGAACAGAAAACTTTTGTATTTCTTATTTGTGCCCCTTTATTTCCCTCATTTCCTACTTTCGCCACATACACTTTTGTTTTAAAAGCTTATATTTTTTTTATTCATGTCGCCTTCAAATTTGGGCAAGGCTTATCCATGGGTGTTGCAGATAAATATATGGAGGGTGGAAGTGCTGATAAAATAATGAGAGTTGAAGAAGGACAAGAGCGATTTGGCGGTGGTTGAGATGGAGGTGAAAGAGTATTCGAATGGTGCCCAAATCAGATGCCGAGGAAACACCGGTGGCAGTGGTCACTGTCGACCCGTCGTCGGAAGCTACCAGAGAACTATATGTTGGTAACATCCCTCACACAACAAACAATGACGAGCTCTAGAAGGTTTTTGAAGAACATGGTGCCGTTGAAAAAGTTGAGGTATATCAATTTGGTCAATGGATGGTGGTTAGATTCTTTTCCTATTGCTCAATCGGCTATGCGTATTAAACCCTAACCCTCCTTTCACTTCATTTTCTTCCTCTTTTTTTGATGTAAATAAATATGGCATAAAATTTGTGCTTTCATATGTTTTTTGTAGGATTCAAAGAATTGTCTCTACCATCTACTACTTTTATCTACCGTTTTCAACAGATATCAGTGAAGCAAGAGATGTTTTTTATTAATTATTTTGTATTTTTTTTTTAATTTTTCTGCTTTCGTTCCATTTTAAGACAATATATGCATCTCCTGGGCTTCTGTTTTAACTTACTTCATTACACTTTGTGAACCATTGACCTGATTTACCTTTTGTTTACTTTAATTTTTTTTTTGTGCATTAACTATTCACACACAGTTAGTTGTGTAAACTAAGAAAATGATAAAGTACAAAGACTTGAAATCCTCTGAAAATTTAATGGTTGAGACACAGGGATCGTTACTTATGAAGCTGAATCCCTTGATGAAATAGCTGCAAGAGAACTTGGATTCCAATTTTATAAACAATTGTTTCTTTTATCGAGTTGGATCCTATGTCCAAGAAAAAGTCGAAATCTAATATTTTTATTTCTTCCTTTTTACCCTTTTCTAAATTTTGGTATCAAATCTTGATAAAATTCTAAAAAATTGTAAATCAATAATCTTTATATTGTTTATTTGCAGGACATATGATGTTCTTGAGTTCAACAGTGCAAGTAAAAGAATGTCTGTTATTGGTCATGAGGAATTCGGAAATCATCTTTTACTCTATAAAGGTGCTAATATGTAGAAAGAAAACTATTCAAAATAAATCAATCTTGATTTCTTTTTGGTTATAGTTATTAACATTGTGATTATTGTTTTTACAGTGTTATGTTTGATGGATTTGCAAAAAAAAACATGAGCCAATTTGAAGAAAATGCAAAACAACATGTGAATGAGAAGATTTGTCGGAGTTGATGTAACCGAAGCTCAAAAGATTTGGAGAACATTTCAAGCCATCGGTATATCGCATGTTCTTATGTTTCTTCTACTGTTGTCATTGAGATTCAGGTAATTTTTTTATTTATGTTATTTTTCATAGATTTAATTATACATTGTTATTCAATTTTCATGAAAGATGAGAACTTGCATACAAATATTCTTAGTTGCGTTTTCTTACTTTTTGCTTACACTTTTGGTTTGCATTTACTCGTCAAGGCAGCAGCAGGTAAGGCCATACTATTGATACTATGGAGTTATTACTGCTGATGGAGGTGATTTCATCCCAAAGAGGGTACGACTATAATTTGGCTAGAACAAAAGCCTAACAAGCAGGTGGTATATATATATATATATATATATATATATATATATATATATATATATATATATATATATATATATATATGATTTTTATAATTTTTTCCCAGCTTGGAGGAGGTTTGAAGGTAGAGAATGGCTTGAGAAGTTGTGGAAGGCAGATGGTCTGAAAAAATCGTATCCCGGTAGGTATTCTCTCATTTATGAAAATAACTGAAATACCCTTAGCCCACTAGTATGATGTGTTGTGTATAAATTATAAAATTGAAATTATGATCTGGTGGAGCGTACGGTTCTTTGGGGACTTGGTTATTGCTTTATTTTATCCGAATTTTATTATTTTCAACAATTATTTAAATTTTAAAATTTTGTAATTTGAATATATCGAATTTGAAATCATCAATTTGCTTTGTTTTATTGAAACAGTGAATGCTTCGATGACTTTGCATGGGTCTGTATTCTTTAACTTTAAATTTTTATAACTTTTTTATATTTATTTACCAAAAAGTAAATAATTTTAAAAATTACATTTTCCCACAAGATTTATTATCTTTCTTGCTATCATTTGGATCCTACAAGAAAAAACACAGCCCGCATCCTTCGTTATGTCATTTTGTTCATTGGTATGATTTATAAATATGATCTTATATTAGTCTTCCCGTTTTGACCTTTTTAGGAAATGACAATTTTGCCATTTTATTCACAAGTGTCATGAACAATTTGTTTTTGGATTATGGTAAGTACACATTCTTTACTCATCAAAACTCTCATTTTTAGGTAGTTTCTATGGAAATCAAGGTCGCTATCATTTGATATTACTCTTTGCAAATTAGTTATGGACAGTCTTGACTCTTATTGGTTCTTTTTTTTTTAAAGTCTCAGAGAAAGTTATAAAAACGTTCGCCAGGATTTGAATGAAATTTTTTTGGGGTGTTGATTTAGATAATAGAAAACTAACATAGATTAAAAAATAAAATGACTCAGTACCAATGGCGCGCATGATTCACATCTAGTTAAATATTAAAGCATAATTTTTTTTAAAAAAAAATATGACACAAAAACCAAAAAACATATTAATTACAATTTAATATCACATTTATTTTATTTAATACTTTCCGTATATAAATAAAAGTATTGTGTAATTTTTTGATTTTAAAATATGAAAAAAAAAAAATAGAACTTGACATGTCAGTTGTGCATTGACATGTGGGAAATTATATATATATATATATATATATATATATATATATATATATATATATATATATATATATATATATATTCAATTGAAGAATAAAAATTGAACATGAACAAACTATTTTCAGTTTATTAATTATTTTTGTCGCAAAACGTATTGTTATACCAACATGACCGAGATATGTATGTCCTTATGTGAATACAAATGTAACTAGATTTATATATAAATCTACCACCTTCAATCTTCTATAACGCCACCACCTTCACTACCTTTGAAACCACCTTTGTCACATCACCACCACCTCCTCCACAATCGTCATTGTCATCTTAAGTGTTACCAAAACCTTTGTCATCTATCGACACCAACACCGACGGTACCACCACCTTCACTACCTCTACTTTCTTTATCTCCGCCATTCCCACCCCCACCAACGCCACTGCTATCTCTGTCATCAACACCAACTCCGCCCTAACCACAATATTTATCTATGAATAATCAATTGTGAACATACACGTACTTATTTATATATGAATAAGTATATACTTATTCATATATGAATATACATACTTATTCATATATGAATATACGTATTTATATATGCATATTATATATTTTGTCGTTCAGGTACAGTTAGAATGCACATATCAACCACCAAATATGATGATGTATATTTTATAGTTGGATGTATATTACTAGATTATAACAAAAATATCTATTTCATTTTTTCATTTATTTATTTATTTATTTTTAAGCCTTATTTTTTTAGCAAAAATATTAAATTTGCAAAACAAAATTCTCAACTTTCTCTATCTCTCTCCCTTTTATGTGTGTTTATATATATATATATATATATATATATATATATATATATATATATATATATATATATATATATATATATATATATATATATATATTGTTAGTTTTAAATAATATCTATCAAAAGCCAAGGAACCAACGTTGAGCGTCGGAATTCAAACGATCGACAATCAAAGACGAGGATACATATATATTAATTAATTGGATGTGCATGTATCGGATTATACCAAATAACTGACTTCATTTTTTAAGCTTTATTTTCTATAAAAAAAAAAACTAAATATATTAAATTTTATAATTTTTGTCCTTTATCAGTTAATATCCATATCGATATATGAAATTTGTAGTTTTTTATATAGATGTTGTTCAATAGATATCCATAATGATATATGAAATTTGTATCTTTTTTACATTGATCTTGTTTATCTAGACACTCTGAATTTGAACTATATATAATTATATTTCTTCCATTAAAAATGCAAATCTCATTTTCTATAGGACAATCATTCATAAATTAATTTGATGAGATTTACAAATTAATTAAATTACATTTAGAATTGAGTACAAATAAATATTCAATTTTTACATATGAATCGTGCACTATCCTTTATTGATTCAATCACAAATAAATGACTGATGTTATGGTCATGCATTTTTAATAATAACATTGAACGGTACACATTCAAACATAAACTAACTTTAAATATAATTATTTAATCATTTTCAATAATCCATATAACAAATAATAGCTAGTTAACCATTTCTCATAAAGAGATCATTTATTTGAAAACATTTGTCTTTTAATACATTTATTTACTCATTTTTTAAAAAAGAGTCTGTTGCTAGCTAACATTTACTACCTTTCAAACAAGAAATATTCTTAAGTATTTCACATAAAATTATATTAATGTGTTAAGTATCTAGAAAATTCATTTATAATCACTTGACCAATTAGTGAAAACTAACTTCTATTTTGATTTCTAGCCTCATGATATCTTTTAGTTCAAGCATTCGTCCAACCTATTTGGACAAAACATCATGTTCCTTAGAACTTGTATTGATACGCTTAAGAGCTTATTTATTATATTTATTATCGTGACCTTTTCCTGGTCACTAAGAGAATTGGGTAACCATTTGTTACCAAATCACTAACCTCCTCAATCCCATTACTAAACGGCTTAACTATGTAAGTGTGAAACCTGTTTCCATGAGATGTACTATTACAAGATATATAATTGATAGTTTTATAGGTTATAAATCAATACATGAGGCTAAACTAACTTAATCCTTAAGTTCAAATGCAACCTATTTGGATCTAAGCTTTCTCTATTGATAACAACAATCTATGAATACCAAGGACCCTAAGGTAACCTATTATTATTATTATTGAAAATAACTAGGGATTAGGGTTGACTACCTTTTAATTATTATAGCAAATAATCAAAACAGTTACTTTTTTCAAATGCCTTGGAAAGCAAACAACAAAAACTTGATGCCTCTAATGTTTTGTACCCAAACCCTAGTAACAAAATGAATTGAAAGAAGGGGAAAAGGGATGAAATTTTTAGCTATCTTCATGGATTAGGAGTGGACAAAGATTAATAGGAAACGGGTCCTATTTATAGGTAAACTAAGGAACCCTGAAAACCCTAATTTGAATATAATACTGTTATTTCAAATTAAGTAATTATCTAATTCCTTATTTTTCTTTAAGGATTAATCTAGAAACCTTAAATGGCTCTCCAAAATTATCCATGACCCATGGAAGGTTCTGAAATGCCTCTTGTTCAACTATTGAACAACTACAACTTAAGTCTTAACACTTTTAATCAATCCAATTAATCCCAAAATTAATTCCAGTTGATTTTGATTTATTATTAATTAAATGATATTATTTCTAAATAATATATTAACCTTATAACATATTAACAGACTATTTCTTTTTATTTATTAATCACTTAATAAATCAATAAATCATTAAATCAACCTCCCTATCTCCAAATGTCATTTTACTTAATTACTAGTTTTGAAGGCAACCCAAAGAGAAATTTGCTTTTAATACAAGTAGTCACCAATTTAGTTACTGGCTTATACACCTTAATCCAATAATCTTCCACTTGGATAAGTTTGTAACTACAATTGCAAGTGTAACTTATAAATTGAACAACAAAGTGTGCTTTTTGAAGCAATTGTCGAACTCTGATCGAATCAAACATTGGCCTTAAGATAAGTGATCAAATATTCCTTCATTCTTCAAGATATCATATAGACATGAGATATGGATTATAATAAATGTCATTGTCCAAAATTATGTTTCCCATTTTCCTAATTTTTCATGACGTCATTAAACTACTAATTAAACACATCAATTCAGTATTGGCTGGGCCCAACACTATAATGTCAACATCAAATCACCGAGGTCCCCAAATATATCACTTTTCATGTTTGGGAAAAAAAGAACGAATAAACTTCAACATATATACTTTTATCTATTGCTCACCAAATCATACATGACACTTCATTTTATAATATCATGTTACTGATGCGTTTTTGCAATACTAATGTACAACTGACATGTAAATTATAACTTATATACCTCCATTTGAAGAATAAAAGATATTACCATCTTATAATTACTTGTGATATAATCCATGAAGTAATTCTCTGAGTGTGGGTTTATCCAATACTCAAAATCTCCATTTTCTAAGTACTCATGAATATTATAGTAAACCTACTGCAATGTCTAATCTCAATACACAATCTACAATTTATTCATGATAGTTTTAATTCAACACTTACTTCCAAAAGTATGAGCGACTGTGGAATTTGAATAATTAAATCATTTTAGGAAGTAAAACATGCAAAATGAAACACAAGAATAAACAATTAAAAAAGACTGTAACCATACTCATAAATAATTCTCGATTATTCAATCATCAAAATCAATTACATCTATTTTGTTATAGAGTTTGAAACTATCAACTAACTACTAAAACTAACATTGTCTCTTAAGCCAATGCTACTAGCATGCTGGCTGTGTTTAATGCCACTCAGAGCCATTGTAAAAGGATCTGCAAGATTGTCTTTTGATGATACTCGCTTCACTATGAGGTGACCTTCTTCAACCCTATTTCTAATGTAATGGTACTTTCTGTCGATATGATTGGATCTACCATGATCCTTTGGTTCTTTTGTCAAAGCAACCACCCCTTCATTATCAAAAAAAGTTCCATTGGCTCTTGAATGGTCAGGACTACTCTGAGATTGTCGATGAAGTTCTTCAACCAAGCTGCTTCCTTTGATGCCTTACTTTATGCGATGTACTCTTATTAACGAGTAGAATCAATCACCATATCCTGCTAAAAACTTTTCCAAGTCACTGCTCCACTATTTAACACGAACTTTTGGATTAAGGTATCTAAGGTCCTAACTAAATTCTTATAATGTTGATAATAAAAGAAAAGTCCTTTTTGGGTTGCCCTTATAACCAATAAATTTCTTAGCTTGATTATTGGAGAGAGATAAATGCTTAGTGAGTTCCCTAGAGCATACCCCCACACAATCCACATAATCACATAATCCATATTAGCTATATAAGCTACATGAACCACATAATCCATGCATACAAACATATAAGGATGTCGTGGACTCCTCCCAGGGTCTTATACCTACTTACCATTGGCTCCCCCACATGATCTTTACCTAGGAATGTCATGGGCTCCCCCTCATGGTCTTATATCCAACTGCCAGGGGCTCCCCCCCACCCACCCCTAGGGTCTTCCATGCAAATAACATAATAATCAATTATCATATCATATATCACATAAATATCTATCATGCTACATAACTCTTAAATAAACATATAGGGATGCTGTAGACTCCCTCTAGGGTCTTAATCGTATGTGCCATTAGCTCCCCCACATGGTCTTAACTACTTGCTATCGGCTCCCCCACATGGTCTTTACCTAGGAATTCCATGGGCTCCCCGGATGGTCTTATATCCAACTGCCATGGGCTCCCCCGGGGTCTTCACATATCCAGTCATTAAGTACTAGCACATTCTCATATACATGCATACCAGACATAACAATAGTGAATCCAAAATAACACTACAACTATCTAAATGGGTCGGCCATGGTGCCTTCGACCCATTGGTATGGTGAGGAGACTCACCTCTGTCTGGTGAATCTGAAAGTTTCTCGCCTAACAGTCCGTGACCACCTGTGCTGAACAATAACACCATTAACCCAAGGTTAGTGTTGAATATAATCCATTTAAAGAACCTAAGCCCCAAATCCTTTCATAATGGCCTAAAAGTCTCCCATTTCTAATGGGCTCAAAGTCCATGTCCAAAAATCTTTAATGGGCCTCATGGCCCAATAAAGCCCAACCATAGCAATCATTGCCCAAAATAGATAAATGGGCCCACTAACTCAAAACATGACCAAACCCAATGACTGATTAGGGCCCAAAGGGCTTACATGCCCAAAAGAAGTCCAAGTCCATCAGAGTGTGTACGCCCTGCATACAACTCCTGTACGCTTAGCATACTTAGTCCCTAAGTTGTACGCGCTGCGTACACTAAACTACGCCCAACATACAAGCAGATTAAGCACCTTCTTTCATTAAGTTCTTAGTACTTAATGTTCCAATGTCCAATCTTTAGATCTAAGTCCATTAAGACGTCCTAAGGCATAAAGTTGGCAACTTTATGACTTTACATGTTCCATATGCTCCTAACAACCTATTAAGACCTTTCCAAGAGTCTTAATCCAGGCATGAGGTCAAAACACCCATCAAGACTCCATTTTTATCCTATGAATGGACCAAAGGACTTCAAATCTATCCTCCCTAAGCTCTGGAGGTGCTTAAACTCTCAAGAGGTGCCAAGAACACAAAAAGGGACCAAAGAGAAAACCCTAGCTCTAGGAATGAAAATTATGAACAAGGTGAAAGCTTTTTACCTCCTCAAGCTTCCTAAGCTGCTCAAAATGTAAGATCGAGAAACTCTTCCTCGTTCAAGCTTGATTCATCCTCTACCTTATAGCTAACACACCAAAAGGATGGTGTTTGAACACTAACAAGCTCACGAACACACTCTTTAATGATTTTAGGGTTTTCAGAAACATTTGAGGGTGAAAGAGGCTAGTTAGGGTTTGAACATTTTTCACGTACGCCCTATATACCCTTTGGTATACCCAACATATGTGCTGGCCCTCCACGATCATCCATGCAAGGTACGCTAAGCGTACTCCTGAAGTACGCCAAACATACTTAATGGACCATTATGCAATACTTAAAGTTTCAAAGGGTTAAAGGGTAATGCCTGGTTTGAGTGTTACACTTTCTCTTCTCATGATTAGAAAACAGACTTCTGGTAGGTTTTTTTTTTTTTTTTGCAGAGGTACAATGAGTCTTCGATTCCAATCCTTTTCACCCAAAATTTATAACATGGTCACACACAATGACACATGCCTAAGACATTTTTAGTCAAAACGAAATAGGAAATAAGTATGTTAAAACTCTATGCTTATGATTCTAAATCATTTTTCCGTGACGAAGGTGAAACCCCACAATACTCAACTTTATTAATTGATGATGAACATTTTATGTTCAAGGTTTTAATGAAACAATTGTTTCACTGTACCACTTTCAATGTTCAAATTATTATTTCATTCTTGATGTGTGAAATTAATAAAATGTACTTATACGAAGTCAAATTTGCCCAATAGATCCAGATTTTCAAAAAAATTGAAATAAGATTTCCTTTCGAACATATGTTCCTTCTCTTTCGTTACTTCAAATTTTTCCAAACATACTTGTTCTTGACTACACTAGTCATCCAAGTAATTTTGCACAATAATTCACAATTATGTCAAGTTGTGAATTTGTGTAAAAATGTAGCCACCCTTGAACCTATTGAAAAATAGGCCCTTCGATACTTATCAATGAGTTTTTGTATTGTAATTCACGGGATATCGCACAAACACTTCGTCATCTCTCTTGATGTCGAATGAAATATATCTTTTCCCTGAATCTATCTCCTTTTATATAAAAGATTCTTTGATATCACAATACCATTTTTTATATTTTTCTTCTATTATTTTCCTTTGGCACACATATGCACTGAAATCCTTGAGGTTTTGAGTATTACCAACTCGAAACTTAGATTTTGCAAAGTCTGACACATTATTTCATGTATCAATCCCATAAGTGAATGAGCCCAGCCTCCATGCCGAAGGATGGTTCTCTTATGGTAACGAAACTTATTATGGTTATTTTAAGGTTAGAAGAAGCGAAAGTTCCAGTGAATGTGACGGTTCAAAGACTTTAGGAAAAACGTGATCATTACTTTTACACGTGGCAGCTTTTTATGGTGGCGGTTAAGTAACTCATATTGCACATGTAGTTATCTGATTAGACAATGATTTAAATTCAAATTTAACGTCGGTTACTTAAGGAAACTTTTCATTCCAATTCCAAGTTTATGCTCTCAGAATTCTCTCATGAACCCTAACTTTTCATCGCAAAACTTTTTCTCCAAAATTCTCTCAATGGCTGCTAAGCAACAGGTTGTCAATCAATTCAACACTAATGAGAAAGAGGTTTCACAACCGATGATGAAAATTGAACAAACTAATTTGTGGATTAATCCATTGCTTGATGGTTATCCTAAAGAACTACAGATGATCATATTGGTTTTGAACAATTTTATTCTTAATCATGCTTTATCATCAACTTTTTCAATTTCGATGCAATGGCTTTATTTGGTGGCTTCTACTGCTGTGTATAACAAAATGTCGAAGATTATTACATTTCAATTGATGTCCAGTAAAACAAAGAAACAGTTTGCCCATATATTGAATGTACTGTCTATATGTACATTTTAAGATGTTACTAATGAACAGGTCATTCACATGTTCAATGAGATAGGTCATCAATCCACTTTATCAGCTATTAGTCAACTTAAGAAGTCCAGTTTTCCATGTATTTGGAGTTTCTTGTTCGGAATTATTCTTTTGTGTTTAATAGGACGAATTTTAGGGTTATAAAAGGCAAAACTAGAAGTTTAGTCGATTATGGATAGGATATACTATGGAGTTGATGTTGATTATGCATCATTATTATGGGAAGAATTTGGGAATTCTATTTCTCATTCCAAACTAGCATCCGGTATTTTGAGTGCTAGGTTTTGGGGGTTGATTCTAAGGGACGTAAATACTCAAGAAAATATATTGTTTCCTAATGATGTCGAAACAACATATTTGCATCAATGTCGGTTCAAAAGGTCTTGGTGGATGATGGGACAGTATTTCCATCTATTTCTAGGATCTCTGAGCAATACTCAAAATAATTAATCCCACGTATCAGTTATTAATTCAATACCAAGCTGCAATGGATTCTACATCATCTAGTATTCTTCCACCGAGGGCTACATCTTAGGGTGCTAAAGGTACATCGAAATCATCTAAGGGTCAAAAGAAGTACACGAATGTACTCACCAAGACTGGTAAATGGGTAACAAAATTCCCATGGAGAATCTTGTTCCCAGTTTAGCTATAATTACACAAGAAGGTGAACAAGATGCAAAAAATAGCGGTCCAAAAAGAGTTAAAAAGTTATAGTTTACACAAAAAAGAGTTGTGATTCGAGAGGTTTCGTCTCCTAGTTCTCCTACATCGACAAAGAGGAATGCATTGGATGTAGCACACAAGTTAAAGAAGTTAAAGCTAAATCCTTTTGAGGACAATATAGATGATGTTATAGTGGAATCAACAATTGATGGTGATGGAATAGATACTGAAATGGGAGGTTCATTTCATGTGTCACCAGTAAAGCATACCCCTGCCAAATCGACTGTCTAGGAGACAATTATTCGTAATGTCAATGCAGACATATCTAATATGGATGTAACATTGATTCTCGTATACAATAGACCATAATAATCCTTGAACAAATGAAAGTTATACCATCCAGGGTTTCGAATACTGAGTCCTTTATGGAGGACGTCGAAATTACAGACATCATTGTGAACTTATATGATAAGGATCCAAATATCAACATGGAGGAAGGGATGCATAATGTTGAAATAACAACTGTTACCATAAATATTGAAACTTCTATTATTCCTCAACCACAACCAACTTCTCCACCACCTAAATTAGTTGCCCCATCTTCGTATACTACTGCTATTTCTCTAACTTTTGTTGGTATAATGCAAGAACCTATAGCTACACTTTTCTCTTCTCAATCTACAGATCATGAGAAAACCATTACTGAAGCTGAAGCATATGAAGATGATGTCTTGGTTTCCTTTTTTGAGTTGCAATTCAATCCTGATGAAGAAGATATACCTGATTATTTGATCATGTCGGGTAAGCAATTCAAGATTCTAAACATTAAGATGAAAATGATACTTCAATTTTTGGTTGACACTAGAACCAAGAATTCAGTTAGTGGTGTTGAAGTGGAATATATTTTCAAGTCCCAAGAGTCTTGATTTAAAACTTTTATTGAAAATCTTAATAAAAGATATGAACATAGGATGGACACTCAATCAATAAATTTTGATCATTAACTTTCGAAACTTCATGATGCGGCCAAAGAACGTCATGAAATGTTTGAGAAATAACTGTCTGATACAAAGGATTCTCTTGAGCATCTGGTTAATGACCTTTAAAATTTAATATCTAAATAGGTTAAGAAGTTAGATCATAATTACAATATTCTACATAAAATGGTTGATGTTATAGTTGATGCACCTACTTGTATGTGATAACGTTTATTTTATGCATATATTTATGATGTTTTTTTATTATTTTATACCATGTTTTTATATTATTTAGAACTAAAAGATACTTAATATGCTTTGGAATATTCAGTTACAGTTAAAATGGGAGCTAGAATGCAAAAGGAAGAAAATGGAGTTGAAAAGATGCAAAAAGGATATTGCTGGCAGATTGACCCCTCTTTAGTATTTCGGGTATATCTTATGACTCGTAAGACTAATTGGCTAGATTCAAAATGTTTTGAAAACTAGACAAAATTTCCTATGACTTATGTGAGAGCGCATTTTTTCTATTTCCGCATTTATCTTATCCAAAATCGGCCTTGAAGATGAAGCATAAAAGCTGGACGGAAATTCCCTCCAAGTTACTTATTCCCCAAGCATCACTTACCTTATTTTTATTTGCTTAATCCCTAAGCCACCATTAGTTTACTTATTCCAATCCAACTCTAATATTCCATATTAGTTCCATCTCCCTTCAACTATAAATACCCCATATCATTCCACCATTTTCATAATCTATGATATTCCGCTTCGACTTGTGCAACAAGAAAACTTCATAGCTGCCGTTTTTAGGGTCTAGAAGGCGGCCAGAGGGCCGTTAAGCTGATATGGAGCAAAGATCTAAGGAATTGGAGAGTTGATTCATTTCGGTAATCATGTGGTTTGTTATCATGGCCATGTTTAGCATTCCATTGTGATTCCATTATGTGTTTACTTTCTAATTTAGGTGTAAAAAACCTTTTACTTTGAGTTTATGATTAAATAAAACCTTGATTATTGGATTAATTGCTATATTGGATTGTTTGTGTTTAATTTATCTTGACAAGCTTGTTAAAAGATCCTTACATGTTAATGATAATTATTTGCTGTTAATTGCCAAGTAAATTAAGTTGTATGAACATCTGCTTGATTGCTTGTCTCTTATGATTTTGATGACCATCAAGATTATATGTCTAAGAATAACGAATGTGAAACTAGGATTAACTCGGAAATAAGTAAGTTAATGTGTGATCCTTGTGTGATAAACCATCAACAAGAGGTTAATTGAATTAGTAATTTGATTAACTATTATTCCAAGTCTTGCTTGATACGAACTGAACACTAGGAAGCATGTTAGTTTAATCAACTGATCAATGTTTGAATTGACTTGTTTGCTAAAGGATTAGTATTAGTGAACACGAATCTAATCATTTTAGGAATCGGTGAACATGAATAAATGAATTTGTGTATGCAGTTGTCTATGCTTTTAAGGTGTAATTTATCTAAACAAAAGTACCTGAAGAGATTCGTTTAGTTTATCGAGATTTGTTAATTAATTGTTCGTTTGAGATTTAATAAACCATTTCTTTACTGCTTTTATGTGTCTTGTGTAACCTATAATTAAATATTTTAAATTAATTTACTACCGTTCCCCTTGAGTTCGACACCCTTGATTATGAAAGCTATACTATACTCGATCGGGTTCACTGCCTGTAAGGTGTGGTTTAGATGCGATAAATTAGGAATTATAAATAAAAAAACTAGTGCATTAAAAATTCACATCAGTATGATCGAAGATATCACTACTTTCAACAAAGATTATTCACAGGTCTAAAAGTTATGATTGAGAAGGGTGATACTGTGTTTAAGAAAGTTGAAGAATTCTTATCTGACTTTAGAGAGACATTATCGAAATTTTATCTTTCAACTCAATCTTCTATTTTTCAAGAATCCATCTCTGCTATGCTTTCGAATATTGAGTTAAGTATCAAGGCTTAGTTGGCTCCGATCCTAAATATGGAACTTTGACTAACCACTAATGTTAAAAGGTTCTATGCACGTTTCATAAGGGGGAGATAGAGGTGATGTAGTGGTTTGTCGAAGCTTTCTGGTGAAGATTTAGGAGTATTTTTGGGAAAGTCACGTTTATGCAATTTCTAACGAAAATTCAATCGATGCCAGCTATCACAACTTCAACAACAACCACTATAATAGGAAATGCTAAACAATCGAAAGTAAAGAGAACAAGATAAATTTCAATTAATTAAGGAGCTGGAGGTTCGGGTTTTACCCTTATCAAATCCATCACAAATCTTGATCCAAAAGACAAAGGGAAAGTCATTCAAGCTAAAAAAATAGTTGAAGAGAAGAAAATATTACAAGCAATAGAGTTGGGGGAAGCAAAGGCAAATTAACAAAATTCTTAGACAAAGGGAAAATGATCCACCATGTTTTAAAAAGGTGATCTTAACAATCAATGGTATTACGAAATGATTGAAATTGTTGTTCTTGGTAAAAATGATGAATTTTTGAAAAATTCAAAGAAAAGCTATGGCATAGACAAACATAGCCTAATCCACCCCGAAGCATAGGGAACCTCCCCATCACTAGAAGAAAGCCCCAGAGCCTGCCATCCGCCTGGTGTCCATGTTCCTCGTAAGTACGTTGGATCTTCGCTCCATCATGCTTCAGGCCTTGTCACTGATCTCCATTACTTCGTGATGGAGAGTATGAACCTAAATGTTCCAACAGGCCTCTTATGTCTCCCCTTAATAGAGTAAGGTTCATTAATGATCTCTCTAGTTCCTTTCTCTTCGTCTGATCCCTTATCAGAATTCACCTCATGAACTCCTTATGGTTCTTCTTCAACTCTTCTATTGGTGGTTGTAGTGGAGTGGCTATGTCTATCTATGATGTTCATGCGAGAATAGGGGTACATATAGAATTTATGTGGTTAATATAAGTGTTTCTAATGAAATTTTTATGGTGACCTTACCGAGTCCTCTTATAATCACGCAGTATATACAAGTTGTATATAACTAAGACCGAATAGACCTTCAAATAAGTGACCCTACTCTAAGACCACAACCAAACAAGGAACAAGAAGTAGAGCGAAGGTCGTAAATTCTAAGTCTATAATATCTTAATTATATATAACCAAGGGGAAGGAACTTTTATCAATCACGTGAACTGAACTCGCAACCTGCTTGAAAGATTTAGGATGAAGAATTGCATGAAAGCTAAAGTTCCCATGGGGAGTTGGCACACGCTCAAGTCCTTCATTGGATAAGCCTATTTTTAATCTCAAAACATATAGGAGCATTATCAATTCGCTTTTGTACTTAACTGCAAGTAGACAATTCTTGTAGTGTTTCACAATACGTGCAGGAGAATTTTAGGGTTAAATATTTTATTTATATTATTGATCAAGAAATTACTTCTTTAACTACAAGGTTTGAACAATATCATATGATAAAATATTTAGTTTTTTGTTTAATTTAGAAAAATACTTTCAATAGATGATGTAACTCTAAAGTCTTGTTGTAAGTCTCTTGAAACTTCACTCAAGAAATATGAACACTCAGATATTTATGGAAATGACTTATATTTTTTGTTAACAGCTTAATATTAACATTGAATACCATCTAGACAGTAGCTAGAGAAAAAAAGAATACAAATAACCTTAGATCATTGGATTTTAAAGTCACAATGACTAAGTTATAGTATTTCTACTATATCTACCAACAACCCATTGAAAAGAAGTAATAACAATGTTCTCGAAAAGGGAACTCCTAAACATAGGTGGTGAATTAAATATCACATTATTCCTGTATCTCCATATGAACCAAATCATAGTCAACACAATAACATCCAACACCTTCCTCTTCTTGACATTAACCCTAATCGATTCAACCCAATAAAATAACTCCAAAATATTAGAGAAAAGAGGGAAAGAGATTTCCAACCACTTAATCACCTGAATCCATATCTGATTCGCTACATCGCAAGAAACAAACACATCATTCACTTCCTTACTAGCTGACATACACGTAACACACATCACCGAGGGAAAATCGATGATTTTGACATCCAAGTTGTTCCTAGTAGGAAGTCTATCCAAGAGAACACACCAAAGAAGAACATTAACCTTGATCGGAACTAAACAACGCCATCTAGTAGCAATAGAACCAGAAGGAAGGGTACACTTTTCTATATAACACCTAGTACTACCAACTGTAAAGTCTTCATATCTCTCTAGCTCCTACTCCCACCTATCACTGCTATCCGAGAACACCACCTGAGACAACATCCTAATTAATTATGCAAGTTGATCAGCAGAAACACCACCCGTGATATCCATACCCAAGCCCAAAACTAATCATCATTTTGCCATCTATCAGCCACAAAACAATCTTTTTGAGTCTCCAGTGCATAAAGCCTTGGAAATTGAACCATTAAACTCACATTCCATAACCAAACGTCGTGCCAAAACCAAGTACCATTCCTATTCCTCATTGATTTTCGTAAAAAAGAATGGGGCAAAACCGCATCAACATGTAACTTATCCCACATCTTCAATATAGACAACCACACTCCATGACCTCTTGGCATAATATGAGAGGTACCAATAAGCCCTTGAGAATATATACTTCTAATCACCTTAATGCAAATGGAGTTTGTATCAGTATGGAATATCCATTTCCACTTATAAATAAAAGCCAAATTAAAGACCTTCAAGCTACCAATCCCTATATCTGTGTAATTTAACACCAACTCCCACATGACTTAGGAAATTTTCCATACCTTTTCCTCAGCACCCCAGAAAAATCAAGATTTCAAGGATTCAACCATCCTATACACAACCTCAGGAGCCTTGAACAACGACATATAGTAAATACCAAGGCTACCAAGAACAACTTTTGACAGGGTTAATCTGTCACCTACTAAAAGCAACTGAACTTTCCAAGTAGCAATCCATTTCTTAAACTTCAAAATAAAATTACCCCAACTATCAATTCTACCCATATTCACCCCAATAGGAAGACCCATATACGAGAAAGGAATGGAAGCAGAAGAACATCCCATACACGATTTCTACAGATTAATGCATAACCCATAAGCTAAATAATAATAGTTAAGAACCAAAATTAGGTTAGCAATATTTGTTTCCTCCCATTCACCTAAAAATAGAGCATCATCAACATAAAAAATATGAGATACAACCACATGATCATTTCCAATAGAGACACCATGAAACAAACCCTGATTCACCGCATCTTCCAAAGCCATGTGCAGACCTTCCATAACAATAATAAAAAGAAAAGGAGACAAAGTATCTACCAGCTTAAGATCCCTCTATAAAGTGGATTATTGAGTAGCTGGCCCATTAACCATAACTGAAGCACAAGAGGACTCTAATATAGATTTAATCCAGCTAATCAACTTCTGGTTAAACTCATAAACTCCATTAACTTCAAAAGATACTCTCAGCTCACAAATTCGTAAGCTTTATCAAAACTTTAAATATGAAAGCCTTCTTCTTTTTTTGCTTGTACCACTCAAACACTTCATTTACCAATAAAGGGCCACCAAAAATGTGTTTGCCCTTGATAAAAGCAGACTGCTCAGAACCGACAATAATATCAATAACCATCGTCGATCGCTTAGCTAAAAGCTTCGCCATAATATTATAGGCACCCTAATTAGGCTAATAGGCCTATACACTGTAATGCACGTATAATTATATTTCTTTGGGATTAAAGTTAGAAAAGAATAATTACATCCGTATGGGATATAACTAATCTCTGCGAACTACTGAACATACTTGCAAGCATCATTTTTAATAAGATCCCAAAAATGTTTAATGAAAAGAAAAGAAAACCGATCAGGACCTGGGGCACGATCACTCCCAAAAGACTGTACATCAGTCCTAATCTGTTACCCTACTCAATCTGAAAGCATGATCCGAAGAAAGTTTTTTTAATCGAGAGTTAGGGAAAATAACTGAAGCATCATTAAACCGCTTAAATTTATCTTTGAAAAACTTAAGAAATTCATCTTTCACTTGAATGGGATCAGTATCCATGAACCACCACCATTAGTCTCAGCCTTTTGAGAAAGATCATTCATTTTTATCCAAATCAACAAGCTTTTTTTTACAATATCAACTCTAACCATCACCAAATTAGGGTTATTCATGCCGCCGTCAACTTCCTTGTCTATCTCATCTAATTGCTCCAATAAATTCTTCCTGAGACCACAATTTTGATCAAACACGGCCTAGTTCCAAACTGTCAACATTTTTCTATTAAGCCTTTAAGTTTATTTTTAAAGATAATAAACCTATTGGCATTTTGTTCAACATCAAAACCAACAACTGATACTGAGTTAAATTACTTCCACATCTCTTGCCTAAGGAAAAAATGACAACGATTGATATTCTAAAGTTTTTAAAACGTGTTGATTGTTTTCCTATTACATCTATTGCATATAGAATTATGTTGACTATTTATGTTAGTGCGCATCTGTAGAACAGAGTTTTTTAAAATCAAAGAATTTGAAGTGCTATTTATTATCTACAATGACTCAATAACGACTTAATGGATTGACTTTGACGACGATTGGGTGTAATATGTTGGATAAAATTACCTAGGAAGATGTTATTGAAAAGTTTGTTTCAACGAATACTATGAGAATGACTGTTTTCAAGTAGAAACCAATTTCTTTTTTGTGTATTATTTTTAATGAAATTTATTTTTATATATTTGCAATAGAAAATCAAAATTTATCATTTTTTAATTTGCTTAAATTTAATATCTTTCTATTTTAGGGCTTATATATATATATATATATATATATATATATATATATATATATATATATATATATATATATATATATATATATATATATATGTTCAAGTTCATTTGAGACCATTCTAATTTTGTAAGTCCATGAGACCAAATCTAAAAATAATTTTAAAATGCAAAATAAATGGAAAAATCCAAAAATTCTTTTTTTAAATATTATTTTCGGAACTTGAATTAACTAAGAGTTAAAAAAAATAATAAAAAAAATCCAATTTTTTTTTAAAAAATACGTGAAATATTCTAGTAAAATATTACACTGACATATTCTAAAAAATAATTTTAAAATGCAAAATAAATGGAAAAATCTAAAAATTCTTTTTTTAAATATTATTTTCGAAATTTGAATTTACTAAAAAAATAAAAATAAAAATAAATTAAAAAAAATCCCGGTTTTTTTTGAAAAATACATGAAATATTCTAATAGAATATTACACTGTACATATTCTAAAAAATAATTTTAAAATGCAAAATAAATAGAAAAATCCAAAAATTCTTTTTTTAAATATTATTTTGGGAACTTGAATTAACTAAAAAAATAAAAAATAAATAAAAAAATGCGTTTCACTGTCTCACAAAATTAGACCGTTTCACATGAACCTAACTATATATATATATATATATATATATATATATATATATATATATATATATATATATATATATATATATATATATATATATATATATATATATATATATATATGGTCTTCAAAATCTCAAGCTGATCCTGTTCTAATTTTAAGCATGCAATCGACTTGTTGAAAATTAAATTTTATTGTTTTTTTTTTCCTATAAGCTAATTGTTTTTTATCATGAAATTAATGTAGCATACAAAGGTTTTTCTTTACATTTACATTTTAATAGTTAATCTGCCCAGCACCATTGTTCATTTCTTACAAACTCAAATGTTTTTCTATCAGATTCATAAAAACCAATTTTTTTAAAAACCTAATCACTCGATAAACCAATGATAATAAACTTTTCGCCTTTATTTTACAATCTTTAAAGAGATTTAGTATGTTAAAAAGGTAGGAAATAGTTTGACATTATGTTAAAATGAAGATAGCTAACATGTATACCTTGTGCATTGATTGCTTGTCGAATCAACACTCTTTCCATTTTAAACACATGGGAACATATGGTGCAAAATTTGGTACACTTAAAGAGCGAGTGGTTGGTATTACACTAAATGAACCCACAATACCCTAAAATAAAGAAACCAACAAAAAATGAATTGAAAAGGGAAAGAATGTGTGTACTAATTGTTAGGGTAGGTTATGCCTAATTCTATTAAATGAGAAAACCACTCTTGATTATATAACTTCGGATTAGATTTCAGTTAATTAGGGTCGATCAAAACAAATATTAAGTCGGTTTTGGAAAGGAAATATGCCTTACAAAAATATATAAATTATAATAATAATAATAATAAAAAAACCCTAAGAGTATACAGTCTATAAATAATTCTCTATTGCAAAAGGTTAGATTTGAAGTTTTGACACCGACCATTGGTGCGACTAACGATTGTGGCATTGGTAGGCAAGTTAGTAGTTGGATAATTTTATAGTCAGATTAACTTTGATTATACGTAACAATGCATTTTTGGTTTGTAAAAGAAAATTAAAAAAAACTAATTTATATATATTTTTATAATTTTTTTAGAATGACTAAATATAGAATAAAGAAACCCACTAGCAACAAGTTAGAACAAAACACAAACAATTACAATGAGAAATTTGTTGGATTAAGGTGTCTAAAGTCCTAATTAAATCGGTAAAATATTAAAGAATAAATGTAAAGTTCTTTTGTGGTTGTTCTTATAAATAGAAAATGAGAGGGAGATAAATGATTTGTTACTTTATTATTTAATTAATATATTATTTAGAAATAGTAATAATCAATGAAAAGCAAGTAAGAAGTTTAAGAAATCAAGCAATGTGTAATCCACTCTCAGCTGCAATATAAAATATTTAGTAAAGTAAGCCAAATGAAGAAAATATGTATTTCAGCCGATGAAAACCAAGAATTGTTCAAGTGGTTGTTGTAAATTAGTATGTATATATAATTAATTAAAAACAATTAATTTGAAATTAATATTAGGTTAACTATAACTAATTAAAAATGCAAGGGTTGAGTTGTAACTATTCAATAGTCGGACAAAAGAGAGGATCTAGAACCTTTTTATATGGTGGATGGTTTTGAGATCCCAATATATAGTTTTTGAAAGACTCTAACTGATAAAAGGAAACTAGATAATTGCTAGATTATACTATTATTATTTTAAATTCAAATAAAAGGTTTTTGGGACTATCAAACATTGGATTTTCGTCTATGTCATCATCACAAAGAGTTTTTAAAAAGTTTCAAAATTTACCCTTAAGTTTTGGAATTTAAATTATTGATTAAAAAGATTTTATTTGAAATAATTAAATTCTAAATACTAGAGTTTTAAAAGTTTAAAATTCAAACCTTATATTGTTATAATATTAAAATATTAATACTTATATTTATGTACAAGACAAGTCAGTTTTACCGTTAGTAGGCTTGATTCACGAAGCTAATCTATAAGAGGGTATAAGGAAACTGCCTATAAATAAGCAGTTGAATGGGTGTCCACTCTCACCCACGGCTTCCTTGAGTGGTGGAGGGTCGTTATCCGAACGGGTAAGATAGGATAACTAATTCCTCATTAATAAGTATAATGGCCTTATAAAGTAACTAAGTGTTTTCATAAATTCCCAATCTTAATTAGTTTAGGAGAAATGTGAAAATGATGTTATTCCATGAAATTGCACTTTGCAACTTGCCAACTTGTTAGTGAAGCGTGTGTGGCTAACCGTCACACTAATTTGGGACTAACAAGGGAGGAAAAGGGTAGCTTGATGTTTATCAAAGACAAATGGAGCGTGTGTGGCTAACCGGTACATTGATTAGGTGATAAATAACATTCAGAGTAGCAAGCATATCTGCATGGTTTTTCACATTGTAACGACCCAATTTTCAAAAGGAATTTTTCATTTTTGGACTAACCAAAATACTGTCCATAAACCATGAAATCCAAAATACAATTGTTTTCAAAACTCAAATTAAGTACAATTTTATTTCAAATCATCAGAGTGTCCTATAGAAAACACTTGAGAGAGTGCACGTTGCACCATCAAGCCTTACCCTTTCCCTTTGACCAAAAATACCTTGCGGTTAAGAAGTTTTATGCGGATGGATTCGGAGGGATGCATAAAATGAGCATTGTTCAAAAGAAGTGGGCGAGTGTTTATGAGGATTGCTAGTATTTAGAATTAGGGGGTCCTTAGGAAAAAATTTAGACACAAATGCATGTGTTGCGGTCTTGACATAATGGTTGGGTTTGATTGAGATTGTCTTATGTAATATTAGTGTGCTAAAATTCAGTTTTGCTTGGGGGCAAGCAAAAGTGAAGTGTGAGGTATTTTGATATGTGCCTATTTAGCAATATATTTAGTATAGATTTTATTATTTATTGGCTAATTATTTGCAATTTATGGACAAAAGGTACTTAACTGTGTTTAAATTATATTTTTCAGTCCAAAAGATGTGCTTGAGAGCAAAAGGAAGCAGGATATGAAATTGGAAGTTCGGGAGTTGAAATAAAGAAGAAAAATGTTGAAAACAAGAAGAACTCGGCGAGTCGGATCGAAGGTTCGCGAAGCTATAGAAGTCCTTGCCGTACACGGATTTTTAATGAGGGACTCGGCGAGTCGGTACCTTGACTCTACGAGTCAACTCTGTTTCCAGAAAACTATAAATAAAGACTTTAAGACCGAGACCAAAGACTTTTGGAGAACCCTAAGAGGCTAGGCTGCGATTGAGAACACGGTGGAAGCTCTGGGAAGTGAAGAATCAACGCTACGTTCGATTTTAGGGAGGATTAAGGCAATTCTTAGTTTATTCTCACTTAAACCTTTGATTGAATCATGTTTAGACTTATGAATTTCGTTTCTGTGTTTATTGTTACTGCAATTATGAAATAAAACGTTTGTCTTCTATTTAGGGTAGATGATTTTGTGAATATGGATTGGTTTTATGGTTAGGATTAATTTAATTTGGTGATTTTGTTTTGTTAAGCTTGTTAAAGAACCTTATGTGTTAATTACAACTATTTTCAGCTAATTGTCCAGCATATTAAGTTGCATGAACATCTCTTAATTGCTAAGTCGTATGATTTATGTGAAAACATAGTTATATGCCTAGGAATAGTGAACGTGAAACTAGGGTTAACTAGAAAATAGATAAATTAATGTGTGAGCTTGTGTGAAGAACAATCAACAAGAGGTTAATTGAACGACCAACTTAATTAACCATTACAAGTGTTACTTAACCTGAATTAATTAACTAGGGAACTTATTAATTTAGACAACTGGTCACTACTTGAATTAATCTATTTTCTTAGGACTAGTAATAGCGAACGTGAACCTAATCACCTTAATCGGTAGCTAAAGAAAATTAATTCGATACATTTACCATAAAATCAATCATAGGATCAAATGATTCGAACCTAAACAGAAGTCCTCTTTATTATTTGAATTTAGTTGCACTTTAATTGTTTAGCTGTTAACTGTTTTCTTTAAGTGTTAGTTGAGTATTTAAGTTTCTAGTCTTGCAAAACTAGAGAAAACCCTTCTTTTAATTACTTGCTTTTATTTAGATAACCCTAGTAATTAGTTTAATTTCCATTCCATGAGTTCGATACCCTACTTATTTAACTATACCACAATTGATAAGTTCACTGTCTTTGTGTGTTTAAATTTCATCTTAAAAGTAGGACTAAAACACGGTTTATATACACATCATACATCCATTTTGGTGACAAAAATGGTAGTTAGAAAGGTGGTTATAAGACACAACCGAATCTTACATCATAATAATGTCCCCACTTGTTTTGACGGGAAAATAAGTATCCATACTCTTTCATATATACAAATCTATTTAGGTTTCGGGGTGCTTCCCCAAGCTTCACAATGGTCTCTGCCCCCTTAGACCCCCGTCAGAGCGTTGCATCCGGACCCCCGTATTCCCCGGTTCATATTTATCACTTCAAGTATGCACCCGCACCTGTGGTCTCGATGAGTAAATATAATTCAGTCTATCTCAATATTAATAATAATTAAACTAAATATTTTAATAAAACTAAAGTTATCATTACAAAATAAATAAATAAAAGTTTTTATGGTTCCTGATCATTCTTATGTGTCGAATAATATTAACATTTTAACCGTTAGTAATGATTTATATTTATTAATGTGTTTTAAGTTGAACCAATTAAGATACTTTGTGTTAAAATTTAGATTTAGATAGCTTAATATAAGACCATTGAAAATTAATAACGGTAAGATTAGTAGTTTTTTAAACAACAAACAAAATGTATAGTTCAAACTCTTTCTGTATTCATGGGCAACTAGAATCATTTATTTATGCATTCATGAATTTGGTGTCCACAATTACGAAAGTTAGTACCTAGTAGCCCCAGCGTATGACACTACCAACCTTATTTATTTTGTAGGTAGTTCTGTTTTATCTTTATTCTATCAAAAGTAGTGGTTCATCACGTCTTCAAAATACGTTTTGGGTTAAACAGTTGTACGAATTAAAGGTGAGTACACTATATAATTATGGTGAGAGCCACCTAAGTTAAGTAGGTTGTGGATATCATGTACTTTGGTATTTTGTAGTGTTGTCTTCTTCTTTAGTCTTTAGACTTTACCTACCTCTTTTGCTTCTTGTTTCTTTCAGGTTTCCATGTGCAAAACTTTATCTCAAGAATTCCACTCTTATGCTTACTGGATCGTGATTATTTGGTGTTTTTATATCTTTGAAAAGATAACATTACCATATATATATATATATATATATATATATATATATATATATATATATATATATAAGGCTTAAGGAATATGTGGCTGTTATGTACCTAATATTAGGTATAGAATCATCAAAAACTACATAATTTTAACAAAATTTAATCAAATATCTCTATCATATTTCTTGTATCCTCTATTAGAGTTTATAATTGGCTTTGTATATTTTTTTCATGGAGTTTTATAAGTTTAATTTTTGCACCACAAACCCTATATAAAAATATTTTATCAACTACATGTGGCTCAGTATATTGAAATTTATTACAGAAAACTATAATGAAAGATTGCAATTGTTCATTAGAAAGTCGATAAACCGCTTCACATAATCCGTCAAAAGAAAAAAAAAACAAACAAACAAACAATGCAAGTATATACAAGGTAGGTGTCGAAGGAAGTTATTAAGTTTCTACTAGAGATTTAATAAAAAAAATACATTCGAAATACATAGATGTTGGAAATAAATTACAAAATAAACAATCATATGAGTTCAAAAGCAATAGGAAGAAGTTAACTGTGAAAGAAAATAATGTGAGACGGCCTAATTTTATGAGACCGTGAGACGCGATACTAGTCATTCTTTTGATAGGTAAAACAAAAAACATTTTTGAAGTGAAAAATAATTGAAAATTTTAAAAAAATATATTTTCAAATATTATTTTCGGAATTTATACTTTTCAAAAAAAATTAAAAAAAGAAAATAAAATACATTTTTTTACATATTCTAGTAGAATAAATAGAATATTCTAAATATCTGAGAAATCTAGTATAATATTCTAACATTCTAAAAATCACATTACAATATTTACAGTGTAATATTGTATATTAGAATATTTCACGTATTAAAAAAAAAAAAAAAAAACTCAATTTTGAAATCTTTTTGAACAATTCTTTTACTATTGTTCCTCCATCGCCAGCAAGCAAGCAAGCGTCTTTTCAGGCTATCTTGTTGCTTTTACCATATGTATAGCAACTTATTTGTTTCCATTACGATGAAAAATCCCATATCAATCATGTAATGTAAGCAGACACTTTTGTTCATCGACCCAAATACTTTTAAGAATCATGTGGCGTGGTTTATAAAGGTATTACGTTAGTAGTGAATAATAAGAGAATCTGGTTCAATGTCCTTTCTATTACAAGTTCTTTGATGTTACATGTAACAAGAAATAACCCACTCGCATACCCTAAAATTGTGGTGAATTTGACATGTTAGTAAATAATTATTTATAAGGAATAAATAAACGTGTGATTACATAACATTAATATAGCTTGTATTTTATTTTTTATTTGTTTAAAAAAAATAAGTAACAATAATAAGAAGTTCAATTATCGAGTTAGATCTAATTACATTTGTTAATTGAATCTGATCTGATTGGGTAAAACTAGTCTCTTACTACACGATAAGAAACTATAAAAGTGAATCAAAAACTTCTAATTATGATATCATATATATATTCACCTTTTAACAAATCCGAAGTTTGGAAAGTAATTATTTTTGGTGGGGGAAAAATACGAATAAGTGTGAGAAAAAGTTAGAAAAGGGAGTTGAATGTACCAAACACACAGTACCAAAAAAGGAAACGCCAATTGCATGAGTTTAGGAGGGTTAGGTAGATAATGTATAGAAGTTGGCAGATTCAATTATTTGCACATGTCCCAACACCACCGCAAAAATACCTAATCAATCCTACCCAAATCCCATACAACCCTCCAAAATGCATCAATTTTTATTATTTTCGTAACTTTATTATTGTAAACAACCCTTGTACGTTACGCACCCACCCTTGTACATTGTTCTTGATAGCTTACACTTTTTGCCAAATTAAATCAATGAATATTAGGCTGGTTTTTCTTTAAGTAAATCTTACTTAACTTCAAATGAACTAAAGGAGAAAAAAAAAAAGAACAGGAAAAGGATAAAGAAAAGTCGAGGTGGAGAAATAGAAAAACTTATAAATAAAATAAATCAACAAGCATGTGATGAGATCCGAAACTTAATTATTTTTTATTGATCCAAGTCCAACACAATGGAATTTAAGTTCGTATGTTGTGGAGGGCTCCATTATTTATAGGGTATTTATTATTAATTAATCAAACCGAAAGTCAAATTGTCTCTGGGGTTTTTTAAACATAAATAATGGTAAACACAATATATATATATATATATATATATATATATATATATATATATATGTTGAGGTAAATAAATCCAGGGAAACAAATGTTATAACTTGTATCCCATGCAGTGAAAGTTGTACCACTGAGTCACCGACTTCACTTGGACTTTTTGCGGACTTCATAGACGTAACTGAGAATAACCACCGCAGCAGTAACGATAACACCGACAGCGCTTTGGGCCAATACGACGCCGTCCTTAACTTTTTTGGCGGAAGTTGGTGCGAAGCCTAATTCCGAGAGTTTCTTGTGTGAAATTGCATAATCATTAAAGAATGCATCTTCGTCCTGAACAAACAATTATTACTAACGTTCAATAATTTAGGATAACATGGGGGAACGTAAAATTATAGTAAGGTTCGGTTTTTAATTATATAATAACGGAAAGGACGCGTAAATGTACCAGATTAGAAATAATAGTGTAGTAGTGTACAGCTATTGGTTTGAGATAGAATCTAATCTAAGGCATGTTCCATTGTTAGTTTTATATGAGTAACATTGTACCACAATCTGTGATCTGTGTGAGGTTGTTGGCGCAGGTTGTTTATTTATTTGAATATGAATATGTTTTAAGAATGAGAAGAGACGAGAAGGGGTCCCAACTGTCAAAACCAATAATCTAAGGTAGTCCAGCTTAAAACCAATCACACAACTGTCTTTTTAGTGACTTTAATGTTTGTTTGTTTATATGTTCCCATTTTAGTTGTTATGGGTAGGTTCCTACCACGTGAGGAGGGGGGACTGCTTATATCATATGTACAAGTACAATATTGATGCCTTAAGTAATAATAGCCGTCCAAATTATAGTCAAACCATTAAAAAAAAATTGATATATATTTTCAAAAGTTACATATTTGACATTATTAATATACAGGGCGTAATGGAAAGTAGTGATCTTTTAGGTCCAATTAGTCGATTTGTAATATAAAAGAAAGAAACAGATGAATAGCAATTACATATCAACTTCCAACAGTTTCTCTCTAAGCAAATTTCGTATCTACCTTACTAGTACTTTTCAGTAAATGCATCAAGGACAAATAGTAATGGCTCACATAAAGGATAATAAATAAATAAAAAAGATGATATATAATTGAAATGTCTTAGTTACTTGTGTTATTCTCTACCCGGTGGATAAAAGATTAAAGTTTACTTGGGATGACATTTGGTTATTATATAATATAATAATAATTTCACAATTTACCTTTGCATAGAGCTCAACATAAGGGCGGAATGCGGGGTCATCCAGCAATGCGATGTCTGTAGGAAGTTTCAAAAGCCCCTCTGATTCGCCTTTCAGAAGCTCCCTGGTCCCGCAGAATCAGGGAAATTAAGGACATGTTAAAAAAAAGTAATTATATTATTACAGATACAGAAAGGGAATGAAGTATTACACAAAATATGAGTTATCAAATTTCAGTGGATCCCTGGTCCAAGGGCCATCAAAGCCTGATCTATCTGCATGTGCTTTCCCCTGTAGCAAGAAAGAAGCAAAATGATGAAGATGTTTATGTGTGTAACGAGTAATGAGTGGGCAGTTACCAGAGTGTGTCCTCCTGAGAGGGCCACAATATCCTTGTCGGATAAACCCATACGATAAAATATGTCCCTCAAGTGTGGTGCACCTACAAACAACTTCAGTTAATTAAACCAATATAACTGTTTCATTACTGTGAAACATGAGGGACCACCTTACAGATGATGAAAAACATGCGTGTTTGTAAATTTCAGTAATAAGGTATTTACTTCTACTATTATCATAGCATGTTTATGTATCTAATCCTTCCTTACTACGCTCCCTACTGAAATTGTACCAAAGACATTTCATCTAAGTTGTATTGATTTGTAACACTTCCCTTCCAACGTTGTCCTCACTCCTCCAAGTGTCCAACCTACCATTTAGCTCATTCCTAGTTTCTACCACCCATACAATGCCATGATGCCATTGGCAAAAAGCATACACCATGGCATCATAGTTGTCAAACTTGTACAAGTCATGAGTCGGGTCATTTCAAACACAAAAAATGCTGACTCGGTAGTATGACTCGATATGGAGTGTGACTTGGTACAAAAATCAAGAGTCGATGACTCGTAGAGAGTACGAGTCGAGCCAACTCATGGCTCGGTTGAGCCATAAGTCATGATTGAAAACCGACCGCTAATACGAAAAAACAAACAAACAGGTCGTGAGTTAACGTTCTCTCATCCAACTTTATTTTTGATGGACGGAATATCAATAATTTTTTAGACATCTCACCTGATAAAAGATCTTCAATTTTGAAAACCCAAAGAAATTTGTAAGAAATGTATATGAGAAAGAGAGAGCTAAGAGAGAGTTTTTGGAGAAAGAGAGACAGAGTCGACAGCTTCTAGAAAACGATGCCTAATTTTTGAAACCCTAAACACATTTTTCTTTATAGTTTATACATCAACTTTTGCAACAAACTTGTCATCTATCTTATTAGCCATTGCTCCATTTTCTTTAACACTCCGGCGTACAAAGTAATTTGAACACATTTTTATGGTCCTAACTAGCAAACTGTTGGAGAAAGCCATTGAAGACAAAAGGGATTACCATGGGAATATTGTGCAGAAATGTAAAACCTTTTTATTAATCACAAATCAATAAATTCTGGTGCATTGAATACATATTTATACACACTACAAAATATCCTTTGTACTCCTTTAAGACACCAATTCAAAAGCACCGATTCAAAACACCCAGTCAAGGCATCAATTCCAATTTAGTAACTGCCATAACTACTACTAAATAATGTACTTGATGTGCATCGACCAAATTGCCCCTGTCTAGCTTATATCCTTCAACACAAACTGGTAATATTTTAGTAAATGTGTTAATATTCAATAAATTGTAACATTCATTTTCCTGGACGAATCGAATTAGGGTTCCAAGGAGTCAAAAGGTTGGGTTTTGGAGAGAAAGAAGCCTCGCGACGTGAGATGGGTTGCATGAAGACTTTTATCCGGGACTGATCTCACAACATGAGACATGGAGCTCACGACGTGAGAGCTGATGCAGCCCAAGCCCATGATCATTTTAGCTTTTCCTTCGTATTTAAGCATCTCTAACCTTATTCTAGGGTTTCTCATCACCCTCAAACCCTCTTTCACCTCAGAAAAACCCTAGTCCCCATCCTTGCTTGATCTTTGGTGGTTTTAGAGCTTTTCTTGGTGTGGAAGAAGAAGAAAAGAAGAAGAGAGTGGTCTTATGTTGAAGCTTGCAAGGAATCATCATCACCTTACATTGTTTCTAGACCATTGTAAGTGATAAAGTTTCTATCTTTATGGTTATATGAGGCTAGATCTAAGTATTGTCCCACTTTTCTCCTTGTTTGAGCATGATGAATGAATGGAAACCATAAAGTTGGCAACTTTATGGTTTATGAGAGCCTTATGAGTGTTTTAGAGTTCAGATCTAGAGAAAGATTGAGTTTTGAAATCTTGCATGAAAATTAGATGCCTTTTTCTTCAACTTTTGACCTAAATAAAATCTAGACATGTATTGGACATATATATCTTAAAAGCATCGACTTTCTAGTGGATTAAGAAGTTATAAAGCCTTATGGAAAGTTGAAGTGCAAGGCTTAATGGATTAAGGACTTAAAAGATGGGCTTTTTGCTTCAAACTATTCTCACAATGTGAGACATGGAGCTCACGACATGAGGGTTGTGGACCCCGTTTCTAGTTAGCTTCTTGAAGTGCTTCAAACTATTCTCACGATGTGAGACATGGAGCTCACGACATGAGGGTTGTAGGACCCCGTTTCTAGTTAGCTTCTTGAAGCTCACAACATGAGAGGAGGTTCTCACAACGTGAGGTCAACTCAACTTCGTTAACCTTTCATGACTGAGTTGGCCACGGTGAGTCAGAATGAGTTGGAATCGGACCGAGTGAGCTCTAACGACGTGACCAAGGACTGGTCACGACGTGAGGATGGACAAGTTGACTTTGGGCTGTTGATTTTGACCTTAACTATTGACTTTTGACTTGGTTTGACTTTTGATCAAAATTCCACTTTTAAAAGGTAGACTTAGGGTTTACCTTGTGTGGATGGATAGGAGGCATCGAGCACCCGTTTTTTGGCAAGAGAGCAGTTAGCTGAGGTCGGTTTTTGTGATTCAGGTGAGTCTCCTTACTGTACTATGGATCGAAGGCACCAATACCGGCCCATTGGCTTCTGTTATATAGGAAGACCAGGGGATGGCCCTTGGCATTTGTATGAAAGACCCGGAGGTGGCTCCTGGTAAATTGTATGCAAGACCATGGATCGGACCCTGGCAGATAGGTAGATAGTTATATTTATGCTAGTTGTCTTTGTGATACTTACATGGAAGACCAAGAGGTGGCTCTTGGCATTTGTTTGTAAGACCTAGAGTTTTGGCCCCCGACCTGGCAAGGAAATACCTTGATACGGCCCGTGACATAATGGCAAGACAATGGTCGATACATAGCAAACTCTATTGTATGTATGATATGTGGTATTTTGAGGAACTCACTAACCTTTGTGCTTACGGCTCTTGGATGAGATTTAGAACCGGAAAATCGGACCGGAACCATTAGAACCGGAACTGGTTCCGGTTCCGGGTTTAAAAATTGGTTTTATCCGGGTTCCGGGTAATCCGGGTTTGGGTCCATCGAGTCCGGGTAAACCGAAACCGGTGTTAGGAACCGGAACCACTTTTAGGGTCGGAACAGGTTTTTGTGAAATGTTTAAAAGATGTATATCTCATTCGTTTCAACTACGATTGACATGCGGTTTTTTCCAACATGTAGTTTAGAGTTTGTACATGATTTTAGACTATAAATTTGACATTTTTAATTTTATATTCATTGACTTATAGCCCCCCAAAATCGAGATATTAAAACTGGAAGTTTTTAGTTTTTCAGTTTTTTTGTATTCGGTGAAAGTTTTAAAAGATGCATATCTAATTCGCTTGAAGCCGGATTGACATGTGGTTTTTTTCAACTTGTAACTTACAGTTTTTACATGAGTTTAGACTATAATTTTGTCATTTTTGGTTTAATATTCAATGATTTACGGTCCTCCGAAGTTGGAATATCAAAACTGAAAATTTTCAACTTTTTAGATATTTGTTTTTGTACTTTGTAGTCTGTGAAAATATTAATACATACATATCTCATTTGTTTAAAGTTGGATTGACATGCGGTTTTTTCCAGAGTGTATTTTAGAGTTTCTACATGATTTTAGACTATAATTTTGGTTTCATATTCAATGAGTTACAGTCCCCCAAAGTCGGAATATCAATATGAAAATTTTCAAAGTTCAACCCACTAAGTAGTAAGTAATTACCAAAAAATTCCGGTTTTTCCGGGTTTTTCGGTTCTAAACCCACTTTATCCGGTTCCAATATACCCACTTTGATGTTTCCGGATTTTCCAGTTCTAAACCCACTTCACTCGGTACCGTATCCGGAACCGATTCCTATATACCGGTCCGGTTTCCGGTTCTAAAAAATCCCGTTAACCGGTTCCGGGTTTTCCGGATCCGGGTCCATCCGGTCCGAGTTTGGACCCACTTTCATCCCTAGTTTCAAGTACTTCCAGTATAAAACGAAAGGGTTCGGCGTGATTGCACTGCATCCACCCATTTTTCGACACTATGATTTTGGGATCTTACTCTGATAACTATTTTTTTTACTTTGATGTACTTTTGAATGATTCAATAGTTAAATGGTGTTTATGGTTGAATTAAAAATGAAATTTTTACCTCATGATTTTTGGGATGTTACATAAATATTATGTCTTTATGTTGTATTATATGTTTATATATAATATTTTTTTTTTAATATCATGACTCTTGCCAGTCAAGTCAAGAGTAGAAAATATGGGATCTTGGTAATCTTTAAAATAGTTTTAAAGAGATTCATTACACACCGTACTCCCTCTTCCCAAAGAGACAACCATACACTAATAAGGATTTGGTATGGACTTAAGATTTTGTCCCTCTCCATCTTCCTTAATGCCCTCTACTTCCCCTTTTTTTTTGGGAAAGAGGCTAAAGCCCCGGCAAAATTACTACTTCCCCATTTTTTATCTTTGTGCAAGAACACTCATTGTAAGTCTATTGACTTCCACATTCCTATAATCCTATCCCTCACCAACAAAGTTGCCTCAGTAAATAAAGAATGAAAGTAGTTATTCCTCATTTTCTCTTAAGATGCTCATATAATACTCGACTGATATCATCGTTAATAAACCTTAGATTTCCAATCTACTTTTTGCCTTCTTACTGGATTGTGTTAGTTTGTAGATTCAATTCTCCCTTTCTTTCGTATCCAATCTTATATACATATTTTCATGTACAATAGACTTCACTTTAGTTACCACCTTCTTCGCCCTACCTCTAACACCGATCTCACTACTAATTATCCTTAAAGTGAGTTTGCTTAACCTTAACCCAGTTGGCATCCCAAGTTTTCCTTTTGGCAAATTTTCTAATGGTGCGAGCGCCACAATTCCATAAATGCTCCAGTAAGAGCAATTTTTGCTTCTAAAACAACCATATCCCTAAAAGCCTCAGCCTCGATTGTCACACCTTTATGTTTTTCAAAAGAATCCTTGATGTAGCTTCCTTGGCTTCCCTCTTGTATTCTCCTTCTCATATATAAATCTACGATCAACATTCGATGATGTGATGTTCATGGCTCTCCTATTAATACCTTGCAATCACTACGTCGTTTACATAACATGATGTAGTCAATTTGGATGTTATACCTGTAACTCTAAAAGGTAATCCAATACACATTCCTCTTTTTGAAGGAGCTTAAGACCACAAAATAATATGCAATAGCAAACTTAAATACGATAAGACTATTTGTTCCTAATACCAAAACACCCATATCCGTTATGGTACCAATCAATCTCTTTTCCTATATGACTACTGAAGTCATCAATTCTCCAAAGTGCTTCTAACCATATTATTGAAGTCCCCCTCTAAGACCATCCAGCGATTCCCAAAAAACTCCTTTTTTATTCTTCCATCTAGACATAAACGTGTCGCAATATGTCAGGTTCAAACATTAAACGGGTTGAAAGAGCTTGACCCTAACATAACCCTTTTAACTTTTGTGGTGTCGTGGCAACCTTTTACTTAAACGAGTTGAAATTTCTTAGCCAAACCTGTTTATTTCGTGTCGAGTTTACTTCGGGCTAATATGTTTAGGTCTTAGACCTTGTAAACGTGCCAAGTTGTGACAAGTTAAAACACCAGGCAGGAAGAGCTTGCCCTCACCTTCCCCATTTAGTTTTTATATTGTCTCGATGTTAATTTGTTTATATAAACGGGTTGAAATCTCTTACCCAAACTCGTTTATTTTATGTCGGTTTAGCAGGTCATGTCAGTTTTTACTAGCTCTACTTCTATGCCATTATAAGGAGCATAAACACACACAACGTTCACTACCTCCTCCTCTACTATTACCTTCATCACCATGATCCTATCACAACATCTTTTAACTTCTACTATGTTGTCTTTGAGCTTCGATGGCAAAAAAACACCCAAATCAGGAGACTGTTATTCTCGGATTTTGAGGCGTGTTATGGATGGCATAAGGATTAAGGAAATAAATGATTGATGAAGAACCATTTGGTGGTGCTGAAGATAAAGGGAAAAAAATCCAGCAGGTGAAGGGATTCATAACCAAATCAGGAGACTGTAAAAAGCAAGAAATAAGCCATATCTATGACAATGAGGAGATCAAAACAACTATGAATGTGTATAGATCACATCTATTGGGAAAAAAAAGTTAGATTTAAAGGGATTAACAATCTCAGAGGATTTCACTTCTTGAGAAATTATGAAAAATAAATTTGTGATTTGCTTGTTGAAAAGCATTACAACAAGATGTTATCTAAGTTTGTTGATTTTTAAAAACTTCAGAATTGTTAGGTTTGTAACAAGAATATCTAGTAATAAAACTGAATAATTTATAGGTTAGTCAGCAAACATCTTTTAACTGCCAAAAAGCTATTGAGAAGAAAATGCACTTCTTATGTAAAGATAATGATTAATGTAAAAAAGTATGATCAAAAACCTTTTGTAGCATTTGGGAGTCTTCCTTCCTTAGGAGAGATCTTAGAGTCCTAAAAGAAAAGAGAAAATATGTTATGAAAGGTAAGATTGCTGCAGGGAATAAATTCCCATTATATTCTTATACTTGCTTTTGTAAAGGAGTAAGATTTCAAACAGATTCTGAGAATGAACAGATGAAATATATGACTAGGTCCAAAGAAAAAAAAAAAAAAAAAAAAAAACTTGAAAAAGACCAACATGTGATAAAATTAACATACCTTTCTACCAGGAACAAAGTCAACAGTAGGGCCACCAGTAACCTCCACAGCAACAACACCTGCAAGCTACAAACAGAAAGCCTAAACATGTCAGTAATTGGTTATATTTTACATGCCACATATGACATAAAATGTGTGCTTATGTGTATGTTAGAACTAAAATCAAACTCATTGGGAAATCTACTGCAAATTATTTGAGCACATGTATGCACTGCAAGCATATGAATAATTTAGCAAATTGTTTGGTGGTATCAAATACATAACATGATTCATAAAAATGAACTTTAGTATCACTGAAATCACCTGATACAGATCTGCATATGTAATCCTTGGATGTTTGGACTTTATTTCTTCTGCAGTAAGAAAGAAGATACTCATTATAGTAACAAATAGAAGTACTTTAATTCAAGTTATCACTAATAAAAGTCTCTCTACTTCAGATTGGTCAAACACTGCAGGTTAGCAAAAATTTAAGCTAAAACAGCAATCAATTTGTCACCCTAGTTCACAACGAAACAAGATCACACCAGATGATGATTAACACGAAATTGAAAAGTATAACTTTGCATCAAAAGAAGATCATTTGGGGGTAATTAACATCAAAGTGAAATATTCCAACTCAAAAGTACAAATTTCAATATTGAGAAAGTGATTGCCTGGCAACAGCTTAGCATTTACACTCAACGTAAATATCAAACTTATTAACTCATGAAGTTATAGAACTAGTCTTCTTGAAACACAAAATCCTTATTAACAAATTTCTCCTACTTTCAATTGATAAAAGGAGTGTTTCAATTAGTAAAAATAGCATGGCTAAAATACTGTTCATATCAAATAAAAACCATTCGAGTAATCAATATATATAACTCATTCTAAAATACAACTTCAATATGTATCAATTTCAACTAGAAGATAGAAGATTTACCGCAAAAATCAATAGCTATCTTTAGTCCGTTATTAGAGCCATGACTAAATTCCTCCTCATTCCTGATCGAACCATTAGGACCTCCGGTCTTGGTGTTCACATCGTATGTCCCAGCATCATGCCACCTACATCATCATCATGAATCTCGATATAATCATCAATAACTAGCATCGATATTTAAAAGAAAGAAGAGTCGTATTCATACGCTAATCGAAGCATAATTGGTGCGCAATTCTTGTTGGAGATAAAAGCGCGAAGCTCTCGACGAGCTTTATCAATCTGTTTGAGGTATTCGGTGTCTACCACAGGCATCGCCATTGATGAATTGCACACAGTCAAGATGAAAGTGTGTGTGTTCGTGAACTAGGGAAGAGCAGGCCACTGGTGTAGAGATATAGAATTAGATAATAGATAGGCTAAAATTAGGAGCCAAAGAGAAACTGGGTTCCTGTGTGGTCGACCTCACGGCAATCGAAAATCAAGGTCTGGCAACGTCTTTTGACCAAGAGCTTATCGTTTGACTGAGAGAGGATAGTATCCATCATCGACGGTCTATGTTATTTCCCGTTGACTAGAAAACTTCGACCTCATCTACAAAATAATTATATTTTTTTAAATATTCCAAAATTTGTGTTTGTAACTGTATTTTGTATTTTAGGTTGGTTTCTTTTGGTTTTGAATTTATATTTTTTGTTTATGGTCTTCAAAAAGAAAGGTATTGTCATAGGAGTAATTCCACATCTATTTGATCAACAATAGTTGCTAACTCCGCGATGATCGATGGGATATATCCATCATTAATCATTATAGGGTGGGTGTCATCTCATCACCATATTCAACCACTAAATTTATGGGATACTCACCACTATATTCTTCTTATTTTTTTATTGGATGGGATATATCCATCATTAACCATTATAGAGAGACACGGAGAAAGTTTATTGGATGTTGTTCGTTCTCCCACCACATTTGACCACGAATTTTTCCACCACTAAGGATATGGGGTGGTGTTCACATTTTTTGTTTGTGGCCACATGGACCACGAACATATGCGTTATGAGTATACCACTTTGTCTTATTGATCAACTACTATGTATCCTATGACTATATGGTATGCCATCGACGAACCATTCCGTGGTTTAGCTGGCCACAGACAACGGCCATGCACACCAGCTCGACCGTTCGTGGTGCAACGTTGTCATGGTGGGGACTAGGGAGGATGAGATGCAACGACCAATAGGAGTTTGGTTCATATTTGACCGGTCATGTAGCCGTTGAACGGCTTATTTATAAAAACCACACTGTACAACTCCTACAACAATTCCAACCACAAGTGTTACCACCACAACAATCACAACCATCAATTTCACAGACCCCTTCGTTCGCCAGAATTTGTTTCGAAAGTGCAACATTCACCACCACCACCTTAACCAAAAAAGAATAAAGGAAAAAAAAACGGCGCGACACATTACTACCCAAGAAAGGGTGTCATAGACAAAAGACGAAGAAGAAAATCTAGTGGAGGCATGTGTTTCGGCTTCCCAAAACCTAATTGAATGAGATAATCAAACTTTCAATTGTTTTTGGAAAGAAGATCAAAGCGTGTTTTATACGTTAACGGGAAATGAAAGTCTAAATCTCGATCAAATTAGCTCAAAATGTCGTGATGTTCGACTAAAATACACCGAATTTTGAGGAATTTACAACAACTTCCAAAATAGACGCAAAAGCAGGTCAAACAATTTTGATGTCTTTAAGGCGGCTATGGATCAATTTAAAAAAACAACACTAACCCTTAAAGTTTTTCCATATGTAAAACTGTGGTTAAAATTGAAAGACGCTCCAAAATGGAAAGAGCAAACGAAAGGAACTTCACAAACCTCTTCCGGTTCAAAGCGTTCAGGAAACCCAAATGCAACTTCACAACAATCGGCATGGGACACACATCGACATCAACAGTCATCTACTCGATATTGAAGACGAGCAACCTTTTCGTCGGCTCATTAGAAGAAATTTATAACATAAAAAAAATAAAAAAATAAAAAATAAATAAAAAAATAAAAAAATAAAAAAACGAGTTCGCCGGCTTCGGGTTGTAGTGTTACCGTCATTTTGGAGAGAAATTTGATCGATGTGTCCACATTCAACAAACTATGGTGGTGATGTTGAGTCGGGTGGAATAAAAAATGATAGAAACGCAAAAGACGCTTCAAACAAAAACCGATTGGGGATTTTGAAGATGAAAGCAAACTATCTCAAAGGCAAAGATTTGAAGATTTTTCTCACGATGAAAGAATACGTTCAATCCCGATATAGGAATAGAGGATAGTTTTTTTTGGTTATATTTGGTATTTTTAGATGTTCTATTTTTATTATTATTGTTATTATTATTTTCTTTTAGTTAATGTAATATGGTATTTTAACTTAATGAAAAACTAGTATTAAAAAAATTATATGTTTTTAATGTATTTTTTAATTAAATCTAATTAAAAAAAAATGATGTGGAGTGATATCTTTCGTGGCAGGATAATTCTTATTTTCTAGAAACAAGGTTCGCTAGAAAGGATAATTCTTATTTTGTAGAAACAAAAATCAACAAACATAGAACATATATTCAATATTTAATGTACACAAAAGGTTTGTACAACAAACAGCAAACACAAGTATTTCGATTCCAGTTTTCAAGTACCAAAAGTGCGAAACCATTTTCTTCAATGAAACCTCTCTCTCTCTCTGTCTATATATTATATATGTCTCTGTCTCACTATCATCAAGAATTCAAGACACAGTCCTCCATTGAAGCTCAATTTGGATCTTCCCATTCCTTGAATCAATAAGATGATACTTTTCATTGATCCTTTTATTATTCACAACATCCGCAAGACTTATATCAATGTAACCCAACGATTCCTGTTTTCAAACAAGAAAAAACAATCAATCCAACTACTTATTAGAATAGTCAATTTGACCACAAAAAAGTCAAAATTACCTTAGGATGTAGTAACCCAATCCTTGATGAAGCACTAGCAACTTCCACATGCAACTTATCATTCAAAGGAGGCTCTTCTAGTGTGAATGTGAACTCCTCATTCCATCTTGGATCCCGATTCTTCTTCACATGCTGCATCAAAAACGAACAATTAATCAATCGATGAGAGAGACAAAAAGACCATTTTACCCTTGCAATGATACCTTGGTTTTCTTCTCCTCTCCTTTGAAAAGGATACGGACATAAGGATTAGTGTGGTGTTTTCCTTCAACATCTTGAGCTTCATGAACCCTAACAACAAGTACACCACCTCCAGGTGGTGTTCCTTCAGGTGCCTTTTGAACAGAACCTGCATCTTCAAATGCAGGCATGTCTTCATCCTTAAAAGGTTTATATAACAATTCTACAACAATTTGGCCTCTTGATTTTTCATTTTGGACATCATTTAGATCCATGTTTTTTAGGAGATCAAGTGTCACGACTTTTGGCTCATCAGGTACAATATCCTTCAAGGGCACCACATTCATCCCCATCTTGTCATGTTTTCCAACCTGAAAATAGGACAACCAAAGGAGAATTTTCAAAGTACAATCAATGTCTTAATAAGGAAAAAGTTTGAAGGAAAATAAACATGTAAGATTTTAATCGAAAGTAAATGCGAAAATGGATTAAAACAAATGAGCAAAAAACTAGTACCTGTTCCCAATCATAAACTTGGAACTCTACAGCTTGTGATTCTGGATCTTTAACAACCATGTTGAATTCCTCATTCCATTCGGGATTCAAATTCTTATGTTTCACAGTTGTTTTCTTTGATGGAAGCTTACTTTCTGTGAGCTTTATTTTCACATAAGGATCAGAAGCACCTAAAAGATCTTTCTTTTTCAACTTCATTGCCCTCAAAACCTTCACATGAAGTATTCCTACAGGCTTCTTTAAGGCCCTGTAAATTGTCAAGAATCGGTCAAACATTGACTTTCACAAAGATATGTTCAATTGTCATTAATTAATAATTGGAAACAAGAAATAGAGATTGATTTTACTTGGATGGATCCAATATTTGTACTTCTAGAGTTCTAGGCCAAAGATACATGTTGGCAACTTGATCTTTGATTTGTTCCTGCAAATGATAATATGTTATCAAAAATAAAGTCAATAAATTGAAATGAAAACAATATAATTAAACCATGATTGCTCATTAAATATCATATTCAGAAAAGAAAATGAAAACCATTATAATTTACCTGAACAAACCTATACAATCCAGGAATTGACATAAGGTCAGCTCCAAATAGCTTGAGCCCAAAATCAACATGTGGCTGCAAAAATGAAGGGAGGACAAAAATGTAAAAAACAATATTAAAAATAACCCATCTTTTTTTGTTAGAGAAAAAGTGAACTTAAAGGTCAAAAAGACTAATGTTAGCCTCAACATCAAATTCAATGTTTGTTTCTTTCTTTTTAGAGTTTGTCTCGGACTCTGGATATATGATATTGAAAAAATATTTGAGAAAATGACAGCATACTAAGCGAAATGGGAGTAAAAAACTAAACAAAGGCAAATTTGTAAGAAGTTGAGAAAATGAATTTAAGGGGTTGTATCTAGTTGACTTAAGCACTTAATATGCAAAGTTATACATGATTGTTTCTTTTTGGCTTAATCTGGACATAATGGCTTGATGGGTTAAACCAAAAAAAACCTGGCTTAATATAATACATAGACACTATTTGTTACATGTTTAACATTTTATCCCCAACCCTTCCTTATGGATTCAGACTTAAAATTGAACGAAATTAATGTAACAAGAATAATTATAAAACTAGAATAATGTGGCTAATAAATTATTTTATTGAACACCTGAAAATCAATGACCATTTTGACCATCATTTCATAAATAGATGTCATTAGTTTAGATCCATATTGTTATTTTTTTTACGTTTATTGAAATAAATGTCTAGACATTTACATCTTTGTTTTATTGAGAAAAAATATTTTTATATAAAAACTAAGTATAAATCCAATACTTTAACATTTAAATAATACTAAAAAGTTTACAGTTTTTATTAGGTTGAGATTTGTGGAATTCATTTAGATTTATTATTATGTATGTGTTTAGGTAGGTCTAAATTTTCAATTTTATTAGGTTCATATTTGTTAAATTAGTTTAGATGTTCATTTTAAATTTAATTCAGTTCAGATTTGTTTAGTAATTGGTATAAACTGTGAAATTGATTTGATTTGTTTGATAAATTTATCATTTCTAATAGAAGGGTAGAAACCGTCTTTACAAATTACAACACATTACTCATTCAGTCACTTTATCCATAGACTTAATGGGAAAAAAATGAAACACTTTTGAGTCCCAAAATTGGTCAACTTGACTCAAAATTAAGGTGTAATTTTTTCATGTTATAAAAAATTAAATATAACAAAAAGAACCCAATTTACCTTCTCCATGAGAGACACACATATTTTAGCAAAGCAAGGAAAGCTAGGAACAAGTGGTTTTAGAGTGATACGAGGTGAAGCAAAGACTTGTAAATCCACCACCTGAAATTATTACTTTATTTATTTTAAAAAAAAAAAACCCACAAATATAATTTTAAAGAAAAATTTTTCCTTAAAAATAGGAGATTTATATATATTATATTTAACCTGAACAGTTGCTTTCAAACCATATGCTTTAGCAGCCACAGTAACATTAGGGTTTCCAGCCCATTTTAGAACTGGTTCCATTATCAACTCCTTCTCATCAGTCACATACACCTTCATCCCTGAAAAAATATATTAAATGTTTTAGCCATTAGTCAAATGTCTAAAATGCCCCTTGTGACAGGTGACCATAATCACATTACCTTGAAATGTAGGAGGCAAAGAGCCTAATGAAAGAGTCTCAAATTCAACCGAATCAATTTTATACTTTGGAATTTGTTCTGCGATAATGGGTTTTGCAATTTCCTTTGCAGTCTTGCATATTGCCTGTGAATATAGAAAGATTAATAAGTTCTTCGAATTTGAAGAAATTTTGTAAAATTTAGTGAAATTAGGGTTCTTGAAAATCTGAAATACCTTGTCAAGATAAGGCCACATATATTCGATGAACTTGTTAAGCCAATCAACCTACATTGATTCAAAAAACACCATAACATAGTCAAATCTAAGTCATCGATTCAAATGTAGGTTGATCTTCGGAAGTCAAAATACATACCCGGTCAAAATCCGGGTTTTTTACCCACGCCGGTATTTCAGGAAGCATACTTTGTAGAGTTTCAGAGTCTCGTTCGACCAAAGGTCGAATAATTGGATCCTGCCCACATCAATATTTGATACCAAAATTTAATCAAAACCCCCAAATCATACTCGTTATGCTGAATCGGGAAAGGGGCTAAAAAGTCAACTTTTATCGTACAGAAATTGGTGCATACAATCTATTGATACTGATCTAAGCTATTACTTATCTACTAAGCATTGAAAGCTCATTGAAAATCATTAAAAGTTTTTTTAATCGGTGAACTGAAAATCGAGAACTAATCAAATCTATACGACACAAACAAGATCAATGCGAAATAAGATGCAAAATCTAGTCGATATATAAACACACACACACACACGCAGCAGACATAGGGAAAGAGATGGAAGGAGACCTTGACATCTGTGGGTTGAAAATAGATGAAGAGATAATAACCGATCACAAGCCCAGCAGAAACGCCGATTCCAAAGCCGGAAAACCCCAAAAAAGTACTAATGACACCCATCTCTCAACTCGTCAATTCTTCTGTTTTTCACTTGGAAACTTGGAAACAAATCAAACCCACATCAGAGTGAATAAAAGAAATTGCTTCCTCTTCAAGTTCTTCAAGAATCTACAAATCTTAAGAGCTTTACAGAAAAACCCCAACTCACGCAGCTCTTGTGAGTTCACCTCGCCGGCTAAAAGTAAGGGTGAATATTTCGGACATTAAAGAAGGAATTGAAGGATACGATTGTCATTAATATAAACAAAGGCCCATCTGTCCGCTATTTGTCAAAGAACGGACGAGTCGAGTATTGACGTGCCTACCAAAGTCCTCTTCAAAATGTTTGAGATTTGTACAAAGGAAAGATTTATTTCCAAAAATAAGAAGAAATAATTTACAAAAATGGTCCCTTGAGTATTCGTTGGTATGTAAGTTCAGTCCTTTGGCTGAAGATCTACATTAATGCTTCCGAACCACACGCATAATTATAGGATGTCTACGTTTGATTTAAACTTGGTGATGGCGATTGCATGACATTAACTTGCAACTTGAGAAAGTACTATAATTGGAAGAGACTAATCATTTGTTATTAATATACAGAGAAAGATGTCTTATTTTTTTTGGTATCACTTGTCTCTGAAAAGCTAATTATCTTGACTTCCTATAAAATAAAAATCAATCATAACCAATTTTTCTCAATGTGCTCAAAATGGATTTTTGTGGATTTGAGTCATTGTAAGCACTTTGTAAATATATCCTCACATCCTTTGTGTGTGATTTTCTCTAAGAATATCAAGGTTCCTTAACATGTTAAAAGAATAAAGTTTTACATAGACGTAGCGGATAAATGAGTAACAGGTTGTGTCGCGATCTATTTTTGGCAGTGGCAAGTTTAGAATAGAAAAGCACATGGTTCATTAATTTTTCTATATAAATTTTTCTATACAAATTTAAAGAATTTATGGCTAAATTAGGTCATAATTTTTTTAAGGTATGTTACTAAAAAATTTCTATAGAAACTTTAGGTACGTTAAAAAATTTAGGTAGGTCCCAGGACCCACCTTACTTATACCTAGCATCGCCACTGTTTTTTGGATGACAAAACTAAATTTTTTTTTTAAAAATATCTATAGATATTAGGATCATAACATTATTATGCATGACCTTGGTGGTTCTTCTTTAGATCTAGGATCTTTAGTTGGTTATCTTGTTGAATTTAAGAAACTTTTATTGAGCATTGTGTCAATTGCCAACCATTATAATTCATAATGATATCGACATTATGTGAAAAGGGTACTCTTTAGTGCTTGAGAAATGGAATAGACAAGGGCCTATAAGTTTTGAATTCACCCTTGGACTAAGTTGGATAAGCATTTGAAAAAATAACATTTGCTTAAAGATGTGTACCTTAATTTCCCAGGTTAGTGGAAAGCAAACATGTGAAGTGCCCAAAACTACAAAGAATAGTTAAAGATATTTTGCATTTCCTAATGCTATTGTGATCATAGAATTTGCATTCATCGTCGATGGAATGTTGGTATGCCCCATCATAGTTGACTTCACGCAAAGATGTTAGAGGCTTTGATATATGCTCAGATTTGGCTTACGAATGAAATATGATGTAACGAAACATTTAATTTAAGTTATTAAGAATCCCTTTTAGCTTATGGATTTAAGAATTTATTTATATTTTTTATTGTTTTATTCATGAAAAAAAAACTTGTTATGATGAGTCTGAATAATATTATCTCCCTGTTGAGTATAATTATTGTAACATTTGCATGTCCAGGTATTTTCTTTTTAGTCCTTAACCTTAAAAACTTGGCATTTTGGTCCCTGGCCGAGTATGTTGGGCGTACGCTACGAGTATGTCGAGAGTACTAGGTCAAATCTTCATCGCGGAGGAAACCCACATACGCAGGGCGTACGGTCAGCAGGGGCAATGTAACATCCCGGCAATGAGGTATTTCCAAAATTAACTCTTAAGTATGAAGGTTTATGATTTTTATCCTTGTGTATGAGAAAGCTTGCAAAATGGCCTATGTTGGCATTTTCATAAAATCAGGCCAAGGTTGCACACGTTGGGTGCATGTTGTGTATGTTGGGCGTACATGCATGGGCCTTGGTATGTTGGGCGTACACTGCGTATGCTAGACATATGTAAAGGATCCTCAAACCCTAATTTTTAAGGTTTGGTATATATAAACATCATTAACTCCCCATTTCATTCCCTCTTCAGCCTCCACTTGCCATTCCGTCCATCTAGAACCCTAATACACCTTGAGAATGATCTAGAGATATTGTGGGTACTTTTGGTGATTAAGAAGGAAGGAGTATAAGAGAGGGCCACCTTGGAAGAGTGAAGCACCTTAGATCCAGAATCTCATCACCATTTGGCATCATTTAAGGCAAAAATCTCTGAACTTGATGATGATTTTTTAAGATCTTGTTAGCCTTAAAGTTGTGAACGTTTTGGTCCCATTAGCTTGGAATTTTAAGTATGGGTTACTTTAAGTCATTTAAGTCATCCTTCTAGACATTTCAGAGTGTTGTCATGCACAAAAATATGATCTTGAGTGTTGTATGTAACCCATGCATGTGTTAGATGGTCTTATTGGGTTAAGAAGATAGGGTTTTGGACATTAAGCACTTTATAGCCATGCAAAGTCATAAATTTGGAAACTTTATGACTTAAGACATCATTTTAGGTTTGGATCTGAGTTTTGGATGGAATAAGCTCTTAATGAAGTTTTGGGACTGGGCAGAGTACGCTGCGTGTACCCAGTGTTGCAAAACTCGGCCTACTCAGTCAAGTACTCGGAATCATGGTTGTCAAAATCGCGATCCTGATCGTAGGATCGTACAATCCTACGATCCTAGGTATGAAAAACAATCTGGATCGTAAAATGATCATATATGGGGTAGGATCGCAGGTAGGATCGTAGGATCGAGATCCGATCCGATCCTACCTCCCTTGATTTTATTTTATTTTATTTTTGCAAATGAAATTTTTTTACCACTTTATATCTTTTATCCTTTACCAATCTACCATTTATCATTTTTTATTGTGACTTATGACTAATATTTTGAAGATTTTATAACTTTTGAACGAAAAATTAAATGTTTGAAATATTTTTCATGATTAAATATTATAAATTAAAATTATATTTTATTTTGTAGGATCTTAGGATCTCGATCCCGATCTTGCAAACCAAAAAACGATCCTATGTAGGATCCCGATCTTGACAACCTTGCTCGGAATCGGCCCTCCACCGAGGCGACTTATGTGAACTCGGAAAAAAACTCGGATTAATTCAAACTCGATCAACATCTCTTTAACTCGGGCCTACTCGGTATTACTTAGTCTTACTCGGGCCTACTCGGTCAACACAAACTCGGCCAACTCGGTCAAAATCGGTCAAAGGGTTAAATTTATCATAAAAAGAGAAAAAAGATCAAGGATTTCAAGATTAATATGTATAATACACTTAATGATTTATTATTTAACACACACATGTGCTTATTACTACATATATATATCTTAAATTTTCAGTAATTATTCATGAAGTGAGACAATCGTGTGTATTTCAGCTTTTATGTATTCACATATATCTAATTTTGTTATATATTTCAATCAAATTATGATTTTAAGTTATGATTTTGACATATATAATTTTTCTAAAAATATTTCTACATGAATTATCGGATCCGGGTACTCCTCGAGTAGTCCTGAGTACTCACTACTCGGCAGTCAGCCGAGCAAGTACCGAGTAGCGAGTTCTACAACCTTACGCGTACTTGGAGGTATGATGCACATACGCGGTCAGCACCCCACTTTTGTTCAACATCAGAGTACGATGGGCATACTATCTTGGTACACAGGATGTACTTCGCTGGGAAGGAATATTGACTTATGGGCCTTGATCGTTGACTTTGACTTTGACCAAGGTTGACCAAGTTTAACTTAAGGGTATTTTTGGGCATTTTGAGTTATAGTTAATCCTTTGTCTCTATTTGTTGACTAGGTGACCTGTGGAGCCGATATTCATAGCAGTGTATTGTTCAGCTATTCGTCAGACTGCGAGGTGAGTTTCTTCTTACTGTACTGTGGGTCGAAGGCACAAATGTCGACCCACTATATTATTTATCATGGTTAGTATAGTATTATGCTAGTTTGTGGTTGATTAGTAGAACTGCAAGATTATATGTATTTATTGGTTGTGTTTATGTTTATGTGTTACATATGTCGATATATTATGTTGGGTTGAGGTTGTACTGCTTTGTACGGTAGCCAACAAACCCGGGAGCAATCTAGACATGAGCTGAGGGCCCGATTGGCATGCCAGACTCATACTGTAGGCTCGGGAGCAATCCAGGGACCGATTGTCATGTCAAACTCATATTGTGGGCTCAAGGGTAATCTAGTCTTTCTAGTTGTGGAACCAGTATATATTGTTATATGTGTGTGTAACGCCCGTAGATTCGGGTTAGTCAATTTAGAGACAATAATCATCAAAAATGAGTTTTTGATGGAAGATTATTTAGAAGGATTAATATTAACCAAGTTGTAGTATATGTTACAAGGGTTCAGTACATATAAAGAATGCTGAAAATCCGAGTTATAACGAAGAAGTTATGACTCGTCGAAGTTTTTCGGCAAAACCGGCACGGCACCGAGAGATTTAAATAGTGAATTTATGATATATGACTTTTTAGCCTTAGTAATCTAAACAAAAGTCGTATAATATGTTAAACTGAGAGCATCCATAAAAAACGCCCAAATCTGACTTCGTGTGAGGAAGTTATGAATTTTCTAACATTTGGCATAGCAGTGCACGACCTGGAACTCGAATTTTAGTTCAAGTGGTTTTTGGCCTACATGACCTAAATTAGAGTTGAAGATCTCATTAATAGGAACTCAACGGTAAAAAGAAAGATGAAAACGGAGTCCGTATGAAGAAGTTAAGAATTTTATGCGGACATTTAAAAGTATAATCTCCTCCTAGTGTTAAATTTAAGATCAGTCGAGAATTAGCTGACGGAGTCTAAATGAAAGTTTTAGATCTTGTTTTTATCAGTCGAGAGTAGAGCTCGTATGTTAAAGATATGGACGAAACTTGGTCCCTACTCTTCGAGCGCGATAAATTCGATACAGTTTTGTAAATCTGAGATAGAATGAGAATTAGCTGATGGCATCTAAATGAAAGTTGTAGTACTCGTAAATACCAACGCATGCATATAAAGAACTTCAAAAATGGAGTTCCTATGAACGAGTTACAAATTATAATAGCATATTTATGTATTAAAATAAAGTATAAATCATATATACTTACACATATATATATATATACAAATGTATATATCATTAGAACGATATCGACGATACGGTTATTATAAGACTAGTGTTGAGTACTTTCGACATTATTTTAGTACAAATATTGTTAAATCTATTTAAAATATTATTATAAAGGGGTGTTTAGTCGTTTATATAACTATAAGGTCATTAAGTAATTATAGAGGGTAGTATTTGTAAATTCAATTACTATAAATAAGAGGCTTGGGCTCTCATATTTCTTGCACCATTCTCTTGATTCAAGAGTCTTTCTCTTCTTATCCCCCGAGCATTCGGTCCCTCGTGATTCGACTTCTCTTTCTGTAGTTTTAGTATAATAAGATGAGTGCTGAAGCGTTGCACGAATCTTTCTTAGAAAGATTTAGCGACGAATTTCTGCCCATGCAGAGCCCGACTCCTAGCTAAAACCCCCTTGTAAGTAAGTTATGCTTACCCTATTTTAACATAGCTTATATTTAAAATTAGTATTATTATTATGAACTTATAATAAATATTTGAGTTATTATTATATAAGTGTCATTATAATATCTTTTTAACTACTCGCGGTATGGGGAATCTGGTTTAAAGGGCCACATAGGGTTGTTGGATTTCAGAAGTGCTATATGCCAAAATGGTCCTACCCTCCGATGTTTTATGTCTCACCCCTGTCTGTATATAGTGGTTGGAAAATATTGTTATATAATAATAATAAGACTAATAATTAGTCACGGTAAATGATAGACTAAAATCTTGTGGTAATAATACTAGGTTTCGTCGAATGAAATTATTTTAAAGTAAACGAAGCGCTGTCCGAGTACCAAGTCACCACCTTATCAAGTGAGTGTATGATCTCTTTCATCTTATACATAGATATGAAATATTTTATATAAACTACGTGCTATGTGTGCATATTATCCGTATAACTTCTATCTATGTTGGATGAACGATTTTATACAAGTTTTATATGATTTAATATGTATATGTATTTATATCTACATAATATGTTGGGTAAAACATAGGTTGATGAAATATGAGTTGGATGACGAGTTGAGAGGTGATATAGACCATGAGGTAAGGGTGAGAGGTGGATGATCTGAGAATCCTTGTTCCCAAATGTTGCCCCCGTCATCTAGCAGAGTATGGATGACAACCACGGACTATTCTAGACAGTCTAGTGGAACACTAGCAGGCTCACAACCTGTAGGTGTTGTGAACGATGTGTTCACCCAATGTACTCTAAACCTTGGCGATCATGCAAACTTGATGCCTAAACCCTGGTGACTATGCAGACTTAGTGCCTAAACCTTGGTGATCATGCAGACTTGATGCCTAAACCCTGGTGACTATGCAGACTTAGTTCCTAAACCTTGGCGATCATGCAGAGTTGATGCCTAAACCCTGGTGACTATGCAGACTTAGTGCATAAACCTTGGCGATCATGCAGACTTGATGCCTAAAGCCTGGTGACCATGCAGACTTTGTGCCTAATCACTGGCAACTATGTAGACCTAGTGCCTATTGTGTAAACCGTGACAATGATGGACTTCGTGTCGATTCCTTAGGATGATCCTTTGGAATAAATGAACGAGGAATAGCTGATTCTTAGGGTAGATCCTTAAGAGTAAAGAAGATAATAAGGATGGGTAATTAGGTGGATTGTTTGATGTTTAAACATAATAATTATATTATTGTGGGTTGAAAACCCTATGTACTCACCAGGTTTCCCAACCTGACCCACTCAGTTTATTTATATCACAGGTGTTGATATGAAGTCACATTACACAGAGAGATTAAGGGATATAAATCACTAGTGATAATGAATGTAAGTTCTATTTATGCTTATGTTTCTGTATTGACGATGACATACCAAATGTTTTAAAATGAATAAAAATACTTTTCTTCGGAAATGCTTTGATAACGTATTTATCATGTTTTACTGGGAACAATGTCACACCCCAAAACCTCAACGGCGAAAACGTTCCGGGGCGGAGGACGTCATGTACAGTATCACAACAAAGCATAATAGTAAACAAGCAACAACATCACCCATTGCAAGAATAATATAATTTTGATACAAGTGTGTTTTGTATAGTTCTTAAGACAACAAAAATATGAATCAAAATAAGAGATGAGTTTTGAACATGCTCCATCTTCTCAAAACCTGGCATCGGTACATATCTACTGATAACCTGAGAATACAAGTTATTTTGAAAGAGTTTATCAGCTTTAAAGTTGGTGAGTTCATAAGCATTTTAGTGTCATTGTTTGTATGAAAATGTTTGTAAGTGTCTGATGTATAAGTTTGTAAAAGTTTGTAGTAAATGTTTGTATCTCCTAGAAAATCCTATATTTTCTACTAAAAAGTAGCCTTCTACCAAGGCATCAAATGTTCTATATGTTTGTGTCTTGTAAAAGTGTGTATTTTTCCCAAGTGTGACTATCATTACAAAATATAGTTTTTACATTACCATTTATGTGAGAAGATCACAATGTGAATGCAATGGGAAATAATAAAGTATTGTAGTGTTGTATATAGTAACTACTGTTGTACTAACTACCTTAAACTGGTTCTTAATTAAGGTATAATGTGATATAATTGTAACCATACATGATCGAATTAGTAAAACACGACGCTCGAAGACGTCGAAATGGTATGACATTCATCACCCATAGACTTGCAGGTCCCACTATAGCTAGCAGCAAGGTGTAGGATGGTCAGTCTCGTATAGATCTATACACAAATTCACGCTCTCCCTCCGGGATAATCTGGTTACAAAATGAGCCATAGCAGTGATGCCATGCCCCGAAGTAGTGACTAACATTTATGTTATAGTATTCTTGTATATGTATTGTATGTACCAGTGTAGTGTATGTTCTCTCTGTCTAGTATGTAGTATGTTCTCTTTGTTTCTCATCATAGTATGTGTTGGATTAGTGTCTAAGTCCATAACTATTTTGGTATGTACTTGACCCGATGGTGCATGGTCCTTTTGGGTTGCCTTCACCAAAGCAACTTGATTGGAGAAATGAATAAAGAGAGAAAGGATAATATGATTTATTAATATGTTATAAGAATAATATATTAAAGGAGAAATCATATTTGTTTAATTAATATTGGTCAATAATTAATTAAGAATTAGTTTTGTGATCAAATGTAATTAATTAAACTAGAGGGGTTGATTTGTAATTATGTGATAGTTACAAAATAAGGTAAGGATTATCTTATTTATATGGTGGACGAATTTAAGGTTGGAAAGCCTTAGAATTCGAGTATGATAAGGATTCAAGGATTATCTTATGGGTTGCTTAATGGATAATCAACTAGATAAGGATAATGACTGAAACCCTATCTCTACACCTATATAAACACCCCTAGGGTCATGAATTCGTGTATCCCTTCCCAAGAGGTCCTAGATACGAATTCTAACCTCTCACCTCTCTCTTTATACCTTCTCCATTTGCTTATGGTGTTTGTAAGCCATTAGAGGAGTGACACTTGTGACTCTAAGCATTCCAAAGTCAATCCAAGGTGGAGTTGTGATTGTTATTGCTATATAACAATCAAGGTATGTTCTTAAACCTAATTATATGTTAATGTCGATTTCCATATGCTAGAATTAGGTTTTATAGTCTTGGATTCAAAGCATGTACAATAGAGAAACCTAGATCCAAGCATTAGGGTTTGTATGAGCACATAGGATGTCTTATGACCAAAACCCGTCAGTGGTATCAGAGCCTAGCTTGGTTTCAATTGTATTGATGCATTGTATAACTGGAAAATCGTTTTTTGGGCTTTATGGCTGAGGAACTCGGCGAGTACCACAGTGTACTCGGCGAGTAGACCTCAACTCGGCGAGTACAGTGTGGTACTCGGCGAGTTCGAGCGTCAGATAATGCTTATCTCGGGATTTCTTGCTGTTTTTGCATTTGGATAGTTACCTTATCATGTTAGATCAATATAAATCCGATTTTATGATATATATGACTATATTCTTGATCTAATTAAAGATAATTATCAATTAACAAGATAATTGTTTCCTTATAAGATAATTGATTAATTATTTTGAGTAAATTGATAAATTGTTTTGCAAGAAATCATTAAACAAATCAAATATGGATAATTATGTAACTAAATGTTAGTTTAGATTATTTGTTATTTGATCCTTGTTGTTATGAAAAGTTTCATATTTTCCCCTTTAGGTTTTATAGTTTAAATTTGAACCCAAAAGTTTTGGAGTTTTGAAATTTAAATAGTTAAAACCCTAATGTTTTGAAAAAGGTTTCAAAACTTGCCCTCAAGTTTTGGAATTTAAAAGTTGATTAAAAGGTTTAATTAGAAATGTTAAATTCTAAAACTCTAGTAATGTTTTGAAAAGTTCAAATCACACCCTTATGGTTTTATTAATTAATTAAGGAGTATAATTAAAAGAGGTTTAATAAATCCATAAAAGTTTAGGTTAACCTTTTAATTGAATTAAAAGTGTAATTGTTAAAGTTAACCATATAGTATTTTAAAAGTATAAAATACACTCTCTACTATATATAACATTAAAAGTCTACCATTATATATATGTATGAGTAAAAGTCAGTCTTACCGTTAGTAGGCCTCATTCACGAAGCTGGTCTATAAGGGGTGTTTAAGGAAATTGCCCATAAAATGGCGATTGAATGGGTATCCACTCTTACCCACCGCACTCTTGACTAGTGGAGGGTCGTTAGTCGAACGGGTAGGATAGGACGAAACCTTCCATTATAAGTATAATGAAATACCAAGTAACTAAATGTTTTTCAAATTCCCAATCTTAGTTACTTAGGCAAAAAGTGAATTGATGCAATTCCATGAAATTACACTTTGTGCCCTTGCGAAGACGTTAGTGGAGCATGTTTGGTTTACCGACACACTAAATGGTTCTAAGCAAAGGTAGCAAAGGGTGACTCAATGTTTGTCGTAGTTCGGTGGAGCGTGTGTGGTTTACCGGCACATCGAATAGGTGATTGTAACATGTGAGGGCACCATGTAGTTTGCATGGTTATTCACACCCGCTTTGTGATCCTCGGCATCCCAGTCATAAACAAGAGGGGCATATCGAGATTTAAACATGCCATTGAAATGTTCAATGAATCTCAAAGGATCTAGGAGTTTTCATAGATTTAAAACTTAAATTTCTTTTTCGTTTTTCATGGTGGAAATTAGTGAATCGTCATTCACTTACCTTCAAATGTTCTGCAATTTGGGTTACGACATCCCTCTCCCGAGTTGTAGGATATTGTGTTGGGTCCTAGCCTTGGAATTTCATTTGGGTGATTTACCAAGGACTCAATCAATCAACTAACTTGAATTCGTTATTCTCCCGATGTCAAAGTTCGACAACTATGGTCTTCTCAATCCCGTGGAACAAGCATTCCACATGAAGATGATATTCCACGATTCGATCAAGGAACAAGAAATCATGCTTCACTTCCTCCTCCTCCTCCAATTATTCTCCCTAACCCACAAGATTGTAAAATTGAAAAGTTCAATATCACTCAAGCCCTTTTGGCAAGTAAACATAAAGAGGGCAAGTCGGTGTGTGCACACGTCTTAGGGATGAAGTCACACATTGATAGGTTAAGAATGATGGGATCCGTTGTCGGTGAAGCGATGGCTATTGATTGGCTTCTCCAGTCACTTCCTAACTCATATAGTGAGTTCGTAAGAGAGTACTATATGATGAACCGCGACGTGACCCTTATGGATCTCACCTATATGCTTATTGCTGCTGAATCAGAAATGGTTTGGCGCAATAGAAAAGCAAAGTTGATTGGTGAATCTGCCTTCAAGACCTCTATGGATATAGACAATGGCAATGAAAGACATGCAATGATCGAAAAGTTTGATCATAAGAGAAAGGCGATGTCTGAGGTAGTTCCATGTGTTGTTCCAAAGGAGTCAGTTTGCTTTTATTGCCAAGAGAAGGGGCATTGGAAACGAAGTTGCCCTATTTACCTAAGAGATCTAAGAGATGGGAGAGTCAAAAGTATGACTATGCTTTAGGTAAGAATCCACTATCTAACTCCATTAAGTTCCTATTCATTGATTCTTAATACATGATGTGATAAGATTGCATTTGAATGTTTTGAAGGATCGGTGAAAAGAAAGGAAGCTTGATAAGAGAGCAAGATGAATCTAATCACAAGAGATGGATCTCGATCTCATGGACTTGAAGATTGGATTTTGAGCTTAGATAGTTATGATAGAGTTGTTAGAAATTTTCTTTTTACATAGTTTTCAATAGATTTTGCATTGTAAGGACAAATGTTTTTCCGCTGCTTTTATAATTAAAATAATTTTTTGTTTGACTTATTTATTTGTTTACTTCCTTGCAATGAAATCGTTATGAAAATTGATGTTTGCACAACGAATGAATATGATTCTTAGTTATGTTATTTATGGAAATATCAAGAATTTACCAAATAGGGAGAGTTTCTCATCGCCCAAGTTTCAATTGGACAGAAACTTGGAATCACGCAACTTTGTTGCATGATGACTGAGAAATTTCATATTTGGAAATTAGACTAATTCATTGACAAAGTGTCAAGTGAAGGACTAGGAGATCGAGTACACAAAGTTGTGTGTTGATCGAGTTCACAATAAGAGTAACAAAGATATTCGTCATGATTTACTAAAGGCTTAGTAAATATGATTACACTTACAAGATTAAGTGTAATTTTGAATTGATTAAAGGGTTTAGATCAATAGCAAAACGAATAAGAAGAATCAAGTAGGCAGAAAGATAAGAGTTTCTCCATTCTAAGAAGAAGGGAGAGTAGCTTTTATGCTTCATGATAGGTCTTAATGATTAAGAACCATATCTCAATTGATCCTCTAAGTGAGTCTTGGTACAATTGTATGTCCAAGAAGAGGAATCAAAGATTGATGAAATGGTCAAAACAAGAAGACAATCATACTTCGTTCCAATAACAAGTCTTAAAGTTAAGATTGTGACAATGAGTGAAAAGTATTAAAGGTTTATAACATTCATCAAATGTGGAAAGTTGTGATGTCTTGGATAAGACAAAGACCAACTATGACCAATTTATGAAGTGTTTTGATACAAGCTACACTAACTCTTGAAAATTTGTTTGTCAAGAAATGTTTATTGACAAAAGAATCTTATATGTCAAGGAGTCAGTGGGAGTCTTAATGGTCTCGAAAAGTTTCAAGAACAAATCAAATAAACCTTATCGATCATCACTAGCACACGAGTTGAGGTTTACAACCTATCGTGAAGACATTATTTTGTTTCTGTGCCAATCCAATCGAGTTAATTATGCATGTGAGTCCTATGAGTTCTCATTTGAATGCGTAAAAGGCAAGGACCTTGATCAATGAAAGGTGCATTGATAGGAAAAAGGTAAGATGCCTAACTACTTGGAAGACGTGGTGGGCAGCTGTGCTACCATAAGGCAAGAAATCAAGATTAAAGGAAGTTCGATCCATATGAGTTTGAATTTGTCGTAAACTTTGGTTTTAACAAATTCACATGGATAGGAACACATACACCGTTTAAATCTAAGTGTCATAAGATTTCCTCCTTCATGAAAATGATTGTGAGAAAATGCTTTCACTAAGAAAGATTTTAAAAGATAGTGATTGTAAAATTGCATTCTCGAATTCGATCATGGTTACGACATCCCTTTCCATAATTTGAATTGTGAGGTTTGGCAATTAGTCTTAATTGTTAAGACACACATATGAACTATCTAAGGCAAAAGTGTATAAGTTCAAGAAGTCTTGATAAAAGATTATCAAAGCACTAAGTATTAAAAACATGGACTTAAGAAATTCAATAGGTATTGTCTTTCTGGAAGTTAAGATGTTTATGAATACATCTCGAAGCTAGTGGGAGCATAAGTGTTATGTTTTATAATAATCATCATGATAGTAGGAGCATAAATGTTATGATTGTATGATTATTAAGGAAAGTATTGCATAGTTGGCAATATTAATTATAGAAAACAAGAGTCATACTTTGCAAAGTTGTAAGAGTTGAAAGGTTGTTTTGCTATAATTAAGGGAGAGAATATTATGCTTCATTTCAAATCTAAAGGATTAGGTTGTGAAATGTTAATAAACTTAGTCAAGGGTACATAGTGTGTTCTTAAAATTTCGATTATGATTACGGCATTCCTCTTCACAATTCGAATTTTGAGAACATAGAAAATAAAACATTGTGCGTCGTGTCCCATACGCTTCGGGTATAGGATCGATTGCAAATGCTTTAATGTTTGACCATTCTAAAATTTTCCAAATGTGAAAAGGGACTAGAATCGGTTTTGACTAAAATAATTAAACAACTATCAAAGGACATTCCAAAGTTCGACGAGGATTGGTCACTTGTGAGTAGTTGGAAGTATAGTATTAGAAATTATGGAAATGTTTCCATATTGGATGGACCATATCGACCTAATTACGAATAGATAAGATTCTATTAAGAATGAGTTATCATATGGAAAATATGGAAGTGTGTCCATATTGGGAAGTAAATATTGAAAATCTATGTCTAGATTAGAAACTTTTATGCAAAAGGATGTTCAAAGGAATGTACTTTGAGAGAGAGACATCATATCTAAGGTCTTGTAACAATCTACGTTAGAGGAATTTGTAATATCATTGGCAATAGTCTTTGAGACTTTGGTGCAGTGACATTACAAAAGGATCATTGCATAAAGTGTTAGAATCTAGTATATTCTATAAGTAACAAGAATTTGATATTCTTACACTTAAGAAAATGGATTTGGAGTTGTAAAATGAGAATGATTGGAAATGTGTTCAATTTGTCTATTTCACAAAAGTAAGAACCATAGGTAAACATTGTGTGCATGCTAGGAGCATGGGACAAGTGTTGGAATTCAAGTAAGAAGTTGATTACCCGAAACGACAAATAATGAGTAATCGATATGGTGATAAATAAAACGTGTTTTGTTTATACTCAAAGGTTTGAGGCCATATGGGATTAGTATTATTCTTGTGTTTCACCTTGCATGTTTTGACTTCCAGAATAATTGAGTTTATTAAGAATAATCGAATTATTCAAACGGGCCACAGTCGTTCATATGTTGGAAGTAGATATGAATGAAGATTGTCGTGAATTGGTGTGTGGATTGTCTAAAAGAGTATTAGACATAAGCAAATGTTTGCTGCAACGTTCATGAGTGCTTATGAATATGATTTGAGCATTGGATTAAACCCACGCTCACTTGGATCACTATCTCGAGTGATTAGTGAGACGATAACATCTTATATTCTTGAAACCGAGATGTGTGAGTTGTATCTTGCTGATCGGTTGCACATTGATAATATGTAAACGCACCAGTAACTTGGTGTTATAAAACATATTGTTGTGTGTAATTCAGTGAGTGAGTGCAAGCGAGCATTGTATCAAAGTTTATCCGTTCCTTTTATCCAAAGTAGGATAAAAGCGATATATTTAGGCCCCTCGATGGTTTAGTGATGACATACGTAAATGCTCAGCCGGGCTAGGGCTAATTTGATTTGTTCAATTAGTCTGTCGTCATAAATCAGAAATCGAGATATAGTACAAAGAGAATGATTAGAAATCATATCTCATACGATATCTAGAATGGAGGAATATATGATCCCTTATCTAAGGACACGCGTATCTGATACGATCAGAGTTGACAGCGGCTTTGGAAAGCTACGATTGCAGATTAGGATCTGAAGTCATACGCAGAATAGTTGTTAGACTTATCCAAGTGGGAGACTGTTGGATTAGTGTCTAAGTCCATAACTATTTTGGTATGTACTTGACCCGATGGTGCATGGTCCTTTTGGGTTGCCTTCACCAAAGAAACTTGATTGGAGAAATGAATAAAGAAAGAAAGGATAATATAATTTATTAATATGTTATAAGAATAATATATTAAAGGAGAAATCATACTTGTTTAATTAATATTGGTCAATAATTAATTAAGAATTAGTTTTGTGATCAAATGTAATTAATTAAACTAGAGGGGCTGATTTGTAATTATGTGATAGTTACAAAATAAGGTAAGGATTATCTTATTTATATGGTGGACGAATTTAAGGTTGGAAAGCCTTAGAATTCGAGTATGATAAGGATTCAAGGATTATCTTATTGGTTGCTTAATGGATAATCAACTAGATAAGGATAATGACTGAAACCCTATCTCTACACCTATATAAACAACCCTAGGGTCATGAATTCGTGTATCCCTTCCCAAGAGGTCCTAGATACGAATTCTAACCTCTCACCTCTCTCTTTATACCTTCTCCATTTGCTTATGGTGTTTGTAAGCCATTAGAGGAGTGACACTTGTGACTCTAAGCATTCCAAAGTCAATCCAAGGTGGAGTTGTGATTGTTATTGCTATATAACAATCAAGGTATGTTCTTAAACCTAATTATATGTTAATGTCGATTTCCATATGCTAGAATTAGGGTTTATAGTCTTGGATTCAAAGCATGTACAATAGAGAAACCTAGATCCAAGCATTAGGGTTTGTATGAGCACATAGGATGTCTTATGACCAAAACCCATCAGTATGTTCTCTTGTATAGTGTAGTGTATTGTATGTTCTCTTAGTTTCTCTTTATAGTATATTCGTTATGTTTCTCATAATAGTATATTCTCTTAGTTTCTCATCATAGTATATTCGTATTGACTCATGAATGAACTGACTCTTATATGTTTCATTGTACTAGAAATAGTGAGTAGTGACTTCCTAAACTATACCTATTATAGTTTACTTGTAGAGTTGTTTGTATAAATGAACATGTTTGTACACCTTTGCTACCCAAAGGGATTGAACTGAGATAAAAGCTTTTATGTCTATACATATATACATAATATATAACTAAAGATCAAACAACACGCAGACAAACAATAGGGTACTCTAAGTCCACAACCAAACAAGGAACGGGAAATAAAGTGAGTTATTAGTCCTAAGTCCTTCCAACCTTACTTATATAAGTATATGTGCATTAGACATGGTTTTGACAATATATAAGTTTGAAAGAGTTCAAAGAAAAGGTTTGACATATAAGAACAAGTTTGATAAAGAGTTTAGTATGTAAAAGAGTTTGATAAACATTTTGAAGTAGTTTGTTTGATAAAACAGTTAAAAGTATAGTAAATCCATTTGTTTGACAGTTATTAATCACATGTGATTGATATAGTAACTATAATGTTTCAACTTGTATCCCCCCCCCCCCCCTAAAAGCATTTAAAATCATTTAAAAGGTAGATTAAGGGTTATGAACTCACATGTAGTGAGTGGTTTGGATGAATGAGTGGTATAGGATGCTAAGTGCCAAGTGAAGACTTGAGCACACACACAGATCCTATTTATCATATAATCATACATATATGTATACAATTAGAGTTTTAAACAACTAATTATGCAAGGAAAGACACCCTATGTCATAGAAAACACTTAGATTGAAGGGTATGAAACACATATGATTGCATACTAAGGTTGTATGGCCACACTAAGGAGTTTACGAACCAAATGGCAGGACCAAGGGAGTTCACGGGCATGAGTTTACGGCCCTATGAGATTTCAGCCAATGAGCATGGACGGATCTAATGTAGAGCTCGGGGTAGCCCGGGATACCCCTCAAAAAAATTTCGGTAGTGTAATTCTTTTTAGCAAAATTTTGTTTTATATAGTGTATGTATATGTTTCCCTTCACTTATAAACCCAAACAAACATGTGGTCTGTTGGATAAGGTGCTAGCATATTGAAGTAGAGGTCTAAGGATCAAATCTACCTCCTTACATGTTCTTATTTACCTTTTATTTTTATTTTCCCAGCTATTCTATCCCATATCGCCAAACACATGTAAATTTAGCCAATTTCGTCTATTATATTAACCTGTTATCTTCATGCTTCATTTGATATCTACTTTCATTCTCACATCGATTCAAGTATCAAAAGACACTTCAACTTCATGTTTATATAACATGACTTTCGGTTATCTAAGGATTCGATTAAGGTTTAGGTTTAAAACCGAAACCGAAGTACCCCGAAAAAAAAAAAATTGGGTCATCCGAATTTTTTTTGGGATACCCTTTACTTTGAACCTGGCTTCGCCACTGCCAATGACTTTATGGCCACTAGAGTTTACGGTCGTAAACTCATGCTATTTTGTGCATATGGGTGTTTTAAAGGGCTTTCAAGCATTGAGGAAAGTTTCTAGATTCATGTCCAAGCCTTAGGAGGAGTTTAAGGTCCAAATGCACTTTAAACTAGGGTTTACGGCCAAGGGAGATGCTCTTGGCCGTAAACACCTCATGTTCTTGGGAAAAGGTTGTTTTCAAGGAGTAATTCAAGGGTCTTTACAAGGTAGTAAGTATAATAGAGGATACTTACAATGTAGAAGCTTGAAAGAGTAGTTTTCGGCCTAAAGAACTAACGTGTTCTTGATGTTATTGAGGATCTTGAAGATCTAGACCCAAAATATGGAATTCATGGATGAATTCAAAGGTGATTCAAGAATAAGGGATGTATTAACACATAGATGGAAGAATCACTTACATTTTTGAAGAAAAGTGAAGAATCCTTGATGATAGTTGAGAGCAAAACCGAGTTTTTGGCTTGGAAGTGGTAAAAGGGTTGATAAATGGCCAAGAAACATATATATAGCCAAGAGTTTACGGCCAACCATGAGTTTACGACCGTAAACTCATGTGCCTTGGCCATAAACTCCTTATTAAGGGTTTTATGGCTTGATTTTTGGTTTTGAACTTTAGTTGACACATCCCAACACTCATTCCTTGGATGTACTAGGCTTAGAATGTTCAAACAGACTCTAAACAATGTTAAAAGTTAGTTGAAACAAGTCTGACTTTAACTGAGTTGAATGGTTGTACAAGATAGAAATTTCGGGTTGTCACAAACAAATTCTGCAACATTTTTATTAAAAGAGGTACTCTGATTTTTATAAAGCATAAACAAAATCGGTCTTTTCTGGCCGTGAAAATGGGGATGTCATAGTGTGTATACTGGTACTTTGGGGAACTCACTAAGCTTTGAATTACAATTTTCAATTTGTTGTTTCAGGTACTTCAGAGGATCATAGGAAGGCAAAGGCATGATCGTGCACAACTTCCTGTTTTATATCACTAGGTTTTGGGAAAACTCTGATTTGAAATAATGCTTTTGAAATAATGGCTATTATTGTAAATAATATTGATTAATGGGTGATTTTAAAAATTTTAAATTTATTGTGATTTTTGAGTGTTATAAGTTGGTATCAGATGCTTGATTTGAGAGAATTTGATGAGCATTTGTGTGAATTCAGACTCAAACTATGGAACTGCAAAAGTTTTTAAACCGAGTTTCAAAATTATTTTCAAAAGTAAACAAGGAAGGATGCGATGTGTACAATCAACCAGAGCAAGAAAGTATACCCCTAATTACCCACACTGTTATTTGATATTATGTTTATTTTAGAACAATATATTAATGATAGGCTAAGGATCTTCAGGAATTGCATGATAGAATTGTCTGATAATTGATGACTGGTAGCCTAGGATTTCTTTCTTGTATGGAATTGACATCATTACTGTAGTTGCTTAGTATATGCATCGTATGCGTACGTAACTAAGATTCTACATCTTGAGAATGTTTGGTTTAGACTTATTGTCTGTTCTTGTTTAATGAAGGACTTAGGGTAGAATCAGGTATTCGACTGTCTATAGGATTCAATGTTATGTATGATTAACATACACGAGTGATGCAGGGTTGGTGGAAGTTTCATGGATGGGTTATGTGAGAGCAGCCGAATCAGTTGAGGAATGTCTAGCGTTTCTCTGGGGAGTGAGAATAAGATGTATGTGTATTTTATTATGTAATGTTAGGGTTGGTGTGATGATCTTTTGAGACAAATACGGGTAGGTGCGGAATGTAGTATGGGCCCGTGTTACTGGAAGCACAGGACCCGTACGCGTAGCGGGGAAGTTACAACCCATAGGCTTTTGTTGATTGGAATAACTCATATGGTATGAAATATGCCCCAACTGATATTTTCTGGTTTATTTTCAGTATGGTGTTTACGAGCAGATTCGAGTCAGGAGCTGGATCGAGTGGCTGGGATAGGCCATGGTTGAGTGATGAGGAGATTAGGACGCTGATTTCTTCTGAGGCTGTGACTGATGTTTAGGGACAGATACCAGAGTTGTTTGGGTCTATCAAGACCACCATGATAGAGTACTTTAATGATCATTACGCTTCACCTAATGAGGATGGTGTTACTACAGCGACCATGGTCGTTCTGGCCGCTAAGGTTCATGGAGAGCGAGCCTTCTAGTACCGGGACTTCGACAATAAGAAGCCCCTTGTATTTGATAGGGTTCAAAATCCGATCATTACTATGAGGTGGTTGTCTGATGTTGAGGCATGTTTCTTTGCTTGCTCCTACCCAGCTGACCAGAAGGCCAAGTGCGCCCCAAACCTCCTTAGATTGGGAGCGAAGGATTTATGGAGGTTGGTTACTAGCTCATATACTCCAGAGCAGAGGGCTGCTGTTTCATGGGAGTTGTTCTCTGAGATGTTACACATGAGATATGTCCTATTGGTTGAAAGGGAGCAATTGGCTCAATAGTATTTGGACATCAGGCAGGAGATGGAGTCGGTGACGTACATCACCAAGATGTTTACTGAGAGAGCATTGATTTGCCCTGAGTTTGTTTCTTCTGAGCAAGCTTAAATGACCCAGCACTTGAGCATTCTCAAGACAGACATCCGCCAGTTTGTGTCTAATCAGCGCTATAGTAAACTTGTGAGGTTACAAGAGGCCATTAGAAGGCAGGAGATTAATTTGGAGCTCCAGAAGAGGGAGCGCAGGCAGGCTCTAGTGCAGTCATAACCTGCAGCGAATCGGTTCAAGGCCATTGATGTGAGATCTGGTAGTCAGAGGGGCCGTACTTGTGGCAAGTGTGGCAAAGTTCATGAGGGTCCTTGTCGATCTACTTTTAGGTGCCAAAATGTGGCAAGGAGGGGCATTACACTAAGGACCGTCGTCAGTAGGTTCCAACATCGTCCACAAGGATCTATTTTCACTGTGAGCAGGTTGGCCATGCAAGGGTCAACTATCCTTTGCTCCCCATGGGACCAACGTAGGCTCTAGTGCTAGCTACTTTGAGGATCGTCGATGGGTTCTAGGGAAGGGCGAAACCCCCCTAGGGATCGAGGTTTCACTTTTCAGCTCATGATAGATGAGGTATGGGTGCCGCCAGACGTTGTTACTGGTATGTTTCTATTTATCTTTATGTAAATTATTTATGGTGTGCTTATTTTTATGTTTCTAATAGGTACATTCTTAGAGAACTCATTTCATGCTCTTGTGTTATTCGACTAGGGCGCGAGTCAGTCCTTTGAAGCTCAGTCTTTTAGTATGGATTTCAATTCGACCCTTAGCGAGTTGGAGTGTCCGTTGCGGGTTTCTATCGCCAACGAATATAGGATTTCTGCATCCAGAATGTATCAAAGGGTGTGTATTGGAGATCTTTGGGGTGCCTTATCCGATTGATTTGATTCCTATCTCCATGGGGGATGTATGCATGATAATAGGAATAGATTGGCTGAGCAGTGTTTGGTGCTATGATTGACTGCAAGGATCATGGTCTTATTTGGAGGCCCAGACTTGACAATACATTCATCATGGTTGTATGGGTTATCTTTCCTATGTGGTTGATACTCGGGTTGGGGAGTAGGTTTCAATTTCAGATGTTCAAGTTGTTAGGGAGTTTGTCGATGTGTTTCTGAAGGAGTTACCCGGTGTGCTTCCCGAGAGGCAGGTGGAGTTCAAGATTAACCTAATGCCAGGTGTAGCTCTGATTGCCAAGGTGTCGTACCATTTGGCACTGCCCGAGATGTAGGAGTTTTCCTCTCAGCTTCAGGAGCTGTTAGGTAAGCAGTCAATCAGACCGGTCAGTTCGTTGTGGGGAACACCAATATTATTCATCAAGAAGAAGGACGGTTCACACCATATGTGAATTAATTATCTTGTATTGAACAATTTGACGATAAAGAACCGTTATCCCCTTCCGCAGATTGTCGAATTATTTGATTAGTTGTAGGGTGCATCTTGGTTCTCCAAGATCGATCTGAGGTCGGGGTATCATTAAGTGAGGGTGAGAGAGGAGGATGTGGAGAAGACGGTGTTTCAAACTCATTATGGTCATTACGAGTTCGTGATGATGCCATTTGGGCTCACCAATGCGCTTATAGCGTTTATGGATTTGAAGAATCGGGTGTGTAGGTTGATGCTCGATCGATCGATTATTGTTTTTATTAATGATATCTTGGTGTATTCCTAGAGAACAGCATGAGGAGCACCTTCGAGAGCTTTTGGGAGTATTGAGGCGGGAACGGTTGTATGCTAAGTTCTAGGAGTGTGAGTATTGGTTACGAAAGGTCTAGTTTCTAGGGCATCTCGTTAACCAAAATGGGATTTTGGTCAATTTGGCCAAGATTAAGTCTGTGATGCAGTGGGAGGTCCCAAATTCCCCCATAGGGATCAGGATTTTCTTGGGTTTAACAGAATATTATCAAAGATTTATCTAGGATTTCTCCAAGATTGTTTTACCCCTCACTCTTCTGACGAGGAAGGGCGTAGATTTCCATTGGGTCCTGGAGCATTAGATGATGTTTTAGACACTAAGACAGATGTTATGTGAGGTCCCGGTGTTGACCCTTCCGGATGGTGTTGAGGATTTCGTGGTATTTTTTGATGCATCCATAACTGGTTTAGGGGTGATTCTTATGCAGAGGGGCATAAGTGATTGTGTATGCTTCTCAGCAGCTGAAGCCGCATGAGGCATGATATCTTACTCATGATCTAGAGTTGGAGGCAGTAGTGTTTGCCCTCAAGATTTGGATACATTATCTGTATGTGGTCCGATATACTATTTACATGGATCACAAGAGTTTGTGATATCTTATGGACCAACCGAACTTGAATATGAGGCAGCATAGGTGGGTTGACATGGTTAAGGATTATGAGTTTGAGATCCTTTACCATTTGGGTAAATCGAATGTATTTGTAGATGATTTGAGCCATAAGTTGGTTGGATCTTCAGCTGGGGATATGTATATGAGGATATCCATTGATTCACCACTTTTGGACTTGATCAGAGGGGCACAAGCAGTTATGAAGGAGAAATGGAAACAGAAGAGGATCAAGGGCGAGATCGACAGATTTGTCACCGATAGTCGAGGACTGTTGACCCGGTGTGGTCGAGTTTGGGTTCTGGTTTCTTGAGGGGTAAGGTAGATAGTTCTGGAGGAGGCACATAAGTCTCTCTTTTCGATACACCATAGAGCCACCAAGATGTTTCAGGATTTGAGATTAAGTTACTGGTGGCCGTGTATGAAGAGCGAGATAGCTTGGTTCATGGAGAGGTGCTTGACCTGTAGGATGGTCAATGTCGAGCATCAGAGGCCTCATGGCAAGTTACAGCCTTTGGAAGTTCCCATGTAGAAGTGGGAACAAATCACCATGGATTTTATCACCAAGCTACCGCAAACTGCCAAGGGTTTTGATACTATCTGGGTCATCGTGGATCGATTTATCAAGAGTGCCCACTTTTTGGCCATTCGGGAGAGCTCCTCGGCTAAGAAGTTGACCGATGTGTATGTTTGTGAGATTGTTGCTCATCATGTGATTTCAGTCTCCATTATATCAGATCGAGATGTTTGATTTACTTCCCTATTCTAGCAGAAGTTCCACGAGGAACTGGGTATGAGGCTACATTTAAGAACTTCTTATCATTTGCAGACCGACAACCAGAGTGAGCGGACCATCCAAACACTTGAGGATATGTTGTGAGCTTGTGTCATAGATTTTGGTGGGAGTTGGGACTCCTACCTACCTCTTGCGGAGTTTGGCTTTAACAATAATTATCACTCCAGCATTGGTGCACCGCCCTTTGAGCTTTTGTATGGTCGGAGATGTCGTACCATAGCTTGTTGGGGGGAGGTTGGCCACAATGTCATGGGGAGTATTAAGGTGGTCCTCCAAACTATAAATCTCACCTAGCATATCAGGCAGAGATTGTAGATAGCTCAGAGTCGGCAAAAGAGCTATGTCGACCGACATCGATCAGAGTTGGACTATTAGGTCGACAATATGATGCTACTGAAGGTCTCACCCTGGAAGGGTGTGATACGCTTCAGGAAGAAGGGAAAGTTAGGTCCCCAGTAAATTGGACCATTTTGTGTGATTGCCAGGGTAGGCAGGGTGGCCTACTGGTTGGATTTCTCGAGTGAGCTCAACCAGATCCACAACACTTTCCATATTTCACAGTTTATAGAAATGCGTGCTGGACGATGAGACAGTTGTCCCTTTGGATTATATTCAGTTCGATGACCATCTGAATTATATTGAGAGGCCGGTAGTGGTGGTGGAGAGAAAGATGAAGGTCTTACGCAATAAGGAGATACCTTTGTTAAAGGCTTACTGGCAACATCGGAGAGGCTCCAAGTGGACCTAGGAGCCAGAAGTGAAGATACGAAAGCATTATCCTGATTTATTCGTAGCATCTGACTTCGAGGATGAAGTCTACTTCAAGTGGGGGAGAAGTGTAACATCTCGACAATGAGGTATTTCTAAAATTAACTCTTAAGTATCAAGGTTTATGATTTTTAGCCCTAGTGTATGAGAAATCTTGCAAAATGGCCTATAGTGGCATTTTCATAAAATCATGCCAAGGTTGCATACACTGGCCATATGTTGTGTACACTGGTGTACATGTGCGGGCCTTGGTACGCTAGGCGTATGTGAAGGATCCTTAAACCCTAAGTTTTATGGTTTGGTCTATATATAAACAACATCGACTCCTCATTTCTCATTCCCTCTTCAGCCTTCACTTGCTATTTTGTCCATCTAGAACCCTAATCCACCTTGAGAGTGTTCTTGAGATTTTGTGGGTAATTTTGGTGATTAAGAAAGAAGAAGTAGAAGAGAGGGACACCTTGGAAGAGTGAAACACCTTAGATCCATAATCTCATCACCATTTGGCATCATTTTAAGGTAAAAAGCTCTGAAATTGATGATGATTTGTTTAAGATCTTGTTAGCCTTGAAGTTGTGAACATTTTGGTCCCGTTAGCTTGGAATTTTGAGTATGGGTTACTCTAAGTCACTTGAGCTGTCCTTTTAGACATTTCATAGTGTTTTGTGCATAAAAATATGATATTGAGTGTTGTATGCAACCCATGCATGTGTTAAATGGTCTTATTGGGTTAAGAACATAGTGTTTTGGACATTAAGCACTTTATAGGCATGCAAAGTCATAAATTTGGAAACTTTATGACTTAGTACATCATTATGGGATTGGATCTGTGTTTTGGACATAAGGGCTTGATGAAATAAGCTCTTAATGAAGTTTTGGGACTGAGCAATGTATGATGGGTGTACCTGGAGGTATGTTACACGTATTCGGTCAGCGCTCCACTTTTGGTCAACATCAGAGTACACTAGGTGTACTCTCTTGGTACCCATGGCGTACTACGCTAGGAAGGAATATAGACTTTTGGACCTTGATCGTTGAATTTGACTTTGACCAGGGTTGACCAAGTTTGACTTAAGGGTATTTTGAGTATTTTGAGCTATAGTTAAGCCTTGGTCTTTATCTTTTGAATATGTAACCTGTAGAGCCGGTGTTTTTAGTTGTGTATTATTCAGCTATACGTCAGACTGCAAGGAGAGTTTCTTCTCACTGTATTGTGTAGGGATGTTATTCGGGTCGGAACTGAACCGACCCGACCCGATCAAACCGAAAACCGAATAAGGTTAATTATATGAACCGAAAACCGAACCAAATAAGCAATACATGTTCAGTTTGGTTCGGGTATTATTCGATTCGGTTCGGTTTCGGCGCGAATAACCCAAATAACATGTACAAGATGATTAAGGAGCCGAATAACCCGAATAACCCAAATAACATTTACAATGTAATTATAAATATTGTGTTTTGTATGACATTTGTAGCTTATGATAAACACAAATAACACGGATTAACTATTCTTGATATATAAAATGTAAAATCCAACCACCACGTTCTTAAGATACAGTTATTAAGCAACATATTAAACACTAAACATTAAACATCTAAAATACCCAAAAATCTATCTATAAGTATATAAGTCAAACATTAAACATTACGTGGGTATTCTGGGTAACGATCAATAGAACACAAGACCAAATAAGCAATCGTGTAAATGGAAAAAAATGTGACTCTGCATATTCGGTTCGGTCCTTTTGGACCGAATAAGCACTTATTCGGGTAACCCAGACCGAATAACCCGGAAACCGAATAAGCCTTATATAGATACCCGAAAACCGAATCGAATTGCTTATTCAGGTCTAATTCGGTTCGGTTTTCGTTTCAGTTCGGGTTTTCGGGCCAAATTCTCATCCCTAATATTGTGGGTCGAATGCACCAATATCGGACCATTAAATTATTTATCCTGGTTAGGATAGTAATATGCTAGTATGTGGCTGATTAGTAGAATTTCATGATTATATGTATTTGCTCGTTCAATGTTTATGTTTATCTATTACATATGTCAACATATTGTCTTAGGTTGAGGTTGTACTGCTTTTGCGGTAGCCAAGAAACCCGGGAGAAATCCAGACATGAGCTGAGGGCACGAATGGCATGCCAAACTCATTGGGCTCGGGAGAAATCTAGATATGAGCTAAGGGCCCGATTGGCATGTCAAACTCATATTGTGGGCTCAGGGGTAATCCAGTCTTTCTAGTTATGGACCCGATATATGCTGTTATATGTGTGTGTGTGTGTGTTGGTACTTTGGGGGAACTCACTAAGCTTTTACTTACAGTTTTTAGTTTATCGTCTCAAGTACTTTAGAGGATCGTGGGAAGGAAAAGGCGTGATCGTACACAACTTCCTGTTTTATGTCACTGGGTCTTGGAAAAACTCTGATTTGAAATAATGCTTTTGAAGCAATGACTATTTTTGTAAACAATGTTGATTAATGGGTATTTTGAATTTTTTTTTAAATTTATTGTGATTTTTGAGTGTTGCAGGCAAACCATAATTTTTAGGTTTGTGCCCAATTTAAACACCTTAAGATGCCTTTGGAGCTTCTTATGATCAGCCTGTTGGATTAGGTGTCTAAGCTCATAACTATAATTGGTATGTACTTGAATTTATAGTAGCATAGTCCTTTCAGGTTGCCCTCAAACCTAGTAAAAGACTAAAACACTATTTAAAGAGAGAGAGAGAGAGAGAGAGAGAGAGAAAGAGAAAGAGAAAGAGAGAGAGAGAGAGAGAGAGATTGATTTATTAATTCATTATTGCTAAATTAATTAGAAATCAAAATAGATAATTGATTAATATATTATGAGAATAATATATTGATTATAATTAGTATTATTTAATTAAGAATTAATCATAAATTAATTAGAATTAATTTGGGATCAATTTGATTAATTAAAAGTGGAAGGACTAAAGGTGATAATTTTCAAAAGTTGAATGTTGACCAATTCTAGAACCTCGAATGAGGGGGGGGGGGGGGGGGGAATTCTAGATGGTTAAGGAGAATTTCTTGGGCATTAAGGAAGTCTAGGAATCCTTAGGGAGCATGAAAAGGGATACAAGTTTATCTAAGGAAACTGCCTTATTCTAGCATCCCTTAGTTATCTATATAAACCCTCTTAGGGTTATAATTTTCTTTCGGCTCTTTTCTAAGAGAGAGAACCAAAAATTTCTTTCTCCTCCTCTCTCCTCTTTAGCCTCCAATTTGTTAGGGTTTGAGTGTGAGCCATTGCTTGTTTCCAAGAGTATTGAAGAAAGGATTTGACTAGTTTATTTAGAGATGAGCAAAAGGACCGAACCGGCCGGAACCGGCCGGAACCGGACCGGAACCGGGAACCGGCTTCAGCCAAAATCAAGAACCGAACCGGCCCGGCGGCTCTATCGGTCCGGTTCTACCGGTTTCCGGTTCCTACCGGTTCTTGTCGTGTCTTCAAATGTTGGAACCGGTCCTTGAAAAATAGCATCATACGGTTCCGGTTTTTGCCGGTTCTACCGGTTCCGGTTATATCGGTTCCGGTTCCAAAAATCTACAAAAATAACGTCCCGGTCCGAACGGTTCCATCGGGTTCCGGCCGGTTCCCCGGTCCATTTGTTCATCCCTAACTTTATTTACAAGAATAAACTAAGGTATGTATTTTCTTATAACCCTTTATGAGTTTCAAAAATAGCTATGTAGTTCTATCACAATGAGAACATAGATCCTTAAGGTTGTAACATCCCCCTCTGGCACGTATCACAATATTGTCCACTTTGGGCCACTCGGCACGAGGACTTCCCAGGGGGTCACCCATCCTGGTACTACTCCCGCCCGAGCACGCTTAACTGCAGAGTTCTTATGGGATCTGCTGCCCTCACGGCTTTAAAACACGTTGTGACAAGGAAGGTATCCACACCCCTTTATAAGGAAATGTTTTGTTCTCCTTCCAAGCCGAAGTGGGATCAGATCTAACCCATTTTCACCCCCCATTATAGGGTTCGACGTCCCCGTCGAACACATCGACCCGTGCCCTGGCTTTGATACCATTTGTAACATCCCCCTCTGGCACGTATCACAATATTGTCCGCTTTGGGCCACTCGGCACGAGTACTTCCCAGGGGGTCACCCATCCTGGTACTACTCCCACCCGAGCATGCTTAACTGCAGAGTTCTTATGGGATCTACTGCCCTCACGACTTTAAAACGCGTTGTGACAAGGAAGGTATCCACACCCCTTTATAAGGAAATGTTTTGTTCTCCTTCCAAGCTGATGTGGGATCAGATCTAACCCACTTTTTGTAGAATATGTCACAAGCTTTCCGTACATATAAAGAACGCCGAAATCCGAGTTATAACGAAGAAGTTATGGCCCGTCGAAGTTTTACGGCAAAACCGGCACGGCACCGGGAAGCGTAAATAGTGAATTTACGATGGAGGACTTTTTAGCCTTAGTGATCTAAATGAAATTCGTAGAATATGTTAAACTAAGAGCGTCAATAAAAAAAACGCCCAAATCTGACTTCGTATGAGGAAGTTATGATTTTTCTAAGATTCGGCTTAGCAGTGCACGACCCGAAACTCGAATTTTAGTTTGAGCGGTTTTTGGCTTATGCGACCTAAATGAGAGTTGAAGATATCATTAATAGGAACTCAAAAGTAAAAAGACAGACGAAAACGGAGTCCGTATGAAGGAGTTATGAATTCTTCGCGGTCATTTAATAGTCTAAACGCCTCCTACTATTAAATTTGAGATTGGTCGAGAATTAGCCGACGGAGTCTAAACGAAAGTTGTAGATCTTGATTTTAGCTACGCGTGGATATAAAGAACGTTGAAAACGGAGCTCGTATGCGAAAGTTATGATTTTTATAAGTTTGAAGGCTGATACACGATAGGGGGTGACGTGGTACCACCAGAATTGGACACGTGGCACCACCAGAAGGCCACCACATGGACCAACTCGACGAGTCATGACTCAGAATCGGCGAGTCCACCAGTCAGGCCTCCTATAAATAGAGGTGTCGGGCATTCACTTCTCTTCACACCTCTGCAACATTCTTTCTCTCTCTAGTTTCTCTCTCTAGCCTCCCAAACCCTCCCTAAAGCCTAGGTAAACCCCCTAGCACCCGAAGGAAGCCCCGAGGCTCCCGGAGTCCCGAGAAAAAGGGTCTTTCGGCTTGGAAACGCTGCTCCAGCGAAGCTCGGTTTTGCGAAAAACCCGCTGTAAGTGAGCTATGCCTACGCTATCTTTAGTATAGCTTATGTTTTAATATAGTAACATTATTAGGAACTTATAATGAGTATTTGGGCTATTATTATGAGTTATATTGAGTGTTATTTAACTCTTATATAATAATAATAATAATAGTCAGACTATTAATTAGTCACGGTTATCGTTAGACTAAACCCTAGTGGTACTGGTACTAGGTTTTATCGAAGGAATATCGTTTTGAGAGTATCGAAGCGCTGTCCGAGTGCTGAGTCACCACCTATTCAGGTGAGTGCATAGTCCCTTTCATCTTACATATACATATGAAGTATTTTAATATAAATTACGTGCTATGTGTGCATATTGTCTGAATACTTGCTGTCTATGCTAAGTGAAAGATTTTATACATGTTTTAAATGATTTAAACTATATATGTATTTTATATCTACGAAAATGTTGGGGTAAAACATGGGTAGATATAATAGATGAAATATGAGTTGGATGATGAGTTGAGAGGTGATATAGACTATAAGGTGTGGGTGAGAGGTGTACGATGTGAGAAGCCTTCTTCCCAAACGATGTCCCCGTCATTCAGCAGAGTATGGATGACAACCACGGACTATCCTAGATAGTCCAGTGGAACACTAGCAGGCTCGCAACCTGTAGGTGTTGTGAACGATGTGTTCACCCGGTGTACTCTAAACCTTGGTGATCATGCAGACTTGATACCTAGACCCTGGCGATCATGTAGACTTGGTGCCAAAACCCTGGCGACTATGCAGACTTAGTGCCTATTGTATAAATTCTGGCAACTATGCAGACTTAGTGCCTAAACCCCGGTGACGATGGACTTCGTGCCGATTCCTTAGGAACGTATGAACGAGGAATAGTTGATTCTTAGGGTAGATCCTTAAGAATAAAACAGATAACGGGGATGGGTAATTGGGTTGATTGTTTGAAAATAATAATTATATTATTGTGGGTTGAAAACCCTATGTACTCACCAGGTTTCCCAACCTGACCCACTCAGTTTATTTATATCACAGGTGTTGATACGAAGTCACTTTACACTGAGAGATTTAAAGAGATGTAGATCACTAGTGTAAATAAATGTAAGTTCTGTTTATGCTTATGTTTCTGTATTAACAATGACATCCCAAACGTTTTGAAATGAATAAAATACGTTTCTCCGAAAATGTTTTAATAACGTATTTATCATGTTTTTCTTGGAACAAATTCCGCAACATTTTTATTAAAAGAAGAACTCTGATTTTTATAAAGCATAAACAAAATCGGTCTTTTCTGGCCGTGATTTTGGGGATGTCACAGTTGGTATCAGAGCATTAGTTTAAGCGAACTAGGAATATGGAGTTATTTCTAGACTTAAACTTAGAATGCTAAGCAATTATCGTGAGGAGTGTGTTTAATAAAATTTAGGTAATACACCTGAATAGACACAAGCACTAGCTTATTTAGGGAAAATTCCTAACATGCTTTTATGTGCTAAATGATTTATGATATGCATTATATGATCGAATCTATGGTCTATTGCCGACCGGATCTGGAAATTTTATGTGCTCAGGTTTCTAAACGTTTAATTACGATATTAGAACTGGCATGTAACTTTTTGGAGTAATAAGGAGGAATAGGTGTCTAATTCTTCCTCTATCTATATTTTTGTCTCGATACAACAAACGCTTTCTTTGGAGAATAGAATGTCATGATAAGGACTCATAGAGAATTGAGTAAGTGGAGGAAATGAAAAGGCTTACGATAGTGAATGACACCTATCGGAAGATATCATGAGAGTGGTATCTTGCCTTTAGAATATGTCATGATGTACGTTTAGAGGAGTACAGTACGTCCGAAGTACACCTTCGATTGGCAGGATGATGGAATGATTGGCGTAATTCATGAAGTTGACCCATCGTATGGTATTTCCACCGAGCTGAAGCAGAATTAATGATTGAAGATACGCATAGAAGAAGTCCTAGTAGAGTCTAGGGAAAATTTTGTGATTGTTTGGACACATTTTTATGTGTTAAAAATTGTTTTGTGATAATAACTTGGGAAAACTACGAGACAATACTTGGGACGAGTATGAGTAGGTGTGAAAGGTAGTAGATGCATATACTACCGGAAGCACAGGACTCACGCTTGGATTAGGGAAAGTCACAAGGTTACCAAGAAACTAGTAATTTATTTTGATTTATTCAAGTATGTTGTTACCATTGTTTTGGTAATGACTAAGACGATTGTTGATATTCCGACCCTAGTGGTCATATCGAATTGAGTCCGACTACGATGAGTAGGTTACGTGGTTCAGAGAACCAAGTTTGATGTAGTGTCCGATTTAAACCAAACAATTGAAATCAAAGCGATCAATAGAAGTATCACGCTCGTTGCTAAAGAAGTTGGTAGCTAGAAATGCTACATGTTAAAGTGTGATTATATCACATTAAAACGTGAAGGAAGGCATAGTTTATTTCAGAATTTAACTCTAAAAGACCTAAGTCTAAACGAGCGTCACATGATGATACGTCGTAATCTGGAGTCTAACCCGAAGAAGATAGCAGGTGAACAATTAAGTACTGCTTACAGACAATAAGTCTAAAAGATAGACTCGAAGGAATAAAGAAGTTATAATTATTACCTAGGATGAAGAGATGACGTATGGAGTCATTATACGAGCCCTGTTTCGTTGATGATTCCGGGACGTAATCATCCTAAGGGGGAGATAATTGTAACGCCCGCAGATCCGGGCTAGTCAATTTAGAGGCAATAGGGGTCGAAAATGACTTTTCGACAAAAGATTATTTAGAATAAATAATCTTAACCAAGTTTTAGAATATGTCACAAGATTTCTGTACATATAAAGAACGCCGAAATCCGAGTTATAACGAAGAAGTTATGGTCCGTCGAAGTTTTACGGCAAAACCGGCACGACACCGGGAAGCGTAAATAGTGAATTTACGATGGAGGACTTTTTAGCCTTAGTGATCTAAATGAAATTCGTAGAATATGTTAAACTAAGAGCGTCAATAAAAAGAACGCCCAAATCTGACTTCGTATGAGGAAGTTATGATTTTTCTAAGATTCGGCTTAGCAGTGCACGGCCCGAAACTCGAATTTTAGTTCGAGCGGTTTTTGGCTTATGCGACCTAAATGAGAGTTGAAGATATCATTAATAGGAACTCAACAGTAAAAAGACAGACGAAAACGGAGTCCGTATGAAGGAGTTATGAATTCTTCGCGGTCATTTAACAGTCTAAACGCCTCCTACTATTAAATTTGAGATTGGTCGAGAATTAGCTGACGGAGTCTAAATGAAAGTTGTAGATCTTGATTTTAGCTACGCGTGGATATAAAGAACGTTGAAAACGGAGCTCGTATGCGAAAGTTATGATTTTTATAAGTTTAAAGGTTGATACGTGATAGGGGGTGACGTGGTACCACCAGAATTGGACACGTGGCACCACTAAAAGGCCACCACATGGACCAACTCGACGAGTCATGACTCAGACTCGGCGAGTCCACCAGTCAGGCCTCCTATAAATAGAGGTGTCGGGCATTCACTTCTCTTCACACCCCTCCAACATTCTTTCTCTCTCTAGTTTCTCTCTCTAGCCTCCCAAACCCTCCCTAAAGCCTAGGTAAACCCCCTAGCACCCGAAGGAAGCCCTGAGGCTCCCGGAGTCCCGAGAAAAAGGGTCTTTCGGCTTGGAAACGCTGCTCCACCGAAGCCCGGTTTTGCGAAAAATCCGCTGTAAGTGAGCTATGCCTACGCTATCTTTAGTATAGCTTATGTTTTAATATAGTAACAATATTAGGAACTTATAATAAGTATTTGGGCTATTATTATGAGTTATATTGAGTGTTATTTAACGCTTATATAATAATAATAATAATAGTCAGACTATTAATTAGTCACGGTTATCGTTAGACTAAACCCTAGTGGTACTGGTACTAGGTTTTATCGAAGGAATATCGTTTTGAGAGTATCGAAGCGCTGTCCGAGTGCCGAGTCACCACCTATTCAGGTGAGTGCATATTCCCTTTCATATTACACATAGATATGAAGTATTTTAATATAAATTACGTGCTATGTGTGCATATTGTCTGAATACTTGCTGTCTATGCTAAGTGAAAGATTTTATACATGTTTTAAATGATTTAAACTATATATGTATTTTATATCTACGAAAATGTTGGGGTAAAACATGGGTAGATATAATAGATGAAATATGAGTTGGATGATGAGTTGAGAGGTGATATAGAATATAAGGTGTGGGTGAGAGGTGTACGATGTGAGAAGCCTTCTTCCCAAACGATGTCCTCGTCATTCAGCAGAGTATGGATGACAACCACGGACTATCCTAGATAGTCCAGTGGAACACTAGTAGGCTCGCAACCTGTAGGTGTCGTGAACGATGTGTTCACCTGGTGTACTCTAAACCTTGGTGATCATGCAGACTTGATACCTAGACCCTGGCGATCATGCAGACTTGGTGCCAAAACCCTGGCGACTATGCAGACTTAGTGCTTATTGTATAAATTCTGGCGACTATGCAGACTTAGTGCCTAAACCCCGGTGACGATGGACTTCGTGTCGATTCCTTAGGATGATCCTTAGGAACGTATGAACGAGGAATAGTTGATTCTTAGGGTAGATCCTTAAGAATAAAACAGATAACGGGGATGGGTAATTGGGTTGATTGTTTGAAAATAATAATTATATTATTGTGGGTTGAAAACCCTATGTACTCACCAGGTTTCCCAACCTGACCCACTCAGTTTATTTATATCACAGGTGTTGATACGAAGTCACTTTACACTGAGAGATTTAAAGAGATGTAGATCACTAGTGTAAATAAATGTAAGTTCTGTTTATGCTTATGTTTCTGTATTAACAATGACATCCCAAACGTTTTGAAATGAATAAAATACGTTTCTCCGAAAATGTTTTAATAACGTATTTATCATGTTTTTCTTGGAACAAATTCCGCAACATTTTTATTAAAAGAAGAACTCTGATTTTTATAAAGCATAAACAAAATCGGTCTTTTCTGGCCGTGATTTTGGGGATGTCATAATATAAATAATATATATGTGGGAGGTTCGGTTTTTATGGGCGGTTTTATACGTCAAAACCGAACCAAACCGTTATTTTTCGGTTTTTGTAAAATTCAAACCTAAACCGTCGCTTATTGCTTTGGTTTCGGTTTTTCGGTTTCGGTTATGTCGGTTTTTTTCGGTTTTTTGGTTTTCGGTTCGGTTTTTGCTCATCTAGGAAAAATTATGGTATTGTTTAGGTTTTATCTTGTTTCCTTATTTATTATTTTCAAAGCCTTAAATTTTGAACAATTAAAGCCTAGTAAAACCTAGCCTATTTTTGAAAATTAAAAGGCTTAGGATAAGGATTAAATTGAATTATTTTATTAATTCTTTAATTGTAAATAATTGATTAATCCATATAGATTTAAATTAATTTAATTAATAGTTAATTAAAGAGTAAATTACTGAAATCGTCCCCATGGTTTGGTCAAAATTGCATGTTTGATCCCTAATTTTTTTTTTTTTGCACTCGGATCGTCTCTATAGTTTGATTTTGTTGCATTTTTCATCCTTATGGGTTGGTTAAAATTGCACGTTTGGTCTCTAATTTTATGTATGTAAGGGACGAAAAACGCAACAAAATCAAACCACAAGGACGAGCCGAGTGAAAAAAAAGTTAGGGACCAAACATGCAATTTTGACCAAACCATTGGGACGATTTCAGTAATTTACTCTTAATTAAAAGATACAGATTAAAGTTTATATGGTTTGAATTAATTAACAGTTAATTAAAAGATAAAGATTAAATCATAATTGGTTTGAATTTAATTAAATTAAAAAGTTTAATTTAGATAATTAAAGTTTAAAATACACCTTATATATTGTTAAAGGTTAATTACTATATGTATAAGACTAAGTCAGTCAGATCGCTCATATGTCTCATTCACGAAGTCAGACTCTAAGGGGGGTATTGGACCATGAATGAGTTAGGGCTCTTATCATGGGTCTTTATGGTAAAAAATGAGTATTGAGTCCCATGAAGTCATGCAAAGCTTCAAAGTTGCCAACTTTACATGTTAAGACCTTACTTAGTTATAGATCTGAAGTTTGGACGAAAAGGTATTAAGGGATTAAGACCCTAAGTTGGATTTTGGGACTCTGGCCAGTACGTCGGGCGTACTTCGTAGTACGTTGCGCATACCGGGTGGGTAGGTTGTTTTGGTTCAATGTATGTATGAGGTACATACGAAGAGTACGCAGTGAATGAGCTTCTTTTGTTTTGGGCCTTCTTTTGGACTTGGACTTCCTTTGGACTTTGGGCCTTAGCTGGATTTTTAGGCTTTATATCTGTTGGGTGATAGTTGGACCTTAGGTTTATGGGTTGGGCCATTATTGGGCCTTGGACCACTATAGGGTTATTAGGCCCAGCTAGTTGGGACCAATAGAGAAAAGGCAAAATAGTCTTTTACCTTAGAGGCTGAGGGTGTTGGTTCGGGGACACGGGTTATGAAATTTTGACCTAATTATTAATTAGGGTATTGTTTGATGATATATAATAAGGAGATTTTCCGGATCAACAGTCCGAGCATTTACCTGATTTTTCGGTAGTTTGAGGTGAGTCTCCTCCCAGTGTTTGGCGGGTCGAAGGCACCAATGCCGTGTATTATGGTTATATGTATGTTGGTTGTCTGTGTGACCGTGCACATGTGTATGTATTATATGTATGCTGCGTGGGGCCTGATAGGTGTGCTAGGCGGGGCCTATCACAAGATATATACAAATATGTTTCGATTGGGGCTTGATACTGGACGAGATCCGATGGATTGTCGGTCATGGCTCATTGTATGTTTGATATGTGTGGCGTTGGGTATTTTGAGGAACTCACTAAACTTCGTGCTTATGGCTTTTAGTTTACGTTTCATACACTTTTGGTTTGAAGGTGAAAAGCTCGGGGTGAGCGCATCGCATGCACCATGTTGTTCTACATTTTTAGTTGACTTGATGTATTTGGATGATTATTAACATACTTTGATTTCACTATGGTTTTACATTAAATACTTGGTTGATAGTCTTTTAATTAAATTAAAAATGAAATTTTTAGCTTTAATTTTTGGGACGTTACAATTATGATTTGAAAGATTTAAATAAACTTTTTAACCTTACCAACTTATTATGGTTTCTTTAGGACTATGGTTTTAGTTTGTTGATGATGTTGAGATATTTGGTATTAATCATGTAAGTATATTTGTTGCTTTGATGGTGTTTGAGACATTCAATATTTATCATGTAAGTTTAATCACTGGTCTGATGTCTTGAGGACTTTCGAGACTTTTAATATTTGTTGTGTAAGTACAACCATTTTAGTAATTAGTTAGATGTTGTTTGAGATTTGTTTCATCTTTCTATAGTTTTTATCTTTTTATAAGATATTACTTTACAATTTTTTTTTTTAATAATTTGAGTCGTTTTGGGAAATACCATCGGGGATACGTGAATGCATACTAGAAATAATGATTCTTACCTTTATCGAGTTTTCGGATGGGGATTAGGGAAATCTCAATCCCTGATAGAGATCCTCATTGAGGATGATGGTTCGTGGGTAAAATGCTTATTGATTTGGAGAACGAGATACTCAAAGTCGACATGGATCCAACCATTGTCATTCATATTACTTTCCAAAATTTGAGATCAACAAAAACTATACATGAAAAAAATTCTTATCTAATTTTTCCAAGAAACTTTTTTTTTTGTCGTAGGTTAATTTTTTTTTTAAAAATTATAAACCATTTGCACGAGACATTCCGTTTTCGGAAATGAAGTTATATTGGAAACATGTATCGTCGTCGTAGGTTTCACCTTGATATGCATCATTTATTGTAGTGAGGTTACATTGACGATACGTCGTCGTCATAGGCCTACATAAAAAAGATTCCTTTATTTATAACTATGATTATAAATATGTAACGATAAATTCAAAAGTAAATTTTAGCATCATCGACTTAATATCATCGCAGAGCCTTTGTTGCCCGAGGTTCATATTCTTATATTGCCATATGATACATGTGATTGTTAATCGTATTGCTAAAATTGAGTTTAGGTCAATGCATATCATATTATTTTTAAAGAACTTTGCAAAAGATGATGTACGAGATATGTTAATACGACAATATTGGGTACAAAGTTGCTTTGATAGTCTAAAGCTTTGATGTATATTTTCAAAGCAAAGGTTTTGCTTTTTGTATCTAAAGTAGTTGGTAGAGAATATTTTGCCCCTTCAGATTTATTCATCATGTGTGCTTATTTTTGTGCTCCTAACTTATAGTGTAGGTTAGTGTAAGCATCTAGTTTCACTCATCATGTATGCCCACATGTTTATGTATAATTGGTTAAGTACCACACATGAGTGTATATGTGTTGATATGTTTTATAGATTATAATTAAAACATGTGGTAGAAAAACTTAATCATTAAGTTTACATGTAACCTATTTGGATCTAAGTTTTCTCTATTGATAGCAACAATCTATGAACATCAAGAACCTAAAGGAACCCTACTATAATTGAAAATTACAAGGGATTAAGGTTTACATATATGTTGATTATTATTGTAAGTAATCAATCAAATTTGTCTTCAAAAAGCTATTAGAAAGCAAGCATCATAAATCTAATGCCTATGATGGTTTGTACCCAAACCTTAGCAATAAGAATACTTGAGAAAAGAGGAGATATGATGAGATTTTTGGCTATTCCTTTCGTATGAATGGTGGCCGAAAATAAAGAGCCAAATGATTCTATTTATAGCTGACACAAGGAGCCTTGAAAACCCTAATTTGAATATAATATTAATATTTTAAGTTAGATAATTATCTAACTCCATAATTATCCTTAAGAAATATTCTAGAAGCCCTAAATATGCTACCTAAAAAAGTCCAAGGTATAAGAAGGTTCTAGAATACCTTCATGTTCAACTATTAAATAATTATAGTTCAAGTCTTTGTACTTTTAATTAATCAAGTTAATCTTAAAATTAATTCCAATTTATTTCTAATTAATTATCAATCAAATAATACTATTTCTAATTAATATATTAATATCACAATATATTAACAAATTATTTATTGCTATTTATTAATCATATAATAAATGAATAAATCAATCACTCTCTCAAAAAATCATTCTAATCAATTAGTAGTTTTAAGGGCAATCAACTTTGTTTTTAATTCAAAGTATACATCAATTTAGTTCTTGGTTTAGACACCTAATCCAACATATGTATATTAGACAATCGTCACAAAGAATAAACAAATGTAAAAAGTGCCGGAAATATTGTAACGTTAAATAAAAAATGTTTATATGTGGTGATTTTTCTACTAGTTGGACTTCCACTTATAAGATGTTGAAAATTGTTGTCGAGTTATGGGAGTTTTATTTTCAACTATGATTTTGAAGATGCTAGTTTTATTTGTGATATCGATAGAGTGCTCGAATATTATGATTTTGGTATGTGCGCAAAATTGCGCCACATTTCTTGAAAAATTCAAGACTAAATCCGAAATTGTATCAAACACTTCAAATTTGTTAGTGCATTTTTAGACAATTTCTAGATGTAGTCCAACATCTATGCACGTGGGAAATGAAACCCGTTTTTTGTTGAATGTGTAAAAAAATATTAGAAAGAATGATATGTATTGTTTAATTAACTAAATGACTATATGTATTTTACAGTATTTTGGATCCTACAATGAAATCTTCTTTTATTAGGCATGTTTTTAGAAAGATAATTATATACAACATAGCAAAGGAACATCTTATGTCGAGAGAAGATTTTGATATGAAGATGGTGACCGTGGTGCGAAAAGTTGAAGATATATTGGATGATTTGTTTAAAAATTACAAAGAAAGGTTTAACTTGCACCCATCATCTCAAGCAACTTGCAATGAAGATATGATTTCCTGTGATGAGGGTAATACATTTTTTGGGGGAATTTTTACATATGAAAGAAAGTAACTCGATTCCAGTTGAAATCGAATTAAAGAGGTGCCTAAATGAGCCCAAAGTTTTGTTTATTATCACATTTATCATACTAAGACCTTGTGTGTTTACCTCTTATTGCCTCTTAAAGAGGCATCAGGTGGAAGAAACAAAATGTTATAGTGTTTCTTATGCCTCTTCAGGTGGTAGAAACAAAATGTTATATGTAAGATCATGTTTTACATTATTTTTGTTCACGACCTTTGATTGCATACAATATTGGATAAGAAAGTCAAAAAGAGCCCACTACATAGGCATAAGTAATATAATAAATTTAGTTTCTTGTTTTATTTGTGATGTATTATATGCTAAAGTTAAATTTGTTTGTTTCTTGGTTTATTTATAAAGATTGAAGAGGTAATAAAAACAAAAACATAAACAAAAACAAAAAAATGTCGGAGGATTCAGTTGCAATAGTTGATATTTTCTTACTTTGGGTTTGAATTGATTATTAATGATAAACATAAGTACAATATATAACTGGATCTTTGTTGTTTAATTATTATGAAATTATATTTTTCATTTCTTACTATTTTCCAATAATGATACAAGTTACATAAAAATATCTAAAGAGTATTTATCGAGCCAAATAGTCATGTGATAATAATTTGGATGATAACAATCTTTTATTTTTGTAAAAAAAAAATAATAATTTATTTTGTTGTATACATATTACTAATAATTTTTTTTTTTTATATTATACACGTATTACCAATACGTAATAAGTTTTATTGGTTGTACAAAAAATACTTTGGTAACCGGTTATATAAGATTTATATAGTACTATTGCAAATCAGAAATAATAAAAGGAAAGCTTATATGGATACCAGGGGTAAAGCCGTAAAGCGAGTGATCTTGCTTCATAAGCATCCGAATTCGATAACTAGCACCACTTTTCTCACTTTGATAATGAGTCACAATATTGTTAAAAAATCTCATCACATGTTACGTCAATCAGTAAGGCTATTCGGTGCACCTTATATCGCATATCATGGTAGGATATGGTATGCTGAGAGGTAAAAAATACGGTAAAGATGGTATGTGGTATGGATTTGCCACAGGAAAAAAAAATGTATTCATTCAAATGTTGTACTTCATTTATAAGAATATGTATTATGGTGGATATGACACCCATCATTTTATGGAGTGAGGTAAAAAATAAGATGATAGTACAAAAGTGTGGTAAGTCTATATTACACCTACATGCCTAACTAGATAAATATAAACAAGATAAAACCTGATATCTTTTAAACACAATCAAAAGATTCTTGGTTCATGTACAAATTTCAAAAAAAATATTAGATAATCGTGTAAAAAATGTAGATAGATAAAATGTAGTTTGTTACCCTCTTATTATCCCATATTTAAGGGATGACAATTAACGGTATTAAAGATCAAAAAGGGTTAATTACACCAATCGTCCCTCGTGCACATGCCAGAAAGCATGTTTAGTTTTTATTTTCAAAAATTAACTCGGATCGTCCCTGTTTGGTTATAGCTTACATGTTTCATCCCTCATTAATTTAATTTTGCACGTTTCATCCCTTACAG